>NW_006798649.1:800508-855540 GCF_000442215.2 Lipotes vexillifer | reverse complement strand
ACCCCACCCCCACCCCTGCCACCCCATCCTTCAGATGCCAATAGTAAATCCAGGAATTTATCACCTGGGCTTCTGACCAACCGGCTGTAGATTAGAGGTTCCAACAACTCCCTCCTTGGGTTCATTTAATTTGCTAGAGCAGCTCACAGAACTCAGAGAAACATTTAACTTACTAGATTATCAGTGTATTACAAAAGGATGTAAATCAGGAACAGCCAGATGGAAGAGATGCATATTCCAAGGTATGGGGAAAGGGCTCGGAGCTCCCATGCTCTCTCTGATCATGCCACCCTCCCCAAACCTCCCCGTGTTCACCAACATGGAAGCTCTCCGAGCCCAGTCCTTCATGTTTTTATGGAGGCTTCATTACATAGGCACAGTTGATTAAATCATTGGTCATTGGCGATTGAACTCAATCTCCAACCCCTCTCCCCTTCCCAGAGGTCAGGGGATGGAACAGAAATTTCCAATCCTCTAAATACTCTGTTGGTTCTCCTGGCAACCAGCCCTCAGCCCCTGTTGCCTAGGGGCATTCCCAAAGTTACCTCATGAACATAACAAAAGACACATTTATTGCTCTTATCACAGGAAGTTCCAAGGGTTTTAGGAGCTCAGTGCCAGAAACAGAGACCAAATATACATTCTTTTAATTTATAAATCACAATATTATACCAATCAAAATCTGTATTCCTTCTCCTTTTTTTCTAAGAGAACCCAGCCCAAAAACCATGATCCTAAGCCTCCCTTGCAACTATATGAGGCCAGGTGACTAAGTTCAGGCCAGTGACCTATAAGCATAAGTGATTCATGGGAACTCTGGAAAATTGCTTAAAGGAAACTGACTCAGCTGAAGGGTGGGGCCTTCGTCCTCCTCCTCTTTCTTATTTCAGCTACTTAGAATTGGAATGTAATGGCTGGAGCACCAGCAGCTATTCTGGACTATGTGGTGACCTTGAGAATGAAAGCCAAGTGCTAAGGATGTTAGAGTAGAAAATTAGAATATTAAAATACATATGACACCATTATGTACTAGGTTCTGTTCAAAACACTTTTTCTATATGAAATCATTGAATCCTCAGCAATCCTATGAGACAGGTACTTTTATTATCCTCATTTTACAGCTGAGGAAATAGAGAGGAAAGATAACTTCTTCACTGTCTCATGGCCTGAGAAAGAATTAAAACCCAGACAGTATGCTTCTGGAGACCATGCTCTAAGCAGCACCTTGCACTGCCTGGGTTCCCAATGACTGAGGATTTGCCACATCAGCCCTGGACTGCCTGTCTCTGCACTTCTTTCATGTGAGAGAGAAATAAACCTCAAGCTTGCTTAAGCCCCTGCTATTTTGAGCTTTCTATTGTCAGCTGCCAAGCCTATGCCTCCCTGATACATCCTCCAAATTGATTTTCATGCCTCCAGGCACTTGTTCAAACTGTTCCTTCTGCCTTGAATGCCCTTTCCCTTGTACACGCCTCTGTTAGTGCACCTCTTATGCAGAACAGCATTACAGTTCCTTGTTCACCCATCTGTCTCCCAGGCCAGAGGGTCACCTTCCAGAGTGCAGGGACACTGACCTAGTATATCTGTACCCACAAAACTTAACCTAGTCTAGCACATAATAAGCATTCAATAAATGTTTCCTGAATTTAATCAAGTTGGGGGGGAAAAAAAACCTGCCAGTCCTATACACAAGCAGGATAAAATAGTGTGACATCAGATATGTTAGAGTGCCTTCCTCTCCTCTCCTCCTCCTTCCCCAGTGTTGCCAAAAGTCTTACTTGCTTATTGATTCTGCAAAACAGTTTGTCTTTTATTCCACAGTGAAATGAAACTTATTTTAAATAAACACTCTGGGTATGATAGGCACTTTACATGTTATTTGATTCTCTACGACACTGAGAAGTTTGTTACAGATGAGGGAACTGAGGCCCAGAGAGGTCAAGTGATGCTCCCCAGGTCACACAGCTGGTAAGGGGTAGATTCAGATGAACTCAGGACTATCTTATGTCATACACTCATATTCTTATAAATGAGAGCTCATTGTTGAAAACATGTCACTTGACATCAAGAGTGCTAATCTGGGATTCCACAGGCCTAGTTTCAAATCAAGCCTCTTATCTCTGGGGTTGGGCCTCAGTTCCCTCGGCTATAAATTGTGGGTGGTCTCTGAGAACCCTTCCAGCTCGAATAGTAGATAATACTATGATTTAAATTCGCACTAAGTGTAGGTGATTGAGAGTATTTATATATTTTTTTTTGCGTTGTGTGGGCCTCTCACTGTTGTGGCCTCTCCCATTGCAGAGCACGGGCTCCGGACGTGCAGGCTTAGCGGCCATGGCTCACGGGCCCAGCCGCTCCACGGCATGTGGGATCTTCCTGGACCGGGGCTCGAACCCATGTCCCCTTCCTCGGCAGGTGGACTCTCAACCACTGCGCCACCAGGGAAGCCCTGAGAGTCTTTTTTATATAGGAAAGTAAAGAGGGCAAAAAGGAAGCGACTGGAAGGCTCTGGTTTAAAGGCAGCTCAGTGTTAATTCTGCTAGACACCGGCTCTGCTTGGCCTGCCTGGATCTCAAAAGTCATCAAGCCCATCCCCCCCCCCAAATTATATCCGACAACGTGGTCACCTATCTGAGCTGGTGGAAGGACAGCAAGAAGGACATTTGCTGGCAGGACCTGGAGTCTATAAACAGATCTCTTTCAGCAGAGTCACTGGGGATGGAGGTGGGGTTCCAAACTGTAAGTTGCAGGCTCCCATGGACCTTTGTGTATTGACATTCACCAGGGAAGCTCCTACTGCATCAGGAATTCCAGGCAGGCTGTCACCTTGGGAGTCTGGGCAAGGCGAGTGACTGTGAACAAATACAGCATGTACTCTTGGAGGAACCAGAGTGCCGGAAAAATCCCTAAGGGGCTTCCGAGAGCCACAGAATGCGAGCTGAGCACAGGCTGCAAGACAGGCAGGCTACTGCCTCTCTCAGACCCACAGCTCTCTGCCAGGCCTCCCTGTGCTCCTGCCCTCCCATGGCAGCCCACCCAAGCCCATGAATCCTGAGTTCAAATCCAGCTTTGATGCCACCTGTCATGTGAATTTAAAATTTTAATCTGTTTCTCCAAGTTGTTCTTTATTATACAAACAGAATTAAATGAAATTATTTTACTCAAATCCATCAATTCTAACTTGCCACACATATCTGATAATAATCAATACTGACATTTTATGGCACTTTACAGCCTATAAATTACTCTCACATCCATTACCTCATTTGGGCCTCCCTTTAGCCCTAAGTGTAAGAATTATGTTGAAGCATACGAAATTGCTGATATTCAATTGTTTTTGACCTACAAAAATGTTACTTTCCTATGGTTCAGCTTAATATTTGTGCTATCATCCTCATTTTGCAGATGAGGAAACTGAAGCTTTTACTTGCTGTGTGACTTGTCCAAGGTTGTAAATGACAGAACAGAGACTGTATCTCTGATTCTGATTCCAGACATTGTTTGTTCATCCCACGAGTATTTATTGAGAGCCCGATATATGCCAGGCACTTGCTGGAAACCGGATATGCAGAGAGGGGAGACTACCCTTACCCTGTCTGCTTGGGCATGTGCACGGGGTACCGAGGAGCACAGGGAAAAGAGAATCTAATTAGCACGTGCTGAGCGCTCGCTCTGTGTCAGGCCCAATCCTGCTTTTATGTTTCTGCTTCTGTATTATTTCCTTGTATATTTACGTTTTATTATTTATAAACATAATAATAATTATTAATACTTATATATTAATTAATCCTCACACCATCCTTGCCTGTGTTTTAGGCTAGGAAGTTGAAGCACAGAAAGGCTAAGTGATGTGCCCAAGGTTAAGTGGCAGAGCCAGGATTGAAGTCCAAGCATGTGGTTCCAGCCTGAATCTGCCTGCCTGGGGGCATCTGGGCAGGCTTCCTGGAGATGTCCTCTGTGCTGAGCCCTGGAAGCTGAATAGTACAGAGTCCTTCCGGGCAGAGGGAAAAATCACGTGTAGAGATACAGAAGCCTGAGAAAGAAAGGCATGCTTTTAGGAATCAGCCTAAGTGTTAGGGAAGTGGTAAGAGATGAACTTAGACAAATAGGCAAGGGACAGGTTCTGTAAAGGGTTTATATTTTATCTCCTGAGCAATAGGGAGTCATTACAATTCTTGTGGGGGCAGTGACAGGATTAGATTAGCTAGTTGGCAAGGTCACTTGGATGATAAAGTGGGACACATATTGGAGGCAGGAGGGAGGCTAGAGGGTGTTGTGATTTGAGGGTACGGGTCCACTCACAGTCCCCTTCCCTAAACCTCCTTGTCACTAATTTTCCATCTAGTTCCTTTCAAATCCCTGGCCATCGGGCCAAACCACTTGCTACTGCTCACGAGTCACTTTAGTTTCTTACCTCAGGCCATCTCCTCATCTGAGTGGTGAAAATATACTGCAAGAGTCCTGTCCCTGGGAGGGCTTGCCTTCTCTGCTGTCCTTCGAGGCTGGCCCTGAGGGCAGTTCTGATGCCACAGCAGTCCCTTACTGTGAGATTCCAGAATATTGTACAGAGCCACCTGCAAATCAGGCTCCATTTGTCCCCTACCGTCATAGAGCGCTCTCCACGAGCTCGTAGGTGTGCGCTGAGGGTAGGCGGCAGTAGAACAGGAGCAGGTGTGTCAAAAGTAACCCAAATGCAACAGGCTTGTGTCTTCAGGCCCTGCTTCACCCAGCCCCAAATATACTGCTCCCACCTGGTGGTGTGGTGGTGCTGGGCACACTTTTCTTGGCTTACTGGTCACATCATACACAGTTCTTAATGGGCAACGTGGGTTGCATGATCCCCTGGTATCTATGTTCTGGTGTTTAGTCTATGAGTTCTGGGAGAAAGTCAAGGGCTGTTTCTCACATGAAGAATTACTGGGCAAAGAGATGACATCATTGTTCCAAAACCCCAGGAGCCCCCACTGGATTCCTCCCACTGGTGTTCTCCAATGGCTCTACATGGAATCCTGACCTACCACAATCCTGATCACCACTGGATCAGCTGGGTCATGAGAGGCACAGGCCATAGGTACTTACATTTCGACTTGGACTCTCAACAGAAATGTCTCTTGCTTTTGGCTCCTTTCAAAGCTGGAAGCTGCCGATGGTTGCGTTAATCTCTGCATCCATTATGGCTCTGGGAGGACTCCAGAGACCCCTGCTTGGTCCTTACTATGGCAATAGCCTTTACTCCATGGATCAGGAGCCAGGGCAGGGATTCTGCCAGTCGCTCAGGTTGTTTATTCCAATTGTTTAGTCAGGAACTGAGAAAATAACCATGGGGTACCCTATGGGGTCTACCATGAGACAGACTCAGGTAAAAATCCATTTATCACCTGACCCCCAAAGCCTCACATTGACCAATGGATAAAGTTGTATTTGAGGTCCCCAAGAATTAATGTTATACCAGAACCAGTGTCCAATAAACCTTGAAAGATCTGGGTAATCCAGTTACCCTGATCAATACATAGTTACCTTGGTAGGTGGCCACCCGATCCCTTCAGGGAAGGCTAGAAGATTGTCAATGCACTATCATGGTGTTACTGCAGGATCTTTCCTCAAAGGCACTTGACTTTCCCTTTGTTCTATGTCTGTGAACTGATTTAGGAGTGGGAAAGAGGCGAGGGCCGTGATTTTCCATTTTAGCTCAAATCAGACCTCTATTTGCCAGTCCTGGAGTTTTGGGCAGTTATACGATTAGGCAAAGAGGAGCAAGAAGGAAAAGGGCAAACGTCTCCCTTCTTTACTGGGAGAGGCTGCAGGCTTTCTTCTGTTGGTTGTTGCTGCTTCTTGGCAGGTCATCGAGCCCCTTGTGGGACAAATGCTCGGCTCAAATGTGAGCTCCCGGTGGACATTGTGGGGACTTGCACTCTACATTTCCCTGACCCAGGAGATTGACTCTGGCTTGGCTTACCCCATCCTCGCCCCACCACCACCACCACAGTCACCACTGAATGTACTCAACCCTGGTCTCCAGCTGCCAGGATGACTTTGGTGGGCAGTCAGTCCTCGTGTGGAGTCACTGACAAGACAACTCAAGACCAGCTCCCTTCTGCTATGGCCACCCAACCGTTGGGAAACTCATGGGTCTTTACCATGCCAAATGATAAGAGTATAAGCTTACTGCCCATCCCCACCCCATACACAGACTTGGCCCCACCATCTTTCCCCAGGTCTCCTTTCCCTTGCTCAGGTCAACAAAGCAGACATCCAACCAGGACATGAAATGGCAGTCTTCTCTGCTCCCTTCTTTACAAGTGATTCTCTTAGAGCATCCCCTCTCCTTACTCCACCCATCAGGTGTGAAGGGAGGGAATAGCTTCTCACCATAAACACTGTATCCCCCAAAGGCTAGCTTATGTCTCTCAGGTATCACTGCACATCGTGGGGACAGTGAGAGTGTTGGTGGTGACGGTACTGCTGGTATGTCCTGAATAGAGGTGGCGTGGTGACTCTGTATTTAGAATGTATGATACTTAGCATCTTCTATCCTAACTTTTGGCCTTAACCATAATTCCAGGGCAAGAGGACATGACCCACTAGACATCTTGGTAAATATATATTCCTCAAGACAGTGGGAAAAAAGAAATGTCTTCTGGGTCTTCTCAGAGTCAGTGGGTGGGTCTCATATAAATCTATTTCCACATTTCTATGCCCTCCATTCTCTGCATTCCTTCCTTATGTCTGAGGAATTTCTGGCTTCTCAACTCCATTTGGTGTGGAATCCATGCTTCAGTCAACCAAACACAGAATTAGAACTTAGAATTAGTGACTTAGGTTAGGACATTCAATTGAGAATCTTCAGATTCAGACAATCTCATACTGTATTCTTTTCTTGGTCTTATTCTCTCATAATGCATTCTCACATGAATTCCTCAGATTTTTGGTGATTCAAATTAATAATGTCATGTTGTACTTTTGGTGTGTACATTTTCTCCTCCAGAGCTTGACCATGTAATTAACTACCTCCACCCCACCCCCACCCCCCAGCATGCTGTGATCTACCTCTAATCATTTTTTTCTGTCTGGAGATAATAAGGATAGTGACTCCTATCCTTGCAAGGTAACTGCATACTTACATGGTTTACAAACAAGGCAGAAACCGTTGCAGAGGGGGAGTAGCTACTGTCTCTAGCCAGAAAGATTCAGTCGGGGTGAGAGGTTCAGGGTGCTTTGAGTCCCCCCAGACTTCCCACATATCCTCAGTCCAGCTTTTGGGGCCGCACTCTTTGCTGGTCAATGCCCTATTTTTCACATTAGAAATGTAGAGAAGCTGTGGCTTTTTAACAAATTTGTCATTTGACCACCAATAGAATTAAACTTTCTAATTGATTATGACTATCTCAGTCCTACGACCGAGCTAGAATAAAGCCTTTTAGTAAGATCATAGAAAGTCCCTGGGTTTCTATAAATGCCTTGGGCTGGAATGTATGAATTTGGGTTTTCCATTTTCTCCTTAAGCTTCCCAGTGCTGGCAGAAGCAAGCCTACAGCCACCCTGCCACCGTCCCTTCCAGCTCCCACCCTTTCATTCTTCGCTCCACCCTGCTCCTTGACTTAGTTTGGGCTCTCCTGAAAGCGAGCTTGAGACAGACTCAGACGCAGGTTGTTTATCTGGGGTTTCCATCAGGAAGCAGGTGAGGAAGCAGGGTGAGTGAGACAGGAAAGAGAGAAAAATGAACAGAGCATGTGTGATTGAGCTGCTGAATGTGGTGGGCTCACGCCCACTGGGGGTCTTCTGAAGCACGCGAGAGGCACCTTTGAATTGTCCTCTGAAGGAAGGGAGTGGAACCACTTGTCCACTGGCTCCCATCCCCTTTCTGTTGAGGTTTGCCCTCAGGAATGCTAACTTTCCTCACACTTGGGAGCTGGCTGCACTGATCCTGAGCTGAGGCATTCTCCCGCGCCTTTGGAGAAAGCTTTGAGGCAGAAAAGCAGAGAGACACTGGTACACGCTTAAATGTGACTGCCCCACCGCTGCACTGAAATCTGGAGGGCGGGAGATGTGCTGCAGGCATCAAGAGCATCTGCTCCAGAGCCTCTGTACCCTTGTCTACAGGTGGTAACTTCAGGAGCTGTTTTGCTACTTGAGCCACAGGGTGCTAGAGTTCCTGGCTGGATTCCCACTGTCTTCAGCTCCAACCAGGCAGATTACAAATCCCAACACTCCATTTCTCCAAAAGTCTGTTTCCTGCCACCATTTAAGACTCTGGACTCTGTTGTGGCCTCTCCCCTTGCGGAGCACAGGCTCCGGACGCGCAGGCTCAGCGGCCATGGCTCACGGGCCCAGCCGCTCCGTGGCATGTGGGATCCTCCCGGACCGGGGCATGAACCCGTGTCCCCTGCATCAGCAGGCAGACTCTCAACCACCAGGGAAGGCGCCACCAGGGAAGCCCCTCTGCTAGGGTTCTTGACTGTAAATATCAGGACTGACTTAGACTGATGTCATCTGAAAGGGGAATTTATTGGAAAAGCACTGGATAACTCATAAAATTGCTTAGAAGACTGAGGAAACACACTCAAAACAGGCGGGAAAGAAGGTAGCCAGCCCTCGGCCAAGCCCACCTTCCATTCACAATTTACTAAGGCTCTCCCAGGTACTGGCCCGGGGGTGCTCTACTGAGAGCTGGGGGAAACACATCCAGAAAGAGATGAACAACCCAACCACTGAGTAAGAGAACAGATGGCTCTATTTGTCTGGAGCCCTCAGGGAAGCAGGCATGCCAGCTGGACAGGTGGGGAGTGGAGGCATGAGCAACCTCCCCTGGGGTCATGGTCACCAGAAGACCCCCTGTGGCCGCCATAGCTGTAGGTGTTGGGGAGGGATCCTCTCCTTTCTTAGACCTCAGAACATAGGCCCTTACTTCTTGTCCTCGCATATACTTCCATTCTAGAGGAGATTATTAAAATTAATAAGCTCAGCCATTCAGATTGTAAATCTACTTTGCTATGGGGAAAGAAAATCTTTAAAATGTATATACATTAAATCCAGTGGAGTAATTTATAGGTACCTGACCTGATCATTGAATCCAGCTTGGCCACCACATAAGTCTGCTTTTCAAAGGTTTAATTTTAATGGCTCTTTGCTCCCCGAAGGCCTCCCTTCCCCGTTCTCTAGTGGGTCCTAGACTCTAGGCCCTAGACTCTAGCACTTTAGTCTAGTCTGCATTCTCACTTCTGCCTCAACCTCCGAGACTCATCCTGACCTCAGTCATGAAGCAAGTTTAAGGAGCTCTACCTAGTTCACGAGCTCAGCTGTAAGTCACCAAGCCCTGCTCCGACTGCACAACCTAGTTCATGGGCTTTGTTTGTATCCAGGTTCTCACCAAACATCCCTCCTGGGCCTCTTCAGTTTTCTGCCTAGGAAACTTGTCAAGAGCCCAGTTTCTCCAAAGCCAAGACCCAGCCTTACTCCTGTCTATCTTTCCAGGGTACTGAATTCCACCATTCTTTCCAGAAATCTCACCCACAGCCCAAATGGCTGCCAGTTCTCCTTGATGCTGACCACCTGCCCATTTGGTTCTCCCATAGCTCCTGCTCATAGTACTCCCCCTGCCCCGTACCAAGGTCCAGAGCTTCTGGGGTCCTCTCTTTTTCCCTTTGATAGGCTTCCCTAAGATGGCCACCTATGCCCATCTGCACAGAGTTTACTGCTTGTCTGGATTTCCCCCACCCCCTATGACAGAGCCTGCCTACCCGCCCCCAATGAGTAGGACTGGTTTCTCTATTCTTACCACTCCTGGTCTGCCCCTTCCACTGTTCCTGAGTTCTAGACTCTCATTTATAACACAGCTTGTTTCTTTCCTTGAGCCTGCCTGCTTATAATTCCTGCCAGCCCTAGTTAATGGTTCTTTTGTGCTCTTCCACGAATGAACAATCCACTGATTTCAGGTAAAAGCTGCTCTCTTTACAAGAGAATGGCTTCAATCAAGTTGTTTATTCCTATGAGAAAACAACCATTTTCTTATCTGTATGTTATTACATTTTGTTCATTCATTTAATTCATATTTATTGAGCAATACTTTTTATCAGGTACTGTATTAAGTGCCAAGGATATAGGGGCAATTAAGCCATGGTTCTTAACCTCAAAGGGCTCATACTCTAGAGAAATAAAAGGTCTATATTAAAAGAAGTACAAAACAACGTGGTAAGTTGTGCTATTTTATTTGATGCAGGAGCAGAAATGATTAATTTTTTAAAATATTTAAAAAATTGTAGTGGATGTTTGACTCGTATGTGCAGAAAAGACTGGAGCTGGTTTCCTAGGAAGGCTTGAAAATGCCTAGCTCTCAATCTCCTAGACAGCACCCAGAGGACAGGGTGGAGGAGCAGCTACTGGATGAGAGCAGGCATGGTGGGAAGGAAGCTCAGAAGCTTCCAGAAGTGGATGGCAGTTAGAATAGTAACTAAGTAAAAATAACCAAGTCCAGGGTATGTCAATTATCATTGTTCAGCACATGAACTCTGACAGAGCATCACTCTATATGTTAGAAATGCATTTCCTATTATCGTAAACTAAACCCAAGGGAAAAGTCCAACGAGTTAAGGAAAAATAAGCCAGTTAATTCCCCAATGTCTTTAAACGGAGTATAGGATAAAGTAAGCTTCTGGACCAGGCCAGGATGATATGCACCATCGTATGTGATACAGAGCAGAAAAATTAACAAAGAATAATAGGTAAAAGCTAGACTTCACTAAAAACAAAAATTTAAAAACCCATCCATTTATTCTTTTGTTTAGAATCATTAAAAAATTTCTAATGAGGTGAAATCCACATAATATAAGATTAACCACTGTATTTTATTTTGTTGTTTTATCTTATTTTATTTTAAAGTGAAAGCGAGTGTATTTAGAGAGACACCCATTCCACAGACAGAATGTGGTCGTCTCAAAAGGCAAGAGTGGCCCCAGGGCATGGGATCATCTGGGAAATTGAGAGCAGCCCTGGGAGAAACACCCTCCACAAACAAAATGCGGGCCATCTCAGAAGGCAAAAGCAGTCCCAAAATATGGGATGAAAATTAACCATTTTAAAGTCAACAATTCAAAGGCATTTAGTGTATTCACAGTGTTGTACAACCACCACATCTATCGACGTGCAAAACATTTTCATCCTAAAGGAGACCCTGTACGCAAGCAGTCACTCTCTACTCCCCCCTCCCTCTAGTCCCTGGCAACCACCAGTCTGCTTTCTATCCTGTGGATTTTCCTATCTGGACATTTTATATAAACAAAATTATGTAACATGACCTTTCACGTCTGGTTTCTTAGAATATTTTTGAAGTTCATCCACGTTGTAACATGTATCCGTACTTCATTTCTTGTTATGGCTGAATAATACTCCATTGTATGTATACACCACAATTTGTTTATCCATTTATTCCATCGATGGGCACTTGGGTTGTTTCCACCTTTTGGCTCTTGCGAATAGTACAACTATGAATATATGGGTGTAAGTATTTATTTGAGTACCGTTTTAAATTCTTTGGGGTACACACCTAAGAGTGGAATTGCAAGTCCTATGGTAATCGTATGTTTTACTTTTTAAAGAACCAGCCATCTATTCTTAACCAGGAAATTGCTGTGTACCAGCCAGAAATGGTAGAGAAAAATGACAACAGGACTTCTAAAAGCCCATACATGTGGGGATTTGGGCAGACTCCACTGGCTGATTATCAAATCAAACTCTTTGTCTTCCTAGACACACAACTAGAGTATATTTCCCAGTCTCTCGTGCAGCTAGGCGAGGCCATGTGTCTGGGTTCCTGCCAATAGAACACGAACAGAAGCATTGTGTGGCAATTCCAGGTCTGGCCCTTGAACACCACCCACAGGCAATCCTCCAGGCTCTCTCCTGTCTGCAGGCTTGATGCAGATAAGATGGCAAGCTGAGAAACTACATATCAAAGAGGGGGAACCACCAGATGGAAGGAGCCTAGGTTCCAGAATTACCACTTGGAGGAGAGTTGCTACCCATCAGGAATACTTGTTTTAGACTTTAAATAAGTGAAGAATAAACTTTTATTGTGTTAAATCATGAGAGTTTATGAGTGCTCTGTTACAGCTACTAGCATTGCCTTATACTTACCCTAAAAGGCAAATCAGAAGACCACACCTTGCTCAGACAGACCTGGTGCTTGGGGCTAGTGTGAAAAACCAGAAATTGGGGGCTTCCCTGGTGGCGCAGTGGTTGAGAGTCCGCCTGCCGATGCGGGGGACACGGGTTCGTGCCCCGGTCCGGGAAGATCCCACATGCCGCGGAGCGGCTGGGCCCGTGAGCCATGGCCGCTGGGCCTGCGCGTCCTGAGCCTGTGCTCCGCAACGGGAGAGGCCACAGCAGTGAGAGGCCCACGTACCGCAAAAAGACCCAAAAAAACAAAAAGCCGAAAATTGGGAAGAGCCCAGTAGGCCAGGGCAGCTTGAGACTGAAGTGAATTTGAGCCCATGGTCCTTCTGGGTCACGCACAGAGAGAGTTCCAGGAATTGGTCTCTGGAAAGCTTAAACAGGACAGCATCTGAACCAGCCTGAACTATGACTTGCTGTGGTGTCCTTAGAATAAGGAGAGAAATGAGGCCTCTGCACCTAGTAAATTGTTTCAATCGGGAAAACTGGGGGTTAAAAAAAAAAAGTGCTTCTGTGATTAGACTGAATAGACTTGATCTTCCTTAGACTCAGAAATCTGTTGATGCTCATCTGTTTTTATGCTTTGTTGCTTTCTTTGATAATTTCCCATCTTTCTTAAGAAATTTCCATTTGAAAATTCCAAATCAGACTGACAGGGAAGAGCAGTCTGGGCAAACTTAGGCCAAAGCCCCTAGAGGCCGGGTAAAGTAGTGCAGGGATTAATATTTCTCAGTCTGGCTTAGCTATAGGTATTTGTGACGCGTAGTTCATTCACGTGCAGACGACCCCAAGAACTTCAGCATACTTAGCAGCCCTGGCCCCGCCCACTAAATGACAGTAGAGGCCCAGTTATAGTGACAATCAAAACTCCTCCAGGCATTTCTAAACAGCCCTAGGCAGGGGTAGCACCCTAAATCCCAGGCTGAGGACCCTGAACGAAAGATAGAAAAACCAGGTAAAAGTGCAAGAGGACTTATAAGATTAGGACCCCTGAAATTGTCCCTGCCTCCTTCATAGCAGGATTCTCCTCCAGCACCTTTGTAAAGACTCTCCCTCTTAAGTCTCTTTCTTAACTGTCTTCTCGCTGGACCACTCCAGCCCCCTGCTCACTCAGCCCCCTGGCCAGTTCCTCCCACTCTCCACTGTGGATCAAAATTTTCTGATTTTCATTTTCTCAAAGATTTGTTTTTCCTACCACTTCCCACCTCAGGCCTCAGACCTTCCAAGTGTCCTGCTGGCTTGTTATTAGGGCCACCTCACAATCCAGTGTGTGTCTAAAGCCCACCTTTTTTCCTCTTCAAAATAATAGGAATTGGAATGTTGATCACAGGTATTGAAGGCCCTACCAGCATAGGAGAACGGCCTTAGCAAAGGCTGGGGTCAGGAGGAAGCCTGGCATGCTGGAGAGGTGGTGACAGACGGTTTGGCTGGAGGCTGTTTACTGGGAGAGAAGGTGGGAGAGACAGGCAGGAAGCAAATGATAATGGTCTCACTAAGTCCTCACCTGGACATTGGGTGGGAGGAAAGTGCCCAGGGCTTTTGATCCAGATCTGGGGTATGGGTCTTTTGTGATGCTGACACCATAGGAGGGAGATCTGAGTCCCTGGGGAATTGCGGGGAGGCCCTGAGCGCAGTAGCCAGTGCCAGATGAAAGGAGATGAGGGTACCTTTCTGTCTTCAATTCTGGGAGTCACTTAGTTAGAATCGGATGCCTGGCATGGCAGTGAATATGAGGAAATGCTCTTTGGGCAGGGGCCCGCAAGAAAGGACAAGGAGTGGCGCACAGTCATTGAACTCAAGGTGGTTGAGTCATTGGACAGTGTGCCCACCAACCCACAAAAATCTCTCACCTGAAAAGGTTCTCTCTCACAGAACAGGTCAATAAATCATGCTGATTGCATTTACTGACGAACCAGGCAATTGGTTTGACTATCTCCCAATTACCATTTCCTCTTCATTATAATATGCATCTCTCCTCTTCCCCTACACATGTTCTAACATTTCTGAAATAAAGATGTGTCTTAAAATAGATGTGTAAATTTCTTTTCTTTTTTTTTTTTTGAAGCAGCTATTAAATCAGTGGTGTATCTTATAATCAATGGCATATTAGAATCAAGGAAATAGGGTAATTACCAGAATTGATTTCTCATTTTGATGTTGTATAGACAAGAGTACTCACTGGGCACCTAGAAACACCTTGCTTACTGGTGCATGCAGAACTGTTTGTGGACGGCCTCAGCAGGCATTACACACACACACACACACACACACACACACACACACACACACACACACCACACGTGTGCTCACCACCCACCCCACCTTTGAGGTGCTGCTGGCTGTGGGTTTGATGCCATCAGACCCCCAGGGAGCCCAAAGAAATGCACAGTGTGTGAAATCACACCCTTGGAAACATCATGAAGAAATTGCTTTTGGCCCACTCTGCTGCTGACTGTGCTGCGACCGGTCTCAGTGAGGGGCAGAAGAGCTCTTCCCAGCAGAGCCCAGGCCTGGCCAGTGAGCTTCAGGCAGGCAGAGTTGATGGTTGTTGCTGACACAGAAGCATCCTGGGAGCTGAGGTGCTCCCCGTCTGGCACCACAGTCCCGGTCCCCTCAGGGGGCTCAGCTACTCCACAGGAGCCCCCACTGCTTAACCTTCTGCTCTCACGTCTCAACCTGGCTTGGTTAACTTCCCCATCCCTCATCCTAGGAGAAAGGAGGGATGTGGTTGATGAGGTAACCAAGGTTTGTCATGAGAAACAGAGGATAATAGATCACCATTAACACCATAGGCTAAGCCAAGGCAGTGGAGGATGTGAGCAAGTGGACTGACGAAGCAGCAAGGCCTCTGCTGGAGATTCCAAAAGCTTCCATCAGGCAAAGTCAATGAGCCTTGGTGGACCACATGCTGAAAGAGATGGGAGGTAACTCAGGTCACCAAATTTCTAAGTGTCTAAGCCCCAGATGGGCTTCTGAGTATGTTCCTGCCCCAGAACCTGGCCTTGGAAGGAGATGTGGTACCCAGTGGATCATGGCCTTTCTTCTCAATCTGAGGCCTCTCAGATTCTCAAGGAACTTAGGCTCAGGCTATGTTGAAAAAAAGAAAAGTCCCCCATGGCACCATTCCACAATGACCCCTGCCCAGGACACCACTCCAACCTAAATTTTGTGGCCATGGAAATTTCTGAGACAAAGCATTTTGCCTCTAACTGGCTCCTCTTTGAGGGTGACATTGTGCTATGGGGTGGGGTGCTGTGGAATGGATTGAAGATTTGACCATGATTCAGGCCTGCTTGTTTGGCTCCTTGCCTCCAGGCCAGGGGCTAGGGAAGCTGACAGAGCAGACCACATGCTATAGCTGCTGGCAGAGAATCCATGGTCACCCCCCTGAAGGATCGTCCCCACCCCCACTGCACAATGTCTGCAGAAAAACCCCAAGGAGATTGATCAGCCAGCATCTCTGATTTCTAATTTCACTTAATGCTACTAAGGGGGCGGTTTGGGCCATTTGCTAGAGAGGGCTGGCAAGGTTCCAGAATCCTTGGCTAATGACTCTCTTGTATTAATCCCATTAGTCTACTATCTGCCACTTTTGACTAGGTCCCTCCCTTGGTCCCCTCCCCGACCCCAAATCTCCCTTCCCCTGGAGGAAGCTCACAACATGTTCCCATAAGCCAGGACTGGGTTAGCCTTGCTCACCAGGCTAGTTTTACCAGTAATTGAAAGAGCAGCATGGGCCATCACCCATGTCGGGTGACTGAGGCAATGCCCTCGGGAGAATCACAGAGTCTCAGTTTCAAGAGCTCTAATCTGTCATGGAACTTTCCCCCTTTTTTCTCTGTAGCAATGGTTAACAATCTTTAGGAGGCACACATACAAAATCACCTCAGGATCTGCATTTTTAATGACATGTTTAACATTCTTATCCAGGTGGTCCTTTGAACCATACCATAGCATCTCTGATGGATGGTTTCTGCTCTCTGATTGGACAGCTTTGTTCTCTGAATCCATGAGAAGTAAGTCTAATCCTTATTTCATATGACCACTTTTCTTATATTTGGACCTAGGCCCCGTGAGCCTGTGTCATAGGAGAAAAGAGTCTTAGTTGTAGACTCATACAAATGTGAGATTACATTCTAGTTATGCAGGTAACTGCCATGTGATATGGGGGCATACAACATCCTGTGGATGGTTGGAGCCCCAGTGCTGGCTCTTACATGTTCTGGGCACCCTGGTTTCTGGCAGGAAGAGAAGCTCCATGGTAATTAGTCTATATTCTGCTTGGAATCTTGTGATTTGGGACAAACATAAATGAGTCTCTTTACTCATTGATGAAATGGAAAAAGTAACGTATTGGGGACTTCTGCTTCTGGGACAATGGAATAGATGTCCTTTCCCTGGTTCCTGCTGCTAAGTACATCTAAAAACCCTGGACATTACATATAATATAAACCTAAGAAGACTCGGAAAGGTGGAGAGACAAAGGCAGACTGGCTATAGGTACTTCAAGACCTCAGGAATTACATAGCAGTGAGGTCCATGGGTCTTCTTTTGGCCTCATACATCCCAGACTTAGAGCTGAAGAAGCCAGTGATCCAGAAAAACCAACAGGCACAAAATAAAAGACAACAGACACAAAAAAAGAGAAAAATCTCCAACAAAAACCTGGTTGAGTTAAAGGACCAGGAAAGGGGCAGCTTAGCAAGATGGAAAATGTTTAGACAATTACTGCTCCACTCCAGCCAAACACCACAGGAAAAAACCATCACCCTACCTCCACCCATGCCAGCAAAGGTTGAATGGGAAGCTTAGGTTCCTGTCCTGACTAGGCTGTAATGAGGTGTCCCAACACACCTGCCAGGATGCTGTCAGAGAAGGCCAAGTAGGGACCAGGGACTTTCATTCCAGATGACTGATACCAAGATACCCCCCAACCACAATGTCAGTGGAGGTAACATGGGAAGTATCTACTTATACCCGCCACCTAGCAATAATGAAGCTCCCCTCCCCTTCTCCACTGGCATGGTGTCAGACCTAGTGGAAAGTCAGGAATTTCATCATCAATAAGTGGTTAACAAATCCTCCTTACCACTGTGCCAGAGGAGAAAATGTGGGGAGCTGGAATTCCCACCCCTGACCAGCAGCAGTGAGGAACCTCCCTCCCTTGGCTGCAGGTTGAATGGGAAACCATACTTCTACCTTCACTTGCCAATAATAAGGTGGTTACCCACAACATATTCCTCTGTTGGAGCTTTGTCAGAGAAAACCAGATAAAAAAGAAGGTTTAACTAAGGTCTGGAGTCTCATAGCATAATATAAAAATGTCCAGGTTTCAATAAATCATGTGCCTTATCAAGAACTAGGAAGATTTCAAACTGAATGAAAAAACAAAGATAATCAATAGATGCCAACATCAAGATGACAAAGATGTTAACAATTACCTGACAAAGATTTTTAAATAGCCATGATAAAATGCTTCAACAAGCAATTATGAGCACACTTGAAACAAGTGGGAAAATGTCTCAGCAAAGAAATAGAGGTTATAAAAGAGAACCAAATGGAAATTTTATATCTTAACAATACAACACTCAAAATAAAATGCTCAAAGGATGGGCTCAACAGCAGAATGAAGGAGACATTTCAAAAAAATCAGTGAACTTGAAGATACAACAATAGAAATTACCAAATCTTAAACAACTGAGGGAAAATAGGTTGGAAAAAAAAAAAAAAAGAACAGGGCCTCAGGGATCTGTGGGACTATAACAAAAGATCTAACATCCATGTCATCAGAGTCCCAGGAAGAGAAGAGAAAGAGGGTGGGGATGAAAAGGTACTCAAAGAAATACTGGCTAAAAACGCCCCAAATCTGATGAGACATAAATTTATAGATTCAAGAATCAGAGTGAACCTCAAACAAGATAAGCCAAAAGAAATTCATACCAAAATACTTCATAATTAAGCTTCTGAAAACTAAAAACAAACAATCTTGATACAGTTCAAGAAAAATGGCACTACCTGTAGGAGAAAAATAATTTGAATGACAGCAATTTCTCACAGAAGCTTTGGAGGCCAGAGAGAAGTGGCACAATATTTTTTTTTTTTTAGTACTAAAAGAACTGTCAACCTAGAATCCTACACCCACTGAAAATATCCATCAGAAATGAAAAGAAGTTAAGACATTCTCAAACAAAGGAAAACTAAGAATTTGTCACTAGCAGATCTACCCTATAAAAATGGCTAAAGGAGGAGCTTCCCTGGTGGCGCAGTGGTTGAGAGTTCGCTTGCTGATGCAGGGGACACGGGTTCATGCCCCAGTCCGGGAAGATCCCACATGCCACAGAGCAGCTAGGCCCGTGAGCCATGGCCCCTGAGCCTGTGTGTCAAGAGCCTGTGCTGCGCAAGGGGAGAGGCCACAACAGTGAGAGGCCCACGTACCACAAAAAAGAAAAAGAAAGAAAAGGAAATAATAAAAGAAGGAAACTTGGAACATTGGAAAGGAAAAAAAAACAATAGAAAGAGTACACATATGGGTAAATGTAAGAAGCTTTCCTTCTTAAATTTTCTAAATATTTGATGGTTGTAGGAAAAATTATAACATAGTCTGATGTGGTTCTAAATGCCTATAGAGGAAATACATAAGAAAATTATGTTGCAAACAAGGAGGGTAAAGGGACATAAAGGATTTAAGTTTTCTCTAACTACACTCAAATTGTTAAAATGATGACATCAGTAGACTGAAAAGTTACTACATATAATGTAATGCCTAGAGCAATCACTGAAAATGTTATACAAAGGATACACTTAAGAACACTACTGATAAATCAAAATGACTTTCTAAAAAGTAGTTGAGGGCTTCCCTGGTGGTGCAGTGGTTGAGAGTCTGCCTGCCGATGCAGGGGATGTGGGTTCGTGCCCCGGTCCGGGAGGATCCCACATGCTGCGGAGCGGCTGGGCCCGTGAGCCATGGCCACTGGGCCTGCACGTCCGAAGCCTGTGCTCTGCAACGGGAGAGGCCACAACAGTGAGAGGCCCGCATACCACAAACAAACAAACAAACAAACAAAAAGTAGTTGAGCAGTCCACAGGAAGTTAGAAAAAAAAATAGAGAAATGAATAACAGAGGAACAAAACAGAAAACAAAATGGCAGGCTTTAGCCCTAACATATCAATAGTTACATTTAATATAAATGGTCTAAATACACCAATTAAAAGACAGAGATTGACAGTGTGGATTAAAAAATATGACCAGCTATATGCTGTCTACAAGAAACTCATTTCAAGTATAAAAATATAGTCAAGTTGAAGGTAAAAAGATGGGAAAAGATATATCATGCAGTCATTAATCAAAAGAAAGCAAATGTGTCTATATTAATATCAGAAAAAATTACCAGAGACAAAGAGGGACATTATAGAATGATAAAAAGGTTAGCTATCAAGATGACATAGCAATTCTAAAGGTGTACATACAAAAGAACAGAGCTGCAAAATATATAAAGCAAACCTGATAGAAATAGACAAGCCACAACTGTAGTTAAAGACATCAATACCCCTCTCTCAACAACTGAGAGAACAAGTAGACCAAAGTATCAGCAAGGGTGTAGAGCCTGGAGATTTCTTTTGGGGGAATGTTTTAATTATTAATTCAATTTCCTCAATAGCTATAGAACCATTCAAATGATCTATTTCATTTTGGGTCAGTTGTGGTAGTTTGTTTTTTTCCAGGAAGTGGTCCATTTCATCAAAGTTGTCAAATATATTCGTATAGAGTTGTTTGTAACATTTCCTTCTTATCCTTTTGACGTCTGCAGAGCTTCCAGTGTTCATTCCTAATATTGATAATTTGTGCCCTCTCTCTTTTTTTCTTGCTAGAGGTTTGCCTTGCTAGAGGTTTGTCAGTTTTATTGATCTTTTCAAAGAAAATCAGCTTACTGATTTTCTCTATTGTTTTCAATTTCATTGATTTCTACTGTTATCTCTATTATTTTCTTCCATCTGCTTGCTTTGGGTTTATTTTGCTTCACTTTTTCTAGGTTTATT
The DNA here is from genome assembly GCF_000442215.2 of Lipotes vexillifer. NCBI lineage: Eukaryota > Metazoa > Chordata > Mammalia > Artiodactyla > Lipotidae > Lipotes > Lipotes vexillifer. The sequence goes on along the minus strand of NW_006798649.1, from coordinate 835,338 downwards.
GACTTGAGAATTCTTTTGTGGGGGGTCCAGAACCAGCAGTGGGAGGTCCCAAATATCCACAGGATGTGACAGGGAGGGGCTGAGTGCACCTCAGTGAGAATACTGCCAGAGGATGTAGAATCATCTTCTTTTAAAAGGAGGTAATAATTTCCTTTAAAACATGACAGATTGATCTCACATACTTATCTGAACTTCTTTCCAGTATCTCACTAAAGTTAGATTAAAATAATTTAGAGTCATAAACCCTCAAGTTCAAAGAGGATAAGAATCAAAGATAAAAGAAATGTTTTTTTAAAAATTAGAAACTGAAAGGTTGGTGTGCAAATAATAACTGACTTAGCAGACCAAGAAATTTGAACCTTAGGAAAGTCAATAAAAAGAAGCCAATCACTACCCCAGAGCTTTGTAAAGGTTTTGCAGCTGGAGGCTCCTGGTATTGCTGAAGTGGGAGCTGTGGGGTGGGGCTAAAATGGGAGGATTGGTTGAAGATCTTTATAAGGAGCATTTAGATTTCCCAGATCGAATCTCCCACCCCTGGAACTATGTACCTATCCCAATCCCACCGTAACGAAAGAATAGAGGTTTACTCTCTTGAGACTGAACTAGAGGGGCTCTGTACCTGGGAATACCAACACAGATGAGCCAGGAGTGAGCAAAGGGAATTAAATCAAAGCTTATATCCTGAAATATGAGTCCCCTGCCACCCCAGTGCTCCTTTTCCCCTACTTGGCTCCCAGAACATAGACAGCCAGTCCTACACTTACCTCCCACCTGTAGGTGGGAGATTATAGAATTCTTCATGGTGGAAAAGAGGAAAAAAATAAAGAATTTTATATTTGTTCCTCTTCTCCTCAAAAGACAGGATCCTTGCTCAATCATTAGTGAAGCCCACTAGTTGACAACCCAGCTAAATTTCTAATCAGATTTTGTCTCCTACTCTTAAATTAGAATGGGTAATCAAGGATCAACAATCAGGAGGAAAACATCTAGACAAGTCTTCCCCAAAGTAAAACAACAGGGAAGAAAGAATAATGAAGAAACACACAATGAAAAAAAGCATAAGAAAATTTAAAAAATTTTAAGGATATTTAGAGCTATAGGAGAATATATTACAACCATGAGACAAAAACAGGATTCTATAAAAGACAATAAGAGTATAAGAAAGAGTTCAGAGAATAAGAAAGAGTTCTTAGAAATTGTATATTGTGTAATATATATATTGATATAGATAGATAGATAGATATAATTTCAAAAGTCAAAAAAGTTTTAAAAATTATGTTAAGGAAATCTCCTTAACAGAGAATAAGAAGGAGTTCTAGAAATTGTATAACATATATATATATGTATATATATATAACTTCAAAAGTCAGAAAAGTTTAAAAATTATGTTAAGGAAATCTCCTAGGAGTTGGGATAAAAAGAATGAGGGAGGGTGACAGTAGAGAAGAGTTAAGAAAACTAAACAATCAATTTATGAATAACAGGAGTTTGGGAAGGAGAGAACAGCAAAATGCGGGAGAAATTAGCAAATAAATAATGTTAAAAAAACCTTCCCAGAACTAAAAGTATATATATTTCCAGGTTAACAGTTTTCATATTGACAGATTTCCTAGTAATAAGAATAAAAAAGACTTACACCAGAACACACCCTTGAGAAACTTCCAGATTCCAGAGATAAACAGAAGAATATATATGCTTTCAGAGAAAAAACAAAGCAAAACAGCAAAGATTACATAAAAAGGTTAAGGAAAGAATCCAAAAGAGAATGGAGCAATGCCTTTGAAATTTTAAAGCAGGGATTGGCCAGCTATGGCCTGTGGGCCAAATCTATGTCACAGCCTGTTTTTCTACAGCCCCTGAGCTAAGAATGATATATAAATTTTTTAAGTGTTATAGAAAGAAACACAAAAAAGAATATGTGACAGAGACCATGTGTGACCCCTAAAATCTAAAATATTTACTATCTGCTCTTTTACAGAAGTTCTATGAAACTTATTCTTAAGAAATTTCTTTCAATCCAATTAAACTATTAAAGTATAAGAATATATAAAACTCACTTCCCAACTTATTCTATGAGATAAGTATTACTCTGATACCAAAACTAATATTATCGCAGGAATACTACAGACCATCTACAATACTACAGACTATCTGTTATGAATATAAATGCAAAAATACTCAACAAATACTAGCAAACCAAATTCAGCAACATAAAAAAGGTTTATACACTGTGACCAAATGAAATTTGTCCCAGGAATGCAAGGTTGATTTAACCTACTAAAATCAATCGATGTAATACACCTTATTAATAGAATAAAGGATAATAATAATCACACGATCACCTCAATAAACAAAGAAAAAGCATTTGACAAAGTCAACATTCTTTCATGATAAAAACACTTAACAACCTAGGAGTAGAAGGGAATCTCCTTAATCAGATCATAGGCATCTGTGAAAAATCCCCAGCTAGATCATAATTAATGGTGGAAGACTGGATGCTTTCATCCTAAGATCAGGAACAAGACAAGGAAGTCTGCTCTCATCATTTCTCTTCAACATTAAACAGGAAGGGCTAACTAGGTCAATTAGTCAATAAAAATAACTAAAGTCATCCACTTAGGAAGAAATAAAACAGATGACAACACCTTGTACATAGAAAATCCTAAGAAATCCTCTAAAAACTAGTAGATTTAATAAATGAATTCATCAATGTGGCAGGATGCAAGATCAATGTATTAAAATTTTAATTATCTTTCCATACAATAACAATGAACAATCTAAAAATTATTTAATTGAGGCATTAAGGAAACAATTCCATTTATAATCACAGTGAAAATAAGAAAATGCCTAGGAATAAATTTAACAAAAGAAACGCAGGACTTGTACACTGAAAACTACAAGACATTTTAAAGATAAATTAAAGATGCAAATAAATGGAAGGGGATCCCATGTTTATAGATTGGAAGAATTAACATTGTCATGATGGTAAATAGTCCCTAAATTGATCTACAGATTCAATGCAATAACTATAAAAATTCTAGATTCTTTTTGCAAAAAATTAGAAGCTGATTGTAAATTTATATGGAAAGGCAAGAGATCCAGAACAGCCAAAACAATGCTGAAGAAGAAGAGCAAGTTAGAGGACTTATACTTACCAATTTAAAACTGACTACAAAGCTACAGTAATTAAGACAATCTAGTACTGGCATAAGAATTGACATATAGATCAATGGAATAGAATTGAGAGCCCAGAAACAAACCCTCAAGTATATAGTCAACTGATTTTAACAAGGGTGCCAAGACAATTCAACGAGGGAAAGAATAGATTTTTTTATTTCAACAAATGGTCAGTGGAAACTGGACGTCCATAAGCAAAAGACTGAAGTTAGACCTCTGCTTCACACCATATGCAAACATTAACTCAAAATGGACCACAGACCCAAATGGAAGTGCTAAAACTATAAACCTCGTAGAAGAAAGCATAGCAGTAAATTTTTGTGGTCTATGATTACGCAGTGGTTTCTTAGATACAACACTAAAAACAAGTGACAAAAGGAAAAATAGATAAATTAGAATTTATCAAATTTGAAAACCTTTGTGTATCAAAGGGCACTGGCAGGAAAGTGAAAAGATAACCCATAGAACAACACATATTTGCAAATCACATATATACAGGATATATAAAGAACTCTTACAGCAATAAAAACACAAATAGTACAATTTAAAAGTTGGCAAAGGGGGCTTCCCTGGTGGCGCAATGGTTGAGAGTCTGCCTGCCGATGCAGGGGACATGGGTTCCTGTCCCAGTCCGGGAAGATCCCACATGCCGCGGAGCAGCTGGGCCCTTGAGCCATGGCCCCTGAGCCTGCGCGTCGGGAGCCTGTGCTCTTCAACGGGAGAGGCCACAGCAGTGAGAGGCCCGCGTACGCAAAAGGCAAAAAAAAAAAAAAAAAAAAAAAAAAAAAAGTTGGCAAAGGATTTGAATAGACATTTCTCCAAAGAAGATATACAAGTGGTAAATAAACATGAAAATATGCTCAGCATCATTATTAGGGAAATGTAAAGCCAATCAGAATGAGATACCACTTCACACTCACTTGAATGGCTAAAATAAAAAAGAGAACAAGTATTGGTGAGGATATGGAGAAACTGGAACATTCATACATTGCTGGTGGGAATGTAAAATGGTTCAGTCACTTTGGAAAATTGTTTGACAGTTGCTCAAAATGCTAAACATAGAGTTATGTAACCTAGCAATTCCACTCCTAGGTATATACCCCAGAAATGAAATATAGGTCCACACAAAAAACTTATACATTAATGTCCAGCATAGCATTATTCAAAATAACCAAAAAGTGGAAGCAACCCACACATACATCAACTGATGAATGAACAAACAAAGCATGGTATATTCATATGCCAGAATTATTATTTAGCAATGAAAAAGAATGAGGTACTGATACATGCCACAACGTGGGTGAACCTTGAAAAGATTAAGTGAGTAAAGTCAGTCACAAAAGACCACATATTATATGGTGAAATGTCCAGAATTGTCAAACTCATAAGGACAGAAGGTAAATTAGTGGCTGTCTGGGGTTGAGGCAGGGAGTTTGGGGAAGTAAGGTGAGCAGAAATAGTGAATGATTGCTAATGTGGACAGGGTTTCTTTTTTGAGGTGTTGAAAATGTTCTAACATTAAATTGTGGTGTTCACACTACTGTGAATGTACTAAAAGCCATTGAATTGTACACTTTAGGTGGGTGAGTTTTATGGTATGTGAAATATATCTCAATAAAGCTGTAAAAATACATAAAGACATTTTCAAGGCTTCAAAAATTAATTTCCCATTTATCTTTCACAAGAAGCTACTTGCAGATGTATTCTGCCAAAAGGAGTAAATAACCTCAGAAAGAGAAAAATATGGAATTCAGAAAACAAGAAATTTAACCCAAGAGAGAGGCAAAAGAAATTCTCAGATTAATGATGAAGGGATGCTCGTGATAACAGTTGTGCAGCAAGCTTCGACAGTTACAAGTTAGATATAACAGAAAGAAAAAGGGAATAGGAGAGAAATCTTTGAGGGAAAAAAAAGGAAAAAAAAAAGACTACTTAATATGTTTGCACATATTGAGATGATTTTTATTGTTTGGCCAGAGAATTTGAAATGAATTTGTGATAAGTACATGGAAAACTAAGCAAGCAGGCAAACAATGAGGCAACTATTAACTCCAGCAAAACATAAAGTTGTCTAAAAAATAAAATAATTTTATTGTATTCCCCAGATAAGCAGTGAATTACATTTCCATAACCATAACACCATCAACACTGAACACTGATTTCACCCACAAGGTGAGAGTACTATAATGGGAGGATGGGAAGAATTGATTGTGAGTGTGGCAGGAGTGCAGGAAAGGTTGCTATAGGATCCAAAAAAGCTAAAACTGAAAAACCAAGAGATAGCAGTATAATCCTGCTATTTAGAAATAAGGGGTTGGGGGAAAACAAAAGAAACAGAGAAGAGAGTCGAAAGCAGTTTTTTCTAGGAAGCAGGAATTCAAAAAAGTAGGGGAAAAGGATTGCAATTTTTCACTGTAGACTTGGTGGTACTATTGAATTAAAAAAAAAAAAACAGTACCCATACATTACTTTGATTTTTTAAAAAAAGAATAAATAGTTTTTAAAATAAGGAAGGTAGTTGTACTGGAGTTTCCTCAAAGAAACCACCCTTTCCAGAGAAGCTCCTCGGCTGCAGCATTCCACCCTGCTCTTCCTTTTCTTCAGCCCACATCAGCTTCCCTCCTCAGTGACTGACTTAGACCCCTAACCACTTGCTCCTTTTGCCCCAGTATGGTATGCTTTGGCTTCTCCCTCGGTCGTCTCATAGTCATCCAGGTCCATTCCCTGTCTCTCTCGACCTTCCCTTCTGCTTTAGAATCCTGGACATGAGCCTGGGCTAGCCTTACTCTAAATTTGTCAGCCTCAAACCATTAGTCTGCTCCAGTCTGGTTCTCTTGGCTGCTCCACTAGCCTTGTAAGTACTCTGTCTATACATCAGCAGCAGATGTTAACCTGGCTTCTCCTTGGGACTAAAGTGGGCAGCACTAGGCATAGCTGTCCAGAGGTGGGCAAGGTCCTCTCCTGAAATCTGGATCAAGCCACAGACCACATATCACTCCCCTTACTCATTCTGAGTCCACTAAACTCGTTGGTTTCTCTCAAGCTATGATGGCAAGTCTCCACCACGTTCGTGGACTTATATAATTGAGTTTTTAGCCTACATGCAGCATATTTATCTATATAACATTATATCTTTCCCGAAAAAATCTTGTTTTGACTCATCTGTGGAGTAAGGAGCAAGGATAAACACTGTATAAATGATATACAATGTAGACTCAAAGTAGAGGTGCTCAGGCATGTGGCTGGCAGGATGGACACAGTCCTCCCAGACACTTGTCATCTCAAGGAGAGGCATGCTTAGGCTGACCATGACTTGGAGTGCCATGTGTGTGTGTTTGTGATCTAAGAGAGGGTACCTGGTGCCCCATTGCCTTGCATATTAATGATGAAGGTCAGAGGGGATAGATCCTGAGCTTTGCAACCTGGGTTTCAACCTTGTTGGCATGAGAAATATCCTATTCCCCGATGAGTTGTGTGAGAAGTTTGCATATCAACATTGGTTCCAACCCAAGTTCTTGAAGCCCTCCTACAGAGCCAGCATTCTACTGGGCTGCCCAAGGGTCATCCAGCAGACAATCTGGTTTGTCCCTCCTCATCGGGTCTTTACATATCTGAGCTTACTGACTTTTGTGTTATGTTTTCCTCTAAACTTTGTGTTATTCAGTCTTTATCCAAGCCACTGATTAAAATCTTGAAAAAGTCAAAACCAATGAAAAAGCCCTGTTGTTTATCTCTGTGATGATAATAATCAATACTTTTTGGCTACTAAACCAAAAAGATCTCTATCTAATATGCTATCATCCAACTTATTCCCCTAGTTTGTCCACAAAGGTAGTTATAGGAGTCTTTCTCCAATTCATGCTAAAAATCAAGAAACCCCATATTCATCAGGCCCTATCCACAGCCAGGACATGGATGGTAAGGGCTGGCCTCAGAGACAGGGGGTGAGGAAGGGGTTCAGGAAGCCACATCCAGCTGTATGGAGATGGAAATTTTAATTGCCCCAGTGGATGCAGCAAGGGAGAGAAGAAAGCATAGCTGTGAGGAGACCCCAGATCATGAGCCTATTAGAGTGAATGTGTTAATAAACGTGTTTATCAAATCTTTCCCTCTAGGATTAGAGAACCCCCCAGACAGCCTGAAAGCCTTGGCACCTAAAAATGGAGACCACTGAAAGAGAGGCGACAGAGAGCTGGGAGAGGAGGGTCCCTCAGCCCCTCCTTTCTCTCCATCAGTCCCCTCACACGGCATCTTGTGTCCTCATATATCAGAAGGTGATCGCCTAAATTGCATCATGTGTTAGTTACTCTCTCAGGAATATTAACTATGTGCAGACCATCAGGGGAGCACAATGCTTAACCCATACAAGTGAATTCCTCTTTCCAGGCTCAGCAGGACAAGGACTCGGTGTGTGTGTGGGGGGGGTACTTCAAACCAGACCGCAAGGTGACACAACACTCACTTTCAGTTTGTTCTCTGTATACATAGTCATTGTACTTATAACTGTGAGATAGTTGTTTACATGTCTTTCACATCTACTAGATTGTCAGCAGCTTGGTTAATGCAGATACTACTGTGCTGTTCATCTTTGCATTCCCAGGGCCTGGCATGCACCTGGCGTACTCCACCCATCTGCCCAACGAAGGCTGGCCCTAGGGGTCCTGCAAAGGGCTAGGGTGGCATCATTCCAACTGCTCCTCTGTGCTTGGCATATAGTAGCTGCCCAACAAATATTTGGTGAATAAACGAAAGCAAAATATTTGCCTGCCTGCGAGGAAGGTCTAAGGGCAATGCTTACCGGACACTCTGCCTGCACGGCCCTCAACTGATCAAGGCGAGTGAAAGAGCCCTGTGGCACTGCTATGGACTTCCCCTCAGGATGATGAGAGTCATGGTGGGTCAGTACGTTCCCTGCAGTTCAGGGAATAAAGAACTACCTTGTGAGGCTCCTCTTCAGCCTCTGGGGTGGAAGGCATCACACTCACAAGCAGTTCTGACATTTCGCACGTGCTGATGGAGCACTGACTATGAGCCAGACCCTGGGGACAGAGCAGACACAGGTAACGTCCCTGCCTTCATGAAGCTTATATTGACTCTCAGGGAGGCAGGCAATGCAAATAAGTATGTGACATGTCTCATGATAGTGGGGGTAATGAAGACAACAAAGCAGGGTGAAGGGGTAGAGCCGGGGTGCTGCTTTGCGTAGAGTTCAAGGAGGACCTCGGAGGTAGGTAACATTTGATCTAAGGCCTGAATTCAGTTGTTCATTTGTGTAGCAGTCCACACGTCTGGCCACCCTCTCTGCTTCCTGCTGTTTCTCCAGCAGGCCAAGCCCCTCCCACCACAGGGTTGTTTCCACTGCCTGCGATTCTCCTTCACCTCTTCAAGTTTTTGCTTAAATGTCACCTTCCCAATGAGGTCCGGCCTGACCGCCCTGTTTAAAACACCCTCCCCATTCCCTATCCCGTTATACTCTGCTCTGTGTTCCCCGTAACACTTATCACCCTCTAATGTAGCACCCAATGCACTCGTTTGTTAGGTGTGCTGCCCTTGCCCTTCTCCCCTCCCTAGAATGGAAGCCTGACTGGTGCGGGAATTCTCTCCCCTTCGGTTCACTAATCCATCCCAAGTGCCTGGAGTGACAGCACAGGGCCAGCGCCTGGTAAGTGCTTCAAACATCCACTGTTCCTTCAACCTGATGTGCCTGCCCTGCACCAGGTGCTGCCCTGCGGTGGCAAGAAGCCCCCTAGTGACGGTGGAGGGGGGTGTGGAATGCTGCCCCTACTTCCCTCTGTGCTGTTTTGGGCTAACTCCAGGGGGGAGGTGGCATGGTTGGCTTGGGAGTCCCTGGGCTCCACTTCCCAACCCCCTCAGCTCCTGCCCTCTCTCTTCCAAAGAGCACAGGGCGAGGACCTGTCTCAGATCAGGAAGCTGGAGGGGGACCCGGAGAGCGTAGGCATGGCCAGAGACAGGGGACGGAGTCGGAGGAGGGCTGGGAGTCAGAGCTAGGGACTCAGCCTGCCAGGTGGGTCGGAGTTGAGGCGAGAGGCACGGGGCCACCTGGAGAGGCCAAGGGAGGAGAAATCCCTTCCTTATAGCCTCCCTCAGGGATTCTGTAACGAGCCTTGTGACAACATTCCAGTTCCGCTGTGCAAGGCTCCTGGTACTCTCAGGGGGGTGTCTGGGAGAATTAACTGCCTGAATGCCTAATGACAGACACAGGAGCAGAGAACAAGTGTGTATGTGTGGGGGGCGGGGTGAGGAAGAGCCAATGCCTTCTCTCTTTAGAATTATTTGTGGCCAATTGCAGATTTCCATCTTCAGAGCACGTATCTTCTGTGAGCTCAGCCACCCCTCCCCACACCATCACTGTTGCCACTGTTCCTGAATCTCTGGCCAAGGGACTGACCCCTCTGTTTTCCCAAGCAGGGATTTTCAGATTCCCTTCCCTCAAGCTTAGTACCAATGCCTGCTGGGCCATGGTGCCCTCCCTGCTGTGACCACTCCAGGCTGACAGTCACTTTCCCTAGGCTCGGTCACTTGATGGCCAACAAAGTGTTCCCTGAGGCTGGTCAGAGTTAAGTCCAGAGCAGTGAATTTCTCCCTTGCTTCCTCCACTTCTGAGCTATGAAATTATCCATTAAGCAAATCAATAATTCATCAGGTTATCCACATTTAGTCTAAATTAGATCTCGTCGCCTCAGGCTAGACTTTGAAGTCCTGCTTCACCTGACTTCACTACCCAGCCAGCCGCCCCACAGAGTCCAGCCAGCTCGCTAGTGCTGGACCCCTTCTCCCCACTACTCGGTCCCCACACCGCTATCCCCAGCCGACCAAGAATGGCCCAATCTGATCCCCTTTCCGGAAGCCCATCCTTCCCTCTTTGCTGTAATCCAGCTCTTCAAGGTCTCGTCTCAATTCCAGCCCTTACCATGAGCTTCCTGGGGTTTCTGTAGCAGACGGAAATATTTTATAATTAGAAGTACACAACTTTGCACTCCATTTGTTTCACATTTGCAAACCCATAGTTGTTAAGCAACACTAGGACGGGACACTGTAACAGACCCCTCACATCCCCTCACCACACCACAGAACACGCAATGAATGCTGTTGAGTTGTACCACCTCGTTTCTACCCTCCTCGCCAGCACTATCTCTCTCTCTCTTAATCCAAACTACCTTTAGCACCGCAACCCTCAGTCCCACGTTCCCTTCAGTCCTCAGGGACTAGACAACCCTGGGTACATGGTCAGACTTTGGATCGTAGAGAATCAAGCTGGCTGCAAGCCTACTGAAGAGATTAGAAATGGGGCTAGAGTGGATAAAGCCCAGTTGGTAGGGCCGTTGCAGCAGGCTGGATGAGAGACGGTGGGAGTAAGTTCAAGGAGCCACTGATAGAGATGGAGACAAGTGGATGGATTCAGGAGATCATCTGAAGCACTTTTGCATCTACTGCATCCTTTGAGATTCATCTCCCTCAACAAGCTGTGACAGATAATGAGTAGTACATGTAATTTGGATCTCAGTCTAGGTGATGAAACCAAGGCGAGGAGGGATGGAGTGGATTGCCTGGATTCACACAGCAGGTCAGGGTGGGCCTGGGACCCACACCCAGATCCTCGGGAATCACATCCAGGACTCTCTGGTCTCACGCCCTGGAGACTAGTGCTGGAGCTGCCGTGGGAGGGCCGGGTGTTAAGCTGAAGAACCCTGACTGGGCTACCTGCCTGCAGCTATTCACACAGTTCCAATTGATTTGTGGTAACCTGTAATTATTTCTGCTGAATTTTTTTGCATGTTCCATTTGTTTTTTACTCTCCAGCAGACAAGCTACAGGAAGAAGCAGCTTGGGGCATAAGTGGGAGCACAAGAGCCTGTCTGGTTCTGGGATAGAAGGTTAGGGGAGTCCAGATGCCAGTCTTCAGTCTTGCTCCCCTCAGCTCCCCCTGCCCTTTCCTTAGTCTCTCTTCCTCCCCACAGATGGGGGGCTGGGTACTCCTGAGCCAGATCTCTCTTCTCAGTGTCTCTCAGGTCTGTCTCTGCCAGAGGGAAAGAATCTCTCCAGAGTCCCTAACTCCCTTTCTGCTATGTAACAACTTGCCATTGGCACGTCTCTCAAGACACAGACTTTTGGAAGGAAAAAGAAGGAAAGAAACTGCAAGGATGGATTATTAATTTTCTAAATGAAATATGACTGTGAGATTCTACCTAGCTACCTGGAGGGACATTCCACTATGCTTCCCCTCTGTAAGGTGGTCTGAGTGTTCAGGATACTTACTCAATTTGGAAAGCTTGGGGAAAGTCTTCTGCCCATAGTCTGAACCTGTAGGGTCCCTTCAAGGGAGTGAGGGCTGCCCTTAGGGGCTAGTCTCTCCGAGCCAACTTAGCCATAGTCCTCCAGACCCTATAAGAGGTTCAGCTGTGTCCTGGGTCGCTGTGTGGGTGTGCAGAGCAGGTCTCCCCCACTCACAGAGCCTGCCACTCCCTCACTCCTCCTCACTCTCCCTTGGGGTTCAAGCCACTCCCACCAGCTCCAGTCCAAGCAGCAGCCTCCTGTGGAGCCAACTCTTTCCAGCCACAGCTTTGGTAAGTTAGATTTTCTTTTGCTTCATATTTTAGAGTGGAGACACAAGGGGTTAAGAAGAGCCTAAACCTTAGTACTCAAAGCGTGGATGATCTCCCTGGAGTGGAATTGGGGTGAAGCTGGAAACAGTTCTCACTCTTCTGTGACATGCCTATAGACAGGAAAATAGAGACACAATTCATTTCTCAATCTGGTTGTCCTACCACACTATCATTTGTCAGGTATTTCACAAACACAGTTTTTGATCCTCACTATTATTATCTCAGGGTAGTTATTATTAACCACATTTTACATATGAAGAGGCTCAAAGAGATTAAAAAAATGTTTTTTGTCCAAGGACATGCAACTATTAAGTGATGGAATGGGGATTCAAACCCTGGCCTGGCCAAATTCTATTTCCACTACTCCAGCTGCTGCTGGGTAGAGATGAGTTCTCTTCACCAAAGGCATTTGCATTAGCAAAGCCCTGGAAAAGTCAAAGAAAGAAATGCCCAAGTAAAGTCTTCAGGGGTCAGTGTAGTGGGGAGCTATTTTCTGGAGGCAGCTTCTAGCCTCTCGAATGTATACCAGACCAAGAATAAATAAGTAGATAAATTTATAAACATAAACAAATACTGAACTCTAGTTAATAAGATGATAAAATGTTTAAAAGTTAAGTGTACTGATGTATGCCACTTACACTGAAATGTGTCAAAAGCATAAGAATGGACTGATGGATGGACAGATGTGTAATAGAACAAATATAGTAAAATGCTAGTTATAGAATCTAGGCGGTGGGTGTTCACTACGCAATTCTTTAAATTCTTCTAGGGACTTCTCTGGTGGCACAGTGGTTAAGAATCTGCCTGCCAATGCAGAGGACATGGGTTCAATCCCTGGTCCGCAAAGATCCCACATGCCGCAGAGCAACTAAGCCCGTGAGCCACAAGTACTGAAGCCCATGCACCTAGAGCCCATGCTCAGCAACAAGAGAAGCCACCGTAATGAGAAGCCTGCGCACCTCACCGAAGAGTAGCCCCTGCTTGCCCAGCTAGAGAAAGCCTGCGCGCAGCAACCAAGACCCAACGTGGCCAAAAAAAAACCCTTCTGGATGTTTAAAATTTTTGCAATAATATATTGGAGGGAGAAGAAATCACACAGGTGAGTCACACCCACCTCTTGTCACACATCACTGTGGCTTGAGGGAGCTTGGTCGTCAGTCACCGAGTTTTTCCTACAGGAAGAGTCCTGGACTACACACTTGAGAATACAGAATAATGAAGGGATAGGTAGTCCCTGCTTTGTGAAAATTTAGGATACCTGGGAGAAAATAGGACAGAGTCATAAAATCAACATTTGTTACAGTGGTTCTTTATTTTCTGCCTTAACAGAAGGGGAGCAGGTTACAAATTGCTTGTAAGTATACATTGTCCAAAAACCTCTTCTGATTGACTTTGATGCGTGGGACAGCCCACTACAGTTAAAGAGTCAGAAATGGACAGTAAGGGAAGATGACTCACAATCCCCCGGGGATTACAGAGACACCCACAGTGGGAAATTCACCCGCAGGTGAATGTATTGAAGAAGAAGAGCGGCTCCTTTGATTGGCCGATTGGTTTAGTGGAAAGCTCAGCGGAGCTGGAACCCAGCCAGTCCCAACTCTTCCCATTTATATCAACTTGAACTAGTCATGTTCTCCCCAAAGCTTAATTTCCTCCTCTGTTAAGGATGATAAACTATTGCCTGCAGTTCACATTTTGCCTATGACTTGTTTTTATATGGCCTGAGAGTTAAGAATGATCTTTATATTTTAAAATGGTTAGAAAAAATCAAAAGAAGAATAATTTGACATGTGAAAATTATATGAAATTCAAATTTCATTGTCCATAAGTAAAGTTTACTGAAACAGAGCTGCTCTTGTTTTTTTTTACACATTGTCTATGGCTGCTTTCAACCTACAAGAGCAGAATCAGTTGCGGTAGACACCATATGGCCTGCGCAGCCTTAAATATTTACTTTCTAACCCTCTGCAGAAGTTTGCTGATCCGGTGTGAAATGGTCCATCCGCTAACTTCACTTCTCCGTCTACCTCACTTCACAGAATTGCTGTGAGAATTAACACGCGCTTTGGGCTTAGTAAACTGTAAGGTTCCATGAGACGTGGGGTGTTACTACTACTGGACCTCATTTCTCTCAATACCATCTTAACAAAGGGAGGAAAATCTGGAAGGAATATTTTGTATGACAGATGGGGAAACTGAAGTTGAAGAAGGGAGACAAAACAGTCACGCAGAAATAAATGCCCCTATTTCACCCACAAGGCTTCCACTGCCAGGGCCTCAACTATGTACCTCTGCAAATCTCAACGTACCTCTGAGAAGGACAGAATGGGGAGGACCATGCATTTTTCAGAAATTTTATGAGGCAGTTGTTAAAACACACCCATTACTAAAAAGCAAATTACATAAAGTTATAATCAAATAAATTATAAAAGGAAAGGTAATAAATACTCAAAATTCATCACTTCCTAATTCTTTATTTTACAACATTTTATTACTATCTCGGCTTTTGAAGTTATTTATGTCTTTTGCATCTGCATGGTGAAAATACTGTAGAATGGTGTGCTTCTGCACAGCTCTTCCTGGCTTTGCATTCAATGATGTCACATTTGCTATCTTGAAATTAGTTTTGGTGAGAGTGTTTACAACTTGACACATGGCAAACCCTATAAATTAGGCATTCCCCTCACCACAAAGCTGGGCTTAAACATTTACCTGCACGCTGCTGGGACCAGAGCTTCCGCTTACAGGAGGTTCACAAGGGATATAGTGGGCGAGAGAGTGGAGAATGATAGAGGACAGAGGGCGGATGCCACAGGTATAGAGGAGGCCACTTTTTTCTTGGACCAAGAAGCTTTTGAACTAGGAGTATTTGGAGACTAAGGCTCCAGTACTTTCCCTGGGGAACCCTAGAGCCTTAGTGTCTGCAACCATTACTGTGATTCACATTCTGGTTATACCTCCAGAGCGGTGAGGCTTGAAAGAACCTGGTTGCATAAAGACAGGGTCACTGAGGCTCAGAGAGATGAATGACTTGCTGGGAGTCAATCAGTGCCTCAGAACCAGGTCTAGAATCCCAACTCCTTCTCCCAGACCAGCTCTTTGTAAGACAGTGGTGCTGTTTTACCAAGCACCTGCTGATGACAGGAAATGGATATGTGGACCTGCATGGCTGTTGTCTTCCCGTCAGGTCCCATTGAGGACCTGCCTCCCTTCCCTTTTGTCAACAGATGTCAGGGGCCTTTGCCACACAGGAGAGTCTGACCACCCATGTCCTCAGCTCACCTGTACCTCTGCAGCTCTCTTTCTCACAGCCTTCAGTCATCTCTCTGGACCATTCTCCTAACACAGGCTCATTAAGAGCATATGAAGTGTTGGGCTCATGGGTAGGGTGACTGACTATGGCTTTGGGAAGCTCCTGTCTTCTAGGCAGGCTGTCAAAGGGTGTCTTTGATCTGGATTCCTGCAGGAGCCTACCAACCGAGAAGGCATACAAGACAAGGCAAGAGAAGGTGTTCAGGAAGTGGTCTGCTCTCTAAGCACGTGAAACGATTTTAGATCATCACTTGCACTCTGTATCATCATCATGCACACAGTAGGCTCTTGGAGAGTCATGTTTGGAAGGAACCCAAAAGATCATCACGTCTAGTACTTCATTTTACAAATGAGGAAATTGATGTCAGAGAGAGGAAATGACAAGAGGAAAGACATTCCTAGTAAGTGATGGCATTGGATTCAAACCCAGGTCTCTCTGAAGTTTGTTCTTTTCTAAAAACAGAGCTAGGATTTGAAACCAAGATGGCGGAGTAGAAGGATGTGCTGTCAATCCCTCTTGAGAGAACACCAGAATAACAACTAGCTGCTGGACAATCATCGACAGGAAGACACTGAAACTCACCAAAAAAGACACCCCACATCCAAAGACAAAGGAGAAGCCACAATGAAATGGTAGGAGGGGCTCAATCACAGTAAAAACAAATCCCATAACTGCTGGGTGGGTGACTGACAGATTGGAGAACACTTATACCACAGAAGTCCACCCACTGGAGTGAAGGTTCTGAGCCCCACGTCAGGCTTCCCAACCTGGGGGTCCAGCAATGGGAGGAGAAATTCCTAGAGAATCAGATTTTGAAGGCCAGTGGGATTTGATTGCAGAACTTCAACAGGACTGGGCGAAACAGAGACTCCACACTTGGAGGGTACACACAAAGTAGTGTGCGCATTGGGAGGCAGGGGAAGGAGCAGTGACCCCAGTGGAGACTGAACCAGACCTACCTGCTAATGTTGGAGGGTCTCCTGCAGAGGGGGGCGGTGGCTGTGGCTCACTGTAGGGACAAGGACACTGGCAGCAGAAGTTCTGCGAAGTGCTCCTTGGTGTGAGCCCTCCTAGAGTCTGCCATTAGCCCCACCAAAGAGCCCAGGTAGGCTCCAGTGTTGGGTTGCCACAGGCCAAACAACAAACAGGAGCCCTGCCTCACCCATCAGCAGTCATATGTACTAAAGTTTTACTGAGCTCTGCCCACCAGAGCAACAGTCAGCTCTACCCACCACCAGTCCCTCCCATCAGGAACCTTGCACAAGCCTCTTAGAGAGACTCATCCACCAGAGGGCAGACAGCAGAAGCAAGAAGAGCTACAATCCAGCAGCCTGTAGAACAAACACCACATTCACAGAAAGATAGACAAGATGAAAAGGCAGAGGGCTAGGTACCAGATGAAGGAACAAGATAAAACCCCAGAAAAACAACTAAATGAAGAGATAGGCAACCTTCCAGAAAAAGAATTCAGAATAATGATAGTGAAGATGATCCAGGACCTTGGAAAAACAATGGAGGCAAAGATCAAGAAGATGCAAGACACGTTTAACAAAAACCTAGAAGAATTAAAGAACAAACAAACAGAGATGAACAATACAATAACTGAACTGAAACATACACTAGAAGGAATCAATAGCAGAATAACTGATGCAGGAGAACAGATAAGTGACCTGGAAGACAGAATGGTGGAATTCACTGCTGCAGAACAGAATACAGAAAAAAGAATGAAAAGAAATGAAGACAGCCTAAGAGACCTCTGGGACAACATTAAACACAACAACATTCACATTATATGGGTCTCAGAAGGAGAAGAGAGAGAGAAAGGACCCAAGAAAATATTTGAAGAGATTATGGTCAAAAACTTCCCTAACATGGGAAAGGAAATAGCCACCCAAGTCCAGGAAGCGCAGAGAGTCCCATACAGGATACATCCAAATAGAAACGTGCCAACACACATAGTAATCAAACTGGCAAAAATTAAAGACAAAGAAAAATTACTGAAAGCAGCAAGGGAAAAATAACAAATAACATACAAGGGACCCCCCAGAAGGTTAACAGCTGATTTCTCAGCAGAAACTCTACAAGCCAGAAGGCAGTGGCATGATATACTTAAAGTGATGAAAGGGAAGAACCTACAACCAAGATTACTCACCCTGGCAAGGATCTCATTCAGATTCGATGGAGAAATCAAAAGCTTTACAGACAAGCAAAAGCTAAGAGGATTCAGCACCACCAACCAGCTCTACAACAAATGGTAAAGGAACTTCTCTAAGTGGGAAACACAAGAGAAGAAAAGTAACTACAAAAACAAACCAAATCAATTAATAAAATGGTCATAGGAACATACATATTGATAATTACCTTAAACGTGAATGGATTAAATGCTCCAACCAAAAGACACAGGCTTGCTGAATGGATACAAAAACAAGACCCATCTATATGATGTCTACAACAGACCCACTTCAGACCTACACACATACAGACTGAAAGTGAGAGGAAGGAAAAAGACATTCCATGCAAATGGAAATCAAAAGAAAGCTGGAGTAGCAATACTCATATCAGATAAAGCTGGAGTAGCAATACTCATATCAGATAAAATAGCTGTTAAAATAAAGAATGTTACAAGAGACAAGGAAAGACACTACATAATGATCAAGGGATCAATCCAAGAAGAAGATATAGCAATTATAAATATATATGCACCCAACATATACATAGGCAACTGCTAACAACTATGAAAGAGGAAATTGACAGTAACACAATAATAGTGGGGGACTTTAACACCTCACTTACACCAATGGACAGATCATCCAAAATGAAAATAAATAAGGAAACAGAAGTGTTTTTTGTTTTTTTTTTCTTGCGTTATGCGGGCCTCTCACTGTTGTGGCCTCTCCCATTTGCGGAGCGCAGGCTCAGCGGCCATGGCTCACGGGCCCAGCCGCTCCGCGGCATGTGGGATCTTCCCGAAACGGGGCACGAACCCGCATCTCCTGCATCGGCAGGCGGACTCTCAAGCACTGCGCCACCAGGGAAGCCCAGGAAACAGAAGTTTTAAATGACACAATAGACCAGATAGATTTAATTGATATTTATAGGACATTCCATCCAAAAACAGCAGATTACACTTTCTTCTCAAGTGTGCACGGAACATTCTCCAGGATAGATCACGTCTTGGGTCATAAATCAAGTCACAGTAAATTTAAGAAAATTGAAATCATATCAAGCATCTTTTCTGACCACAATGCTATGAGATTAGAAATGAATTACAGGGAAAAAATGTAAAAAACACAAACACATGGAGGCTAAACAATACGTTACTAAATAACCAAGAGATCACTGAAGAAATCAAAGAGGAAATCAAAAAATACCTAGAGACAAATGACAATGAAAACACGACGATCCAAAACCTATGGGATGCAGGGGCTTCCCTGGTGGTGCAGTGGTTGAGAGTCCGCCTGCCGATGCGGGGCATGCAGGTTTGTGCCCCAGTCTGGGAGGGTCCCGCGTGCTGTGGAGCAGCTGGTCTCGTGGGCCGTGGCCGCTGGGCCTGTGCGTCCAAAGCCTGTGCTCCGCGGCGGGAGAGGCCACAGCAGTGGGGGACCCGCGTACCGGAAAACCTATGGGATGCAGCAAAAGCACTTCTAAGAGGGAAGTATACAGCTATACAAGCCTACCTCAAGAAACAAGAAAAATCTCAAATAAACAATCTAACCTTACACCTAAAGGAACTAGAGAAAGAAGAACAAACAAAACCCAAAGTTAGCAGAAGGAAAGAAATCATAAATATCAGAGCAGAAATAACTGAAATAGAAACAAAGAAAACAATAGCAAAGATCAATAAAACTAAAATCTGGTTCTTTGAGAAGATAAAATTGATTAGCCAGACTCATCAAGAAAAAGAGGGAGAGGACTCAAATCAATAAAATTAAAAATGAAAAAGGAGAAGTTACAACAGGCACCGCAGAAATACAAAGCATCCTAAGAGACTACTACAAGCAACTCTATGCCAATAAAATGGACAACCTGAAAGAAATGGACAAATTCTTAGAAAGGCATAACCTTCCAAGACTGAACCAGTAAGAAACAGAAAATATGGACAGACAAATCACAAGTAATGAAATTGAAACTGTGATTAAAAATCTTCCAACAAACAAAAGTCCAGGAGGAGATGGCTTCACAGGTGAATTCTATCAACCATTTAGAGAAGAGCTAACACCCATCCTTCTCAAACTCTTCCAAAAAATTGCAGAGGAAGGAACATTCCCAAACTCATTCTATGAGGCCACCATCACCCTGATACCAACACCAGGCAAAGATACTACAAAAAAAGAAAATTACAGACCAATATCACTGGTGAATATAGATGCAAAAATCCTCAACAAAATATTAGCAAACAGAATCCAACAACACATTAAAAGGATCACACACCATGATCAAGTGGGATTTATCCCAGGGATGCAAGGATTCTTCAATATATGCAAATCAACCAATGTGATACACCATATTAACAAATTGAAGAATAAAAACCATATGGTCATCTCAATAGATGCAGAAAAAGCTTTTGACAAAATTCAACACCCACTTATGATAAAAACTCTCCAGAAAGTTGGCATAGATGGAACCTACCTCAACATAATAAAGTCCATATATGACAAACCCACAGCTAACATCATTCTCAGTGGTGAAAAACTGAAAGCATTTCCTCTAAGATCAGGAACAAGACAAGGATGTTCACTCTCACCACTATTATTCAACATGGTTTTGGAAATCCTAGGCATGGCAATCAGAGAAGAAAAAGAAATAAAACGAATACAAATTGGAAAAGAAGAAGTAAAACTGTCACTGTTTGCAGATGACATGATACTACACATAGAGGATCCTAAAGATGCCACCAGAAAACTACTATAGCTAATCAATGAATTTGGTAAAGTTGCAGGATACAAAATTAATGCACAGAAATCTCTTGCATTCCTATACACTAATGATGAAAAATCTGAAAGAGAAATTAAGGAAACACTCCCATTTACCATTGCAACAAAAAGAATAAAATACCTAGGAACAAACTGACCTAGGGAGACAAAAGACCTGTATGCAGAAAACTATAAGACACTGATGAAAGAAAGTAAAGATGATATGAACAGATAGAGAGATATACCATGTTCTTGGATTGGAAGAATCAGTATTGTGAAAACGACTATACTACCCAAAGCAATCTACAAATTCAATGCAATCCCTATCAAATTACCAGTGGCATTTTTTATGGAACTAGAACAAAAAATCTTAAAATTTGTATGGAGACACAAAAGACCCCGAATAGCCAAAGCAGTCTTGAGGGGAAAAAAATGGAACTGGAGGAATCAGACTCCCTTACTTCAGACTATACTACAAAGCTACAGTAATCAAGACAATATGGTACTGGAACAAGATAAAAAGACCAGAGGTAAACCCACGCACCTATGGTCAACTAATCTATGACAAAGGAGGCAAGGATATACAAAGAGAAAAGAAAGTCTCTTCAAAAAATGATGCTGGGAAAACTGGACAGCTACATGTAAAAGAATGACATTAGAACACTCCCTAATACCATACACAAAAATAAACTCAAAATGGATTAGAGACCTAAAGGTAAGACCGGACACTCTAAAACTCTTAGAGGGAAACATAGGAAGAACACTCTTTGACATAAATCACATCAAGATTTTTTTGATCCAACTCCTAGAGTAATGGAAATAAAAACAAAAATAAACAAATGGGACCTAATGAAACTTAAAAGCTTTTGCACAGCAAAGGAAACCATAAACAAGACCAAAAGACAACCTTCAGAATGGGAGAAAATTTTTGCAAACGAATTAACGGACAAAAGATTAATCTCCAAAATATATAAACAGCTCATGCAGCTCAATATTAAAAAAAACAAACAACCCAGTCCAAAAATGGGCAGAAGACCTAAATAGACATTTCTCCAAAGAAGACATACAGATGGCCAAGAAGCACATGAAAAGCTGTTCAACACCACTAATTATTAGAGAAATGCAAATCAAAACTACAAACAGGTATCACCTCACACCAGTTTGAATGGGCTTCATCAGAAAATCTACAAACAACAAATGCTGGAGAGGGTGTGGAGAAAGCGGAATCCTCTTGCACTGTTGGTGGTGGGAATGTAAATTGATGCAGCCACTATGGAGAACAGTATGGAGGTTCCTTAAAAAACTAAAAATAGAATTACCATATGATCCAGCAATCCCACTACTGGGCATATACCCAGAGAAAACCACAATTCAAAGAGATATATGCACCCCAATGTTCATTGTAACACTATTTACAATAGCCAGGTCATGGAAACAACCTAAGTGCCCATCGACAGACGAATGGATAAAGAAGATGTGGTACATATATACAATGGAATATTACTCAGCCATAAAAAGGAACAAAATTGGGTCATTTGTTGAGATGTGGATGGATCTAGAGACTGTCATACAGAGTGAAGTAAGTCAGAAATAGAAAAACAAATGTATATTAACGCATATGTGTGGAACCTAGAAAAATGGTACAGATGAACCGGGTTGCAGGGCAGAAATTGAGACACAGATGTAGGGAGCAAACGTATGGACACCAAGGGGAGAAAGCGGCGGGGTGGGGGTGCTGGTAGTGGTATGCTGAATTAAGCAATTGGGATTGACATGTATACACTGATGCATATAAAATTGATGACTAATAAGGACCTGCTGTTTAAATAAATAAATAAATAAATAAAAATAAAACAGAGCTAGAACTTGGTCTCTTAACTCCAGACACAATTTGAAATTCACAGAACCATAACTTTTTAAAGATAGTAATCTACTACATATTCCCGGAAGTATGCTGAGCACTGTGAAATGAATTCAATAAACACAATTCCTGCCATCTATGATCTGGTTTATAGTTTAAGATTGATAGATGAACACAGACAGGAAGGGAGTTTTAGACTTAGATAATGGACATATGAACAGAATTTACATTCTATGGCTGGCGATAATAGATGTAAAGCTTGGTGCAGAGGGGGAAAGCATGGGTTGGAGAAACAACCACCTGAGTTCAAATCCTATCTTTGCTGTTTGTTAGCTGTGTGATCTTGGATAAGCTACTCAGCTTCTCAAAACCTTGGATCCCTG
This sequence comes from Lipotes vexillifer, assembly GCF_000442215.2. NCBI lineage: Eukaryota > Metazoa > Chordata > Mammalia > Artiodactyla > Lipotidae > Lipotes > Lipotes vexillifer. The sequence continues at coordinate 813,067 of NW_006798649.1, read as the reverse complement.
ACCATAAAATGGGGAGAGTGATATTCCTTTAACAAGGGTGTTGTGAAGCTTAAATGAGATATTTGTAAAGTATTTAGTATAGTACCTGGGACTTAACAGATGTTCAAATAATGGTGACTAGTGACAGATAGTGCAAGGTGTGGGGAGTGGGCTGGGCCAGAAACATGGGAACTGGAGAAGAAAATGATTTACCTCCCTGGTGCTGGTCACGGTAACAGCAAAAATTCCTCATATTTGCATGTCTCCTTGTAATGTACAGACAGTCCTGAGAGACAAAGCAGTGTTGGTCCTATTCCAGGCTGACGTACCTTCATATTTTTTCAGTTGAAGTGCATTGTTCCAGGCATGTTCTAGATTACGGGGCTTTAGTGATGCAGAAGCAAATGCTAACGGAAAAGGCAGCAGCCCAGAATCTGACTTGAGTCCTTTGAGCTGCTATCTCTTTCAGGCGCCACTCATTCTTCTGCTTTGGGGAAGGCCTAGAATCCCCCAAATGTCCAGGATTCTGAGGGGGAGTAAAGAGGGCTGGAAAGAGGTGCCATGTGCTGCCTCAGGCCATGGCACTCCAGAGCACCACTGAGGGGTGGGGTGGTCACTAGCACCTGGTCACTCCACGGTCACTTTCCTGATGGCCCTTGCAGGTTGGCACACACCCCTCCCAGGCTCAGGGAGCCGCATTCCCCCAGGACAGCTGCTTCTGGACGGCTGCTCTGGGTTCTGTGCAGGCAGCCTCTGTCATTCAACCCACTCGAAGCCAGAGTGTGAGGAACCAAAGACAGGACAGGTGCTGCATGTCAGTGACCGGAGGGAGGCGGAAACCAATCCCGGCTCCGCTGGTCTGCGTGGATGTCGGCTTAGCCTGCCAAGAGCCTGCGGGAGAGAGTGTAAGTACGTGGGTGTCCACACGTGGAGAGTGGCCCAGTGTGGTGGGGAGCTTTCATGCACGGTGAACATGGAAGAGACATGTATGTTTATGTGTACATGAGTATGTTTGTGGCATGGGTGTTTGAGTGCATGCTGTATGTTGTGAGAACGGTGGGTATGTGTGAATATGCATGTGAGCTATATACATCCAAGATGTAAACAGATTGCAAAGAGGCTGATGCCATAAGCCACAGACAAAAACTTTGTAGACGAATGCTTCTAACATGAACCTGTATGTGTTGTGTGTCTGTGTGGTTTGGGCATATATGTTTGGTCTAGTGCCCTGTGCGTTAAAAAATGTGTGCAAGTAGGGCTTCCCTGGTGGTGCAGTGGTTGAGAGTCCGCCTGCCGATGCAGGGGAAACGGGTTCGTGCCCCGGTCCGGGAAGATCCCACATGCCGCGGAGCGGCTGGGGCGGTGAGCCGTGGCTGCTGAGCCTGAGCGTCTGGAGCCTGTGCTCCACAACGGGAGAGGCCACAACAGTGAGAGGACCACGTATACCCCCCCCCAAAAAAAATGTGTACAAGTAAATGAGTGAGTGTTGTGTGCATTTGTACATGAGGCTCTATATGTGAGTGTTGGGTGTGTTATGTGTGTATCTATGTAAGTCTGTGTGTGCTTCTGGCCAGGGCTGGGGACAGGATATTAGTGTGGGACAATGAAAGATTTCTATTTTCCTGTAGGCCCAGGATTCTCTCTCCCATAGTATGTTACAATTTATCCATCCTGAGTGAAATCCTAAAGGTTTGGATAAATCAGTTAGGGCTTTGACCCTCAACAATGTATCCACTTGCTGCTTACACTGGAGCCACCCAGAGACACCTCCCTGATAGGTCGCACCACCAGAAGGAGCCTCTGACCCAAGGGCTGGACCAATACAGCCTTTCTTAGCCTCCCTTCATTCCGTCCCTCAATGAGCAGGGCCTGCAGCATAACCCGAACAGTCCACACTGGCCACCTCCCGACACAGTGCTTTGTTGCAAATGTCCCAGTTTCCCAACCGGGACCTAGAGGGGCTGGTTGGAAGGCCCAGATTATTTCCTCACTACCTTGTCATCTCCGAAAGCTGCTCACTCTAATAGGCCCCCTCTGCTCTGCGGCTGACATTTCTCTCTGCTTTTGTCTAATGAGGTACAGGAGGCTGCTGAAACTGACAATAGAATTACCTGGGATGCTAGATCCTGTCAATCTCCATCAGGAGCCCAGGGAGAAAGCAGTCAAAGCACCAGAACACCTTGGTTCTGTTATTGTAACGGGGCTCACCGTGAGAGCAAACAAAACAACCTTTCCCCTAGATGCACACCCTGGGCTGATGAGTCAACCTGGCTCCCAGCCCAGGCTGCAGCACCCACCTCGCCAGCCGTGCCAAGGAGCCAGAACCTGGGAGAGAATGCACCTCACTGCTGGGGGTACTCAGACATCAGCTATATCTCAGACCTCAGATCTGCCTGAGGCTGACTCAACAGCCTTTTCCCACTTTAATGACTTAATGGAAAATCCAAAGCCTTTCTATAATTTCCTGGGTGACTTATCTCTTCTTAAACACCTCTGGTTTTGAGCTGCTGATGGATTATTTGATACATGGACCATCTCTCTGATCCCTCCTCCATCCTTTTCCAGTTCCCATGTGTGATATTGTGATTTATAATGAGAAATATATATTTGGTCTTTATTTCTGGCACAGAGCTCCTAAAACCCTTGGAATCTTCTAAGCGATAAGAGCGATAAAGGTGTCTTGATATTCACAACAAATTCTTTTCAGTCACACCTGAGTTAATGTTAATGAGGTAAGTTTTGGAAAGCACCTAAGGATGGGGGCTGGTTGCAGGGGGAACTAACCATGTGATTGGAGGGCTGGAACTTTCAGTCCCATGCTCCTAACCTCCAGAGGGGAGTGGGGCTGGAGACTGAATCAGCTGCCAATGGCCAATAATTTAATCAGTCATGCCTATGTAATAAAGCCTCAATAAAAACCCCAAAGAATGGGGTTCAGAGAACTTTCAGGTTGGTAAACACATGGAGGTGCTAGGGCAGTGTGTGCCCGGGCAGGACATATTAGCTCCGTGTCCCTTCCCACACACCTTGCCCTACTCATGTCTTCCATCTGGATGTTCGTCTCTATCCTTTATCATATCCTTTCATAATAAACTGATAAGCAATATGTAAACTATTTCTCTGAGTTCTGGAGCTGCTCTAACAAATTACTTGAATTAAGGAAGGGGTGGTGGGAACCTCTGATTTATAGCCAGTCAATCAGAAGCACAGGTAACTGGACTATTGATTGGCATCTGGCGGGGAGGGCAATCTTATGGGACTGAGCCCTTAAGCTGTGGGATATGATGCTGGCTCCAGGTAGAAAGTGTCAGAATTGAGTTAATTTCTTGGTAGCATTGAAAAAAAACACACATTGGAATCAGTGTCAGAATCGGACCACCATCTCAACCCACTGTGAAACTCAGTCTTTTTCCTCAATTGACATTTTTTTCAATTTATTTGGTTTTTTTTATTGAAGTAAAATTGCTTTACAATGTTGTGTTAGTTTCTGCTGTACAAATGAAGTGAGTTAGCTATATGTATACCTATATCCCCTCCCTCTTGGACCTCCCCACCCCACCATCCCACCCATCTAGGTCGTCACAGAGCACCAAGCTGAGCTCCCTGTGCTATATACCACAGGTTCCCACTAGCTATCTATTTTACATGTGGTAGTGTATTTATGTCAAACCTAATCTCTCCATTCATCCCACCCTCCCCGTCCCCCCCTGTGTCCACATGTCCATTCTCTACGTCTACTTCTCTATTCCTGCCCTATAAATAGGTTCATCTGTACCATTTTTCTAGATTCCACATATATGTGCTAATATACGATATCTGATTTTCTCTTTCTGGCTTACTTCACTCTGTATGACAGATTCTAGGTCCATCCATATCTCTACAAATGACCCAATTTGGTTCCTTTTCATGGCTGAGTAATAGTCCATTGTATATATTTACCACATCTTCTTTATCCATTCATTTGTCATTGGACAATTAGGTTGTTTCCATGTCCTGGCTATTGTAAAGAGTGCTGCAGTGAACACTGGGGTACATGTGTCCTTTTGAATTATGTTTTTCTCAGGGTATACGCTCAGTAGTGGGATTGCTGGGTCATATGGTAGTTCTATTTTTAGTTTTTTAAGGAACCTCCATACTGTTCTCCATAGTGGCTGTATCAACGTACATTCCCACCAACCGGGCAAAAGGGTTCCCTTTTCTCCACACCCTCTCTAGCATTTATTGTTTGTAGATTTTTTGATGACGGCCATTCTGACTGGTGTGAGGTGATACCTGATTGTAGTTTTGATTTGCATTTCTCTAACTATTAGTGATGTTGAGCATCTTTTCAAGGATGTCCACTCTTGCCACTCTTATTCAACATAGTTTTGGAATTCCTCGCTATGGCAATCAGAGAAGAAAAAGAAATAAAAGGAATACAAATTGGAAAAGAAGAAGTAAAACTGTCACTGTTTGTAGATGACATGATACTATACATAGAGGATCCTAAAGATGCCACCAGGAAACTACTAGAACTAATCAATGAATTTGGTAAGTTTTCAGGATAGAAAATTAATGCACAGAAATCTCTGACATTCCTATACACTAACAACAAAAAATCAGAAGGAGAAATTAAGGAAAAAATCCCATTTACCATTTCAAAAAAAGAATAAAATACCTAGGAGTAAACCTACCTAAGGAGGCAAAACAACTGTACTCAGAAAACTATAAGATACTGATGAAAGAAATCAAAGACGACATAAACAGATGGAGAAATATACCATGTTCTTGGATTGGAAGAATCAATATTGTGAAAATGACTCTACTACCCAAAGCAATCTACAGATTCAGTGTAATCCCTATCAATCAAACTACCAATGGCATTCTTCACAGAATTAGAACAAAAAATTTTACCATTTGTATGGAAACACAAAAGACCCCTAATAGCCAAAGCAATCCTGAGAAATAAACAGAGCTGAAGGAATCAGGCTCCCCGACTTCAAACTATACTACAAAGCTACTTTGTAGCTATTACTAGCTACAGAGCTAGTAATCAAGACAGTATGGTACTGGCACAAGAATAGAAATATAGATCAATGGTACAGAATAGAAAGCCCAGAGATAAACCCATGCACATATGGTCACCTAATTTATGACAAAGGAGGCAAGAACATAGAGTGGAGAAAAGACAGCCTCTTCAATAAGTGGTGCTGGGAAAACTGGACAGCCACATATAAAAGAATGAAGTTAGAACACTACCTAACACCATTCACAAAAATAAACTCCAAATGGATTAAAGGCCTAAATGTAAGACCAGACACTATAAAACTCTTAGAGGAAAACATAGGAAAAACACTCTGACATAAACCACAGCAAGATCTTTTTTGACCCACCTCCTTGAGTAATGAAAATAAAAACAAAAATAAACAAATGGGATCTAATTAAACTTAAAAGCTTTTGCACAGCAAAGGAAACCTTAAACAAGATGAAAATAAACTTATAAAAAAATTTTTTTTTTATGGGAGAAAATGTTTGCAAATGAAGCCATGGACAAAGGATTAATCTCCAAAATATACTAACAGCTCATGGAGCTCAATATCAAAAAAACAAACAACCCAATTAAAAAATGGGTGGAAGACCTAAATAGACATTTCACCAAAGAAGACATACAGATGGCCAAGAGGCACATGAAAAGATTCTCTTAAATTGACCTAAAAAGACTTCTCAAAGGTTAGTCTTTTCAACAATGGTGCTGGAACAAGCGGACACACATATGCACAAAAATGAGTCTCAACCTATACCTCACACCTTACACAAAAAATTAACTCAAAATTAGTTTAAAATGGGGACTTAGCTGGTGGCACAGTGGTTGAGGATCCGCCTGCCAGTGCAGGGGACACGGGTTCGAGCCCTGGTCCACGAAGATCTCACATGCCGCGGAGCAACTAAGCCTGTGAGACACAGCCACTGAGCGGGTGCTCTGGAGCCCTCAAGCCACAGCTACTGAAGCCCATGCGCCTAGAACCCGTGCTCTGCAGCAAAGAGGAGCCACCACAATGAGAAGCCCACGCACCACAAAGAAGAGTAGCCCCCACTCACCGCAACTAGAGAAAGCCCACACGCATGAACGAAGACCCAATGCAGCCAACAATAAAATAAGTAAATAAATTTTTTAAAAATTAGTTAAAAATGGATCATAAGGACCATTTTACATATGGATCATATGTAAAACAAAAAACTATAAAACTTCTAGAAGAAAGCATAGGAGAAAGTCTTTGTGACTTTGATTAGGCAAGGAGTTTTTAGATATATAATACCAAAAGCAAGATTCATAAAAGAAAAAAATGTATCCATGTTCAAAATTGAATTTTATATATATAGATATAATGTGTTATGATAGCTTTACCTTTCTCTGCACCTTTATATTTGGTTCCAGGTCATAACTGATACCATGTACTTGTGAGAGAGGCCATGGAAAAGACACCTGGGTTGATCAGGTAACCAAGAGATCTCTGCTCCTATTGAGGCCTGACCCACAGGCTTGCAAAGGAGCAGAGCGGGGGAACAGGGTAGGGTACATGATGTGTTGCACTTTACTAGCCCAAGACAGAGGAATGTGTAAAGGGTGTTGAAGTCTCATTGGAACCGACTGGGATTTACCACAGGGAAGGCCAAGACTTGGGGCCAAAGGCCCACCCAAGCGATTAGCCAGTGACCCTCTAATGGGACCTGTGCAGTTGGAAGAAGGAAGGGTACTCTTTGTTCTTCACCGTCCCTGTAAGAAAAGGGCAGTTTCCTGCACTTGGGAACCTGGAGCAAGTGCTCTGTTTCAAATAATTCACTCACCTGTGACTGAGGTGCTCTTGCTACTGGGTGTCCATGTGCTCTAATTCTGGTTTTGGATATGTTCTGTAAAGATTTTGACAATGAAAATGTGGTTTTCTTTGTTAAAAAAATTTATCAGTGTACTAGAAGTAGTATATCTGTAGGTACAGGTCCATCTCTGCCCACAGGTAGGGGTGTTTTTCTTCATTTAACAGATTGACACTGGGGTCTGTTGCCCAGAGCCTCCCAACCCTTAACCATTTCTAGGTGAAGGCAGAAAAATCCACAATTAGTCACTCCTCTAAAGACACTTCAGCTGAGGTAATAAGCCATTTGGAATGTTCCCACTCCAACAATAAGTGGTAAATATTTTAATTTAGCAGATAAAGTCTTAAAGGGAAAAGCAGCATTTGACTCATCTTTGATTTCTCCCCATTAGATTTGGCCAGAAAATAGATATATGCATTGATTGGTTTCCAAGCCCAATTCAGTAGAGCGGGAGTGCTGATTCCTTTCCTTATCCCACTTGTCTCTTATCTTTTTATGGAATTAGATGAGAAGCTATGGTCTGAGTGACCCTTGTGGTCTAAAACAGTTTGCATATGTACTACTTGAAAGGGCTGCCACATAGCTACAGATTCCATTGGCCACGAAAGACTGGAACCCACACATATGTCCCAAAGGAAAGGAATTTCTGGAATGCTGCTGCTTCTCTGGTGGTGCCCTCCCTGCCTGATGCTTCACATTTTGGAACTCTGTTCCCTGCACAGTAGATAGATCAGGGCTGCAGTCTCTCCCAACCTTAGCCCTTGGTGCTAACTGTCCTGCAGTGAAGTGCCTGTGGGGTTGTCCTATCCCATAAGCCACTCAGGTGCTGAGAGTAACCACCATTGGGATGACACAAGCTGAAAAAAGAGTCCCCCCACCACTCAGTAACACCTTTCTTCTTTCCCCTAGACCGGAATATTGATTAGGGAGCGCCTCGACATGACATTCTTGCGCTGTCCTTGAGATTAATTTGGCAGCAGGAGGGAGCAGACTATGTAACCAGATGTAAGAATTAATTTTTATGTTGAGGGAAAAAATTTTAAAAGAAATAAAGCATCATATAGAGTTTTTTTTTTTTTTTTTTTTTTTTTAAGGGCTTCCCTGGTGGCGCAGTGGTTGAGAGTCCACTTGCCGATGCAGGGGACACGGGTTCGTGTCCCGGTCTGGGAAGATTCCACGTGCCATGCGTGCGCGGAGAGGCTGGGTCCCGTGAGCCATGGCCACTGACATTGCATGCACGTCCGGAGCCTGTGCTCCGCAACGGGAGAGGCCACAACAGTGAGAGGCCCGCGTACCAGAAAAAAAAAAAAAAAAAAAAAAAAAAAAAAAAGATTTTTTTTTTAAGAAACATTAATAGTACCAGGCCCAAGGGCTAGAGTTCTGTTCTCTTTTTGTAACCTTGGAATCTTTTGTTGCTCAAAATACAATTAAAAATGGCAGAAACCTGTTTGTTGGGAAAAAAGAAAAAATGATAAATTAGATATTATTCAAAATTAAAAACTTTTGTTCTGCAAATTACACTGTTAGTAGAATACAAGCCACAGATGGGAAGAAAATATTTACAAATCGCATTTTTTGGGGTTTTGGGGTGTTTTTTTTTTTGGTACGCGGGCCTCTCACTGCTGTGGCCTCTCCCGCTGCGGAGCACAGGCTCCAGACGTGCAGGCTCAGCGGCCATGGCTCACGGGCCCAGCCGCTCCGCGGCATGTGGGATCTTCCTGGACCGGGGCACGAACCCGCGTCCCCTGCATCGGCAGGTGGACTCTCAACCACTGCGCCACCAGGGTAGCCCTGGGTTTTTAAAATAAATTTATTTATTGATTTTTGCTGTGTTGGGTCTTCATTGCTGTGCGTGGGCTTTCTCTAGTTGTGGTGAGCAGGGGCTACTCTTTGTTGCAGTGCGGGGGCTTCTCATTGTTGTGGCTTCTCTTGTGGTGCACAGGCTCTAGGTGCACAGACCTCAGTAGTTGTGGCACGTGAGCTCAGTAGTTGTGGCTTGCGAGCTCTAGAGCTCAGGCTCAGTAGTTGTGGCACACGGGCTTAGTTGCTCCATGGCATGAGGGATCTTCCTGGGCCAGGGCTCGAACCCGTGTCCCTTGCATTGGCAGGCGTATTCTTAACCACTACGCCACCAGGGAAGCACGCAAATCACATTTTTGACAAAGAACTTGTATTCAGAATATATAGAGAACCCTCAAAACTCAACAATAAAGAAGCAAACACCAACTAAAATATGGACATAAGATTACAACAGGCATTTCTCCAAAGAAGGTACAGGGATGGCAAATAAGCATATGAAAAGATGTTCAGTATCATTAGTCATTAGGGAAATGTTAAAACCACAATGCGATACCACTACAAATCTGTTAGAATGGCTAGAAAAAAATTTTTATACCTGACAATATTACCCAGTGCTGATGAGTTTGTAGAGCAATAGGAACTCTCATACATTGCCAGTGATACAGCCACTTTGGAAAACAGCTTGGCAGTTTCATATAAAGTTAAACATACACCTACCATATGACCCTACAATCCCACTTTTCTTGGCTTAAGAGAAATGGAAACATGTTCACACAAAAATCTGTGCATGAATGTTTACAGCAGCTTTATTCAAAATCACCAAAAACTGGAATGACCCAAGTGTTCCTTAACCAGCAAATGAATAAACAAACTGTGGTACCTCCATGGAGTGGAATATGACTTGGCTACTGGTTGACATACAGCGTGGATCAGTCTTAAATGCATTTTGCTAAGTGCAAGATGTCAGATCCAAAAGGCTACATATTATATGATTCCATTTATATGACATTCTGGAAGAGGTATAACTTTAGGGACAAAAAACAGATCAGTGGTTGCCAGGGGTTAGTGCTGGGGAGAGGGACTGACCATGAAGGGGCAGGACAAGGGAATTTTGGGAGTGATGGAGTTGTTCTATATCATGTCTGGGGTGGTGATCCACAAATCTGTGCATTTGTCGAGACCTACTGCACTGTACAGCACAAAAAGTGAATGTCACTGTATGCAAATTGTAAAGAAATAACCAGAATGTTGGGGGAACTCAAAATGGAATACACTAAGAAATAAACCAGATTGTGAATAAATGAACCATATACCTACACTGAAGGGGATGAAAAGAAAATAACTAAACTAAGTAACTTTAGAAAAATAGTTTTGACTGGATACGATAAGAGAACAGACCAAAAGGACTGTATACAGGTATTGTACGCTAGTCAGGAAATCTGCTTCTCACAGGGCTATGCATTAGCATTTGTGCAGTTACCTCATGTGTGCGCGTATTGGGGTTTAACAAACTAAATTCAGCCACTGCTGGTTATCCAGAGTAGTTAGGGTCTGCGAGTCACCGTGGACACTGAATTAGCAAATCCTGAACTATTGCTCCTGGGGAAATACAAGGTTAGCTTCCTGTGAGCCCCTGGTCACAACATCTTCGTCCATCAATCAACACATAACTTTGTTTTATGTGTGTTTTTTATTAAAGACATCTTATTAATATATATCGTTGATTCACTAACAATGAGCTCATGGTCAACAGCACTAAAACTCACTCCTGAAGGAAGTTCAACTAACACCCGTGATTTCCCCATAAGGCGCATCACAGCTTCCTCTGCTCAGCAACACAACACGGCCCTTCTGCACTGTGCTTGGGGACCATTTTAAACAGCAAAATCACCAACAAAAAGCACAAAGATGAGGAAAATGTGGCACTAAATAGTCCATGAAAAGGGCACTTGTTTACAGTAGGAGAGCTGAAGCAAGTAGGCAGAGGGTCTCCTCATTTGACCTCAGCTGAGAACACATGCCTCTGGCAACTCAAAATTTTCACCACTCTGCACAGGTCTGTGAATGACCGACAAAGCGCCCTGAGTTTTGATTTGGGGGTGACGAATTAATTTTAGTGAGTAAGAGAATTTGCAAATACAGAATCCACAGTAACAGGGATCAACTGTATATTGTAGATAATGAGAGCCAGAGGAGGGGAACAGGGTATCAACCCAACAGTCTCCCTGAGGTCAGTTATGTCCCCAGAGTGCACTGGACTTTCTGGAGTGAAATTCAGAGAGTTCAGGCTGGAAGGGCCCTCAGAGACCAAGTATCCACCACGCCTTCTACAGAAGCAAAAGCTGAGGTCTGGGGAAGGGAAGGGACTTGTCCAGGTCACAGTTAGCTCTGTTCTGTCTCCATTTCCTGTAATGATACTCAGATGCCTCAGTACCCATCTCTGGGATCTGAGGCCCTGAGAGGTTTGTAGGAGTTGGCGTGGACGGGAATAGAATGCTTGAAATATAGGCCTCAGTTTACCCAGACTGATCATGCTCTTATACCACCAATCTGCCAGAAAGCACTTAAATAGCTAGAGCCTCGGGCTCAGCCTCAGACCTCCCTCCCTTCCTTTCTATCAGTGCTCACTCCTTAGGTGATCTCATCCATTCTCATTACTCTAAGTACCATCCATATGCAAATCTATACCTCCAGCCCAGACCTCTTCCCCTGAACTCCAGACTCCAATTTCCAACTGCCTTCGCCACATCTCCACCTGGATATTTAACAGGAATCTCAAACCTGATATCTACAAAACAGAACTTTTATTCCCTCCCCATTCTTTCCCATCCCAAAACGGTAGCCCCAGTTGCTCAGGCTAAAATCTTGAGCCCTCATTCTTGAATCCTTTCTCCCATATTCTACATCCCATCCAGCAACCAATTCTGTTGGCTCCAAGCACTTCCTACCATGTCCACGGCTACCACCTAGGCCCTCTAACTGCTGCATTTGCCTCCGGAACTGGGTTCCCTGCTTCTAGCCTTGCCGTGTACGGTCTGGCAAACGGCAAGTGGAATTGCCCTTATGGAAAATCTTGTCACATCATTGCTCTTCCCAAAACCCTCCAATGGCCTCTCTCTCATTCAGAGTAAAATCCAGGACTCATAGAGGATGCCCAACGCCTGCGTGAGCTAAGATCACCTCTCTGCCCACTCTCCCCTTGTGCTCCAGCTCCAGCCACTAGGCTCCCTGCTGTTCCTGAACACCCAGGCATGCTTCAGCGGGGCCTGTGCTCTTACCGTTCCCTTTACCTAGACAGCAGGTTTGCAGGTCTTCAACACTCACCTCCTTGATCCCGACAAGCAGATCTGGGTTGAAAACCTTTGCTTGCTGGCAGGGTCAGGCCTGGAATCCATTAGCTCTCCTGTCGGCCATCCTCCTGTCCCGCCACTCACTAGCGATACTCAATTTTTTACACGCTTTTTCCACTTCAAGGTTGGATTTTCATCTCCTCTCTCCATGTTTGGAAAGTGTCCCTAATCACTGGAGAATCTAATTACCACTCCTAAGTGAGTTCTCTGTCTCTGTTATGCAGATGTGGCTGTAATTGTGTCAGGCAGGTTTTGTTGCCGTTTTATCTTTCCTCCGGCTGTGTCTCCCCACCCGTACCCCCAACCCCTTTCAAACTGGAGTTGCAGTTCCCTTTATTTTTTACTGTAAAGGCCCCTGAGGTCCCCAGCTCTCCAACCACTGAAATCGCCTTGATTACCCACTCTGGATCCCAGGAGCCACAAAAGGTCTGCCTCAGGAAAAACAGAAGGAAAAACAAACAGCGTTTAGTGGAATTTATTTTCTTTCTTTCAAGATGCAAATCAGAAGGTTCCAGACGAGCTCTGGGAGCCTCAGTGTGGGGCGGGAGGAAGTTGGCTGTGGGAACAGGAGCAGAGAC
>NW_006798649.1:791614-800331 GCF_000442215.2 Lipotes vexillifer | reverse complement strand
GGGAAACAGGCCCCTCTGGAGCCTCAGGGGCCGCACTGATTCTAAGCAGAGCGGGGCGGCGGGTGGGGGGGTGGGGAGGGAAGCAGCACCAAACCCCAAACTGTTACATTTGCTATATTGTCTTATTGAAAGTTTCTGGGCCCTCTCTGAGCAGAGACTCTTGGGAAACTCTGGCTCATTTCAGCCTTGAAATTATCTATTGGCAGACTTGGCCGTGGAATGTGTGCTTCCCGGGTCCCTAGGAGGGGGCGAGTTCATTGCCCTTGGGATGGTCCAGGACCACTTCCTCAGCTGCCATCTCCTGGTGACCCTGTCTGAGGTTCCATTTGTTCATTCATTCACTCATTAACTAACACACAGAGTGCCTACTATGTGCCAGGCAATATTCCAAGTGCAGGGAATATAGCAGTGAACAAATTAGACATGAGCTTCCAATCTAATGAAGGGAGATAGACAATACACAAATGGGTGGATATATCATAGCAGGTGGCAAGGAGTATGAAGAAGAAAATCCAGGATGGAGAAGATAGAGAGTGAGGGGGACGACCCAATTTGGAAAATGTAGTCAGGGAAGAACTCTGATAAAGGGACATTTGAGCAGAGCATTTTGCAAAAAGTGAGGCTGGAGGTCCAGGCCTGACTCCCCCTGGCCACCCAGACCTTCTGCTTGTCCGGATCCGGGGGTGAAAGTATTGAAGATCCACAGACCTGCCTGGGGGGGGAGCTCGAGCTCTACCCCAGATAGCTGCACGACCTCGTGTACGACTGACTCCCAGTAATTCACCTGTTAAATGGGACCTAAAGCTCTACTTAGTGATTAAATGAGATACTGTGTAAGTGTCTGTGGAGTTTAAATCCGTGGACAGTGTGCTAACTTAAAAGCACCTTCTCAGTGCAGGTCTTACAGAAACTTGTGTTGCTTCCTGTAGGGCATAAGGTTGACCCCCTTCAGGAGGAGGTAAATTTTGAGTTGAGAAGGCAGTTAACCCAGGGGAGCAAAGGGGTTGGCAGCCGTGCAGCTGGGGCAGGTGGCTGCAGAGGCAGAGTGACAGAGGAGCTGGAAGGGCTGAGGGTGTTAGAGAACGTGGTCTCGCCCTTTCTCTCCCTGAGCCCCAGTTCTCACTTTCTCCCCTGAAGAAAGCATAATGTCAGAGGGGTCACCTTGAATGCAATATTTGTGCATATATAAAAATCATCTGCAAATGTGTATCCTTTATTAGTAGTAGCAGATAATTTGTGTCATACCACCCACTGCCTGGACTATCATGCCCTTTGATGACAGAGACCAGATTTTTATTATTTTTATTATCACTTTAAATTTCTGGCACTTTGGTGCATTATGGGTGATCAGGAAATGTTTAATGAATGACTAACCAGTTTTGACACTCCCTTCCTCCCCACTGCTGTGGCATCCACCAAAGGCAGGGGACTCCTTGAAACCAGACAATTTAGGTCTATAACTGGCATGACTCAGAAAAGGATTAAGGGACTTTGGGGATGTAATATGTGACTTCTGGGCAATGTTAGGATGTTGGAACCAATGTCCCAAGTTTCCAAGAAGAGAGTGAACTGCAAGGGGCCTCTCTAAAAGAGAACAGATTCATCCCAACCTTACCTCTTATCTGGACTTGAACGTGAGAAGCCTAATTGCTGTGATTAGAGAAGAATGAGTCAAAAATTCTTCTTCTTTTACAGGGGTGTATGTGTTTGTGTGTGTATGTGTGTGTGTGTGCATTTAAGTTGTGGTTATGGAAGTATTTCTGCAAGTCAAGTATTAGCTGAAGCTAAGAGTTTGTGTTCAGCTGGTTTCCATGGTAACCCATCAGCTTCCTTTTCTTCCCTCTCTCCCCCTCCTCTGTTATGGGTATACTCCTTTTCTAAACAGGAGGGCCAAGATTAGTAAAAGAGAGAAGGGACCCTCATCCACCCCGGCCTCAACTGCTCACAGACACTGTAGCTGAGGAGGTGTTGCTGGAAACCTGAGGTGTCTGCCTGTGGGGCTCAGAGCTGACGGAGGGACTGATGGGCTCCCTGCTCCAAGGTCACCAGCCCCCAGATTCCTGCTCAGGCCCAGCCCCACCCTGGTAGCTAGGCTGGTGCTGTAGGCACAACTGTGCCCAGGGACTTAATTACACGCTTGGGATTCTGTTCTTTCCCAGACCAGGTATTGGTTTTTAAAACAGAAGGACAGCAAAGGATTCAGCGGAAGCAGGAGCTGAGAGAGGCAAAGAGAGGGAGAATGACAGACAGACAGTGTTGGAAAAACAGCACAATAACCTTTGACCCTTTGATATTTTGAACAAACAACAGTCCCCAGAGATTACTAGTGAAGGAATAGTCAAAAGACAAGGTCTCAGACTCAGAACAAATGTAGCCTTAGCCCAAACATTTCCCAATTTGCAAGTTACCTATTTTATAATACAAGGTGTATGAACCCATTAAACCTTCCCCTTCCTCCTGCAATGTATATATAAAGAGGGTACCATCCTTTTTTCTTAATATTTTCTAATACAGTTAACTTCTTAGAGCAAGGAGGCACATCCAAAGAGTCATAGACTTGAAGTTCTATTTAGACTAAATGACCATGTGCCAGGCACCACTCTCATGCCATCACATGTGTTAATTAGTTAATTTCATCCCTACAAAAAGCCTGTGATGTAGATGCTCTAAGAGCCTTCATTTTACAGAGAGGAAAAGAGAGGCACAGAGAGGTTAAGTAAATTGTCCAAGGTTACACAGCAAACAAGTGGCAGAGCCAGGATTCAGACTCCAGGGTCTGTGTTTATAACCTCTCTACTAATGTGCCTAGCAAAGAACTTGAAGAACATCGTGTTTAACCATCTCACTTTACCTGGAGTAAGGAAGTGACTTACCCAAGGTCATACAGCTCCTGAGCAGCAGATGCCAAGGGCAAGTGCTCAGATAATTAAGCTACAGCTGGTCCCTCCCCTTCTGAAAAAGATCTGGGGCAAAATCTCCCCCAGCCCCACCCCTGCTGCCTCCTGTCCCAAGGTTCATACCCCTTGCTCCCTTGCCTTTGAAGTGTCCCTTGCCAGATGTCCCTGTCAGCGCTACCTGGGTGAAGGGGAGGAGGCTCTGCCTGGCAGTCCTCGGAGAGTGGCAGCACCACCCACCACCCTGCCATCTCTGCCTCACTCCTCCCTGTCAGATGCCTCCTGGTTCCCAGCTGTCTGTCAGCAGCTGCTCGGGGATATAAATAGCCAGCCGTTGGCAGAGGCAACCCTGGCAGTGGCGGGGGGTGTGGGGGGGGAGAAGATGAAGTGGGGGTGGACAGACAGTGAAGAGACTCGGGGGTCTTCTTTGGGATCTGAGCCGCTCATCAGAGGGGCTGGTTGAGGCCTGATAGAAGAACGGGAATTGGGGTTTAGCAGGGAGCAGCTAAGCAGAGGTGTGGAGCAGGCCAGCTCTGTCATACATCCCCCCAGGTGCCTGGTACAACCTGCATGACCCCAGTTCTTCCCTCTTTCACCTGATTCTTGAGGAAAAATAAGGGGAACTCCTCTCCCCACAGGATTTGTCAGGTGTAAGGAAGCTAATAAAGAGAAAGTTCTGGAGAGGACAGGGCTCCTGAGGCCTGATTAAAGCCCAGAGTAAGGGCAGAAATAAGAAGTAAAAGGGAGATCTTGGCAAAATTGGGAGGACAAGAAAAGAATTAAAAATTCAACTAACACTTATCAAGCCTCTACCACACGTTGGGTGCTTCCGCACATATCACCCCATTTCATCGTCTCTGTAATCCCAGGGGTGGGCATTCTCTCTATTTTACAGATAATTTCAGTGGGGAGTGAGAAGGAGAAGCAAGGAAACACAGGGCTGGCAGATCATCGGGTGCAGTCCTCACTTGCTGCTGAGGAGACACAAGGAAGTTAGGGACAAACCCAAAGACACACAGCCAGGCAGGGGCAGGGCTGACTGGAGAGAGCTTGACAGCCCAGCAGTCACGGCACCCTGTGCCCTCCTCCCCGGGCTGCACGTGGCGGATACGGAGTCGGTGAGGAGCTTAGGTAAAGCTCAGGAAGGGGTTCCCCGAAAGAGGACATTTAACAGACCTATTTTATGGCTTGACAAAGGCTGCCCCTCTGATATCTCTTGGTGTAGGACCGTCTCACACTTCAGTGTACATCAGACTCACCTGCAGGAGGTTGAAATGGAATGCTGCACCCCCCGCACCCCGGAGTTTCTAGATCAGCTAGTGTATGTTTATACGTTTTATTTTCTTTATCTTAAGATGTTTTGAAATCTTAAAAACCGTTCTGGCTGGGGAGAGAGCGTGTTCCGGGCTAATCAATTCTTAGAGGTAGCAAAGGGCCCAGCTGGGAACACATCTTCCTTTGATATGCAAACTAACTATCCCGGAGCCAAACCTCTTTTGTTTGGCTGGGACACCCCAAGAGACAATGCTTCTGCCTCAATCATCCAAGGCCAGGTACCAGGCAACTAGGGACACCCTATCGCTCAGAGCCCACCAGAATTATTCAAACTAGCCAGTCCTAAACTGTTTACCCTGCCCTGCCTGGCTTTTCCCACAGAAGCCCGGATGAAGGCCGTGGCCTATGCTCTCCCCTCCCTCCTGCCCCTTCTGCTTCCTGACAATGCTTCCTCATGTGGCCCTATGCAGCATGCTTCCTGTTTCCAGAAGATGTGAGTATAATAAACATGTTTTCCTGAACCTCTCCTGTGTCTCTTCTTGTGGCTGCACCTGACTCACCATCACATAAAAGAACATAGTTCAATAGGTCTGGGGTGAGCCCTGAGAATTTGAATTTCCAACAAGTTTGCAGGTGATGCTGACGCTGCTGGCCCACTTTGAGAAGGTGGGTTCAAAGGTAACTGGGGAAGGAAAAGATAGATTTGCATTGGGCCCATTAAACTTCTTGAGAGGAACAGGATCAAGTTGCTGATCTCAATCAAGTTCAGTAAGTTGTGATGGACTGAGATGTAATAACCTTAGACATCACTGGTGAGGATGGACACCAAGGTCTCCAAGGGAGAACTCACCCTGAGGAAAGAAGAGTCTAGATCAGGCTACACAGTATGGTCCCCGTACTGGCATCAGTATCCTGTGGGATGAGGTGTAAATTGTTAGGTCCCATAGAAGACACGTTCATCAGAATCTCTGAGGGTGTGGCCCAAAGTCTGTGCTTGAATAGGCTCTGCAGAATTCTAATACTGTACCCAATAAAATCTGGGAAGCACTAGTCTAGACTGGTCATCTGGCCTTAATGCTGGAGCTCAGGTTATCTTGGTGGCAGAGTGGCTGATTCTGGCACAGAGTGGTACTGTGTCTAGCAACTCTTCCCAGTCCAGCTACTTAGCTGGTGATCTTTGGGGACAGTGGCTGAGCACATGAGTATACACTCATTTGCGGTATATCAGGGACCCAAGAGTGGAACATCCCTGTGCTGGTCTGTGTAGGAACCTGATCAGCAAGGACATCAAAGCAGCAGTGGAAAAGCACCGCTGGACTGTGGGAGACCACTGTCGGAGCATCATGTCATGAGGCAGTGACAGGAGCGTGGACTGGTCAGGCCCTCCAGTTATCTACTCACCCATCCCTTCCCACTTCACAAGCCCTAGGACTTTTCTGACAATTACAAGGGGCAGGAGTTGTGGAGGAAGAAAGGGTCATCGAGAAAGAGATTCCAGACTTCCTGCTAAATTGGGCAGATGGATGCTCATAGAGGATTAACTTAAATACTAAAAAATCTGTGACCTGATTTGTACCCTAAGCTGAGGAAGCACATCACACTGGTTATCTTTGGATAAACTTCATATTTTATTTATGTCTCTAACAGAGACTGGTTCCTGGTACTTGCAACTGAGAGTTCTGACTGATGGCACCCCGAGGGCGAGGTAAGGAAGGAGGTCTTGTGTGGTGTGCAACCCAGCTTCTTCACCCTGCCCTGAAAGACTGCAGAGTCCATGCACCTGAAGATGATTCCATGAAGGTTTGCTGCAAGGCAGCGTCCAGGCCGGGAGAAGTAAAGATGCCCCTCAGTACGAGGGGTGCCCCCAGCCTCATCCTGCCTTTGGCACCCACACCCGCTTACACATTCCAAGCCCCCAGGCTACTTGCCACCTCCCGTCTCTGCTTCCGTCTTCCACCCTACCCAGATGACAAGTGCCTATGCCTCTTTGAGGACTTGGTTTGGGGACCTTTTCTCAGATTTTCCAGACCTGCCCTGTGATGGTACAGCCATTGCTTCCCAGGCTCCCACTGCACACTATCTGTACTTCTGTCAGAGCACAGACAATCCTGTTTGCCATACTTTAAATCCTAAAAGGCAAAGACTAACTTGCCTTTCTCTTTAGGTTCAGCCCCTTGCAGGGAGAATAAGACCATTACTACCCAGGTGGAGTTTATAATCAGGTACGATTTTTATAAAGTTATCCAAATAAGGAATTAAACGCTGAATGATGAGTCTTAGATGCCTGATATTTTACCAATTAAACTACCAAGACTTTAGCACCTAACCTAAGAAACACCCCTACCTGGGGAGCTCCCTGTTAGATGGGGGAACCCAGCTCCTGCCCCAGGGAACACCAATCTGGTAGGAGTAACACATCTCTTGCCCTCAGGAAGTTCCCAGTATAATGCGTAAATATATTAGTCATGACACTGTTGCCTGCCATTTATGGGTTCCTTTTCCTGTGGTGGGAAATGTGGCCCCTAGAAGTCCAAGGCTAAATTATCCTACAGTTCACAGTCCAGTGGGAGAGTCCCTTGTCCTAATATCAAGTCTCAGGGAAGGCACTGTGTGGCCTGGTCAGGTGTCCATCCCTTGGTGGGTGGGACAGGGTGAGGGGGTGGGCTGGTCAGCCCTACCGATGTACACGGAACAGGTTTGCCATAGGAGAGGGCTCTGGTACGGGGGTGGGAGGATGGACAGGTAAAAACACTGTCCCCGGCTGCTGAGGAAGCTAGACACACACCCACACCCAGCCCAGATCATAGATGTGGGCATGTACAGCAGAAGCAAGTGCAGATCAATACCCCAGAGTGCACTTAAATGCTGAGGGGGAGCCTGGCATTTGAGGTCAGGTGGAGTTAAACAGGGAATGCTTGTAGGGAGAGGTGAATCTTGACTGGGAATCTGAAGACAGAGGGCAACAGGTCCCTGGGTCAGAGGTGGCAGAGGGGTCTTTTCAGATGCCTGGGATCTGGGATGGGGTGTGTTGGGGGTGTACTCTGAGGAAGGAGAAGACAATCTCTCAGAGGATGCCGGAGATGCGAGGCCGTAGCATTCCCACACACTGCGCCCAGGTCCTTTGCCCCGTCCTCCCAGTTACAGCATAGGACACTTTCCCTTCAGAGCTTGGAACCAGCTCTTGGGAATCTACAATCTTGGAAGGACTGACGAGAAAAATGCACAGCTTTCATCCTTCCAAAGGGAGAGATCGGGCAGGCAGGGATCTAAGTCCCATGGAAATTAGGAATAATGGTGGGGGACGGGGAATTGAGAGAGAGAAACAGAGACAGAGAGGTGTTTAGCTTGTGAAAGGAGCAGAGTATGGGGTGGGAACAAGAACAGGGGCACGCCTCACTGTTGTCATGGCAACACAGGCAAATCCAACTGTGCTGTAAACATCACTGTGTTCGAGTCTTTTCCTAAGCCAAAGCTCCAGGACACAAAGGGCCGGGACAGCAGAGCCCGGGGTATGAGGATCACCCCCAGAGAGCCTGCGCCCGTCACGTCTGGACACTACCCTGGGCCAGGGGTGTGGAGTGGGCAGGATCATCTGCCCTCCTTTCAGAGGTCAACTCTCCCCTTGGAACAGAGGGAAGCCCCTCATGCAAAGTGCCTTCATCTACAGAAAGCCATCAAATGGTGTAGTTTGTGCACCCGGAATTGTGCGGCTGTGGGGAGCAGAAGAGGGGTGTCCCAACAGGTGGGCACAGATGGCGGCACAGCTCTGCCCACGCATATCCCATGAAGCCCAGGGCTCATCACCAGGATGAAGGATCCGGTGAGGCGTGGCCCTGCTCTGTCCTCCCTGGGTTGGGGCCTGCGGCTCCCAGAGGTGGATCCCTTCAGCTGGCCGGAGGAGGGGTGGCCTTGGAGGAAGCTCTGCCGAAGCCGGGAAGCTGAGTTTCCCCTCGCTCCCCTATTCTCCCCCCTGCCTTGTATTTTCTTGTTCCCTGTCCTCTGCTTATCTTTTTGCAGCTCTCATTTTCTTTCCTGCTCCCTCCCCGCCCACCATGCTGCTCTCCCTCTTCCTCTCCCGCTCTCCCTCCGCTTTAGTCTGCCTCTTGTTCCCTGGGTTGCACTCTTCCCTCTCCCCACCTGCCTTCTCTCTATTTAAATCGATAGGAAGCCAGAAGAGTAGGTGGAAAAACACCGTGCTGGGGACAGCAGGGAGGAACGCTTTAGTGTCATCTTCCTGCCGCAGTAGAAACAGAACAGAGATCCCAGGAGGCATTATCCCGAGGATGCAGGTCACCTACACACCCCACCCCAAAACCGGCGTCGTGGTCTGGGTGGCAGGAGACCAAGACTCAGTGGAGGAGAGAGGGGCCGCACCCAGCCCCCTCTTCTGGTCGCCACCCTGCAGCTAACTGAGATCCCAGACCCATGGGAAAACTGGAACTTTCCTAAACGTGGTCCACCTTGGGACCAGCCCCGTAGAAATCCTAGGTATTCTGCATTTGCAGTTTGGCCAAAGCGGACCGAAAGCCTCGTGGACAGCGTCGTCTA
>NW_006798649.1:750815-791258 GCF_000442215.2 Lipotes vexillifer | reverse complement strand
GGGCAGGAGGCCCAGGTCTCTGCTACGGATGCTCCCAGAGTTGAAGGAACCCCCATGCCAGGCCTCTGCACCGGAAGGCCCTCCAGCTTGGCCTGGCAGGGAGGATGCGGGTCGGTCTGAACGTCTGATGTGGACAGCTTGGTTGGGAAGACTTTCTCTGGAATTGAAACTAAAGGCCAGTAATGAGGAAGGTCCTTTGATTCCCATTTTGCTAAAATAGAAATACTCCTTAAGTTGTAAACCCACCCAGTGAGATGGGGGCTATTCCTAATGGCCCATAAACACATTTCCTGAAGCTTACAGATCCTTATCTTTGAGGGGCAACTACCCACCAAGGAGCCCCCCTGACACTGGAGAGCTACACTAGATATAAGATAGCCAAAGGGTGTCCCAGGGTGTCACCCTGCCCCTCATAGAAACTGTTGGCCCAAGAGACCCCTCCAGATGCATGCAGACTTGTATCCAGAGTCATCTTTAAGTCTCTAGGGTCCTAGAGTATGGACGAAGGGTAGTGAGGAGAGGGACTGTCATGCAGAGAGCCTTCACTCCTGGTCCAGGGCCCCACACTGTGGGGAAATATGGGATCCTGGGTACTCTGGGCAGCAGAGGTGGTCAAGCGTCAATCAACAGCATCTGAGGCATGTGTGTGTGTGTGTGTGTGTGTGTGTGTGTGTGTGTGTGTGTGTAAAATGACTGGATCACATATACCACATAGAAAGAGAAAAAGAGAAGATCAGGATAGCAAGCACAAGTGGTGAGAGCATACTCTCGATAAGGCCTCATGGAGCACTTAGCTTCTTTCTGGCATTCACCACAGTCTATACCTGCTGATCATAACAGTGGTTGTGGTTGTTCTAGAATTCTAGACCTTCTAGAGAACTTTGACTTTCCAGAGCTCTTTCTCATCTATTACCTCATTTGATCCTCAAAGCAGTTTCACCGGGATCACTCTCCTAACTTCCAAGATAAAAGCTGAACTCAGAGAGTTGCCTAAGGTCACACAGCTTATTAGATTCGACGAAGTACTTCCCGCTTGTTTCCAGTGGGTCAGAAATGTCTTATTTCTCGAAAAGAGATGACGAATTGCTTGGTAGCTCACTGGTCTAAAACACATCAGGTCTAACGTTGGTGTAATACAGCCCAGGAATTTGCCCCTCAGACCTCCCGGGCTTGGGCCAGGGTGGAATGTGTGGGCAGCTGCCTTGCAGGACAAGAGAGTAAGTAAAAAACTAATGTGCCTAGGAAAAAGCGGCGCCTATAAGACTTGTGTACTGCACCTCAATGTCAGTTTATTTGCTTATGTGAGAGCACACACACACACACACACACACACACACACACACGTCACCTGGGCACCCTCTCCCTGGGTGTCCTGGGTGTCCTCTCCCTGCCTACTGGCGTCCTGTGGCCAGGCCTGCTTGAGAGCAGAATCCTCGATCTGAACGAGGGAGCAGCCCAGTCCCTGCTCTCCAGGCTCTCCTCATGGGGGGTGGCTGTACACACATAGTGACTCGACACCGGCAAAGAAAACACATAAACAAATGCAGAGGAATAACCCAGCTGCAGGAGCTTTACACAGCCATGCCAGTGCACGGATAGCAGAAGCAGAGCATAGGACTGGGGGTGCTGAGTCCAGGCAGCTATGTTTGGGGTTCAGGAACTAACTTTAAGGGTGAGCTCTAGTCGGTATACAAGTCCTGAAGCCCCTCTACAGACAGTCTGCATTGAGCACAATTGGGTGGTTGCTTGGACACCCCCAGGCTCTGACCCAGGTCCTTAGGCTCTCACTGGGTCTAGGGCAGGAAGGAAAAGCCGCCGGAGACCAGATACTGTCCCTGCCAAGGGGTAGAGAGGAGGCACTTCCCTAGAGGGCTGGGCCAGCGACCTCCTGTGGCCAGAGAAGCATGGCTACCTGTCCTGGTCGTGCGGAAAGCTGCACTGAGAGCCCATCCTCAGTTCCGTCGGGGGCTCCCTCTCGGCTAGAGTAACTGGCCTTCTGAACAGGCTGGGAGAGAGGCCACTTTGCAAAGGAGGACACTTAAAGGACGCAGCAGGTCACTGAACTCCTGGAGGCCGGGCCTCCCTGCCGTCTTCTTGCAGCTCTTCCTCCCCACAGGCCTCATTTGGGATCTTCTGGAGGTCGATTTAAATCAAGCTTCACAGAAAAATTCCTACCTTGTATCCCTTGGTTTACGTTCCCTAGGCTCATTTCCTGCTTGTAATTTGGACCACAGTGAAAAGAGATAAACATCTCTGTGTTTGAAGAACCTCTGAGGAGCCACAGCCGCTCCCTGGCCCTTCTGTGACTGGGGAAAGCACTGGGGTGTCAGGCACCAGCCCTCCCCGCTGCCTTGCCCGGGGCCAGGGGTGCTGGGAGAGATGTCCTGTCCTGCTTGGGAGCACCAGGAAAGCTCCCTGCCCCCTGCACCATAGCTGTTTCTGCATTTTATAGCAGGGCACCTAATTTATAAGCTGTTTTTACTGCTGTTGTCAAACAGCCACAAACCAAAGAAATAAGTAGCCAGAGGAACAATGTCTCCCCTCTGCCTGGGCCCTCCCAGTCTCTCTGCAGGGTCAGGGCCTCTGTCTGAAGGGCTGGGGAGCTGAGGTGCTCTGTGACAGACCCTCCAAAATGACCCCCCCCAAGCCCCTGTGAGGAGGGAGGTACATTCAAGGGGGCTGGTGGGAAACGCATTGAAACCTGGCTCCCTGCACTGGACACCTCAGCCCTTTCAGACAAATGAGGATGTGCCCAAACCTTGCTGCCTCCTGGCTGAGCATACCTGGACTGCCCTGCCGCCCTTTCTCCCCGGTGCTGCTGGGCACAGAAGTGCCAAGCATGATGTGTGGCAGAAGGAAGGCCGTGATGACATTGTCACCCGGGGCTCCATGCTGCCTGGGGACAGCCCGGCCATTGCTCTGTCCACCCCCAGCCCTCAGGGCCCATAGTGACAGCACTTGACTATGGGCACTGTGCCCTCATGCGGAACGATGTCTTCTACAAAATGATACCTTAGACTGCTCTGGGGCCCCCTTCTTATCACACCTGTGCTGGGCCCATAGTGGGCAGGTGACTGGTACACACAGGGATTAAGCGGTGTGATTCTGGGAGCGAAGGAGCAAGAGCATGTGAAGGAGGCGGCAGGCAGCCAGGGGCGTGCTGAGTGTGAAGGGTGAGGGACCACCCAGGGAGGAGCTGCAAGCACTCCTGCTGGACCCTGGGGAGGAAGACCGGGGAGTTGGCCATGTCTGACAGCCGCTCTTCTGTGGCAGGTCAAACACAGGATGCGTTTGGTTAGATGTTAAGGCCCCAGCCAGCCTCCCCCGCAGTGAGAAGTGTTAAGGGCTGTGGCCTCTTCTCCTTAATCACGCTGGACGAGCAGAGAGAAGGATGGTGTCTCCCGGGGCAGCCAGGAGTGTGTCACCCATCTGAGTATTGACAACTGAGGTTCCCAGCTAGAGAAGGGGAGACAGCTATTCAAGCCACGGAAAGCTGGGTAGGTCGTGGTTACTCCATTGCTGAATCCTGTTTGCCGTGGCTCAGCACAGATAACCAGGCGCAGCCATGGCTCTGAGTCACGACCACCCTCTCTCTATAGCCCCCCAAACCACAAGCTCACCTAAACCATTCAGAAATCCCTCTCCCTAGAACTGCCGACCTAAGCAACTCCCCCGTCCCCATCCTTTGACCCAGACCCAGACAGAGGTCAGATCAGAGCCTCTCCTGCCCAGGCCAGGCTCTCTCTGCTGATGGCAACTGCACTGTGTTCCGCCGGCTGCCCTCACCATGGTCCTTCACTCTTAACCAGCACCACCCCCTACCTTCCTACCCACGTGCCACAGCCGCAGTTAGTCTAGCTTCCGTTCAGCAACCTGTGCGGGCCTTCTCTGAGTACTAGGGAAGGAACCCTGAGGGATACCTCATCCCTGCCCTTGACGGGCTCACAGGGGAGTAGAAAATCCTGGCACGATAGCAGGAGTGATGTCACAGACCGTCTAGCTTGACCACCTCATTGTGAGGCCACTGGGAAAATTTAGTGACTTGTTCAATATCGTGTCACAGAGCAAGCTGGTGGCAGAGCAAGGGCTAGTCTACTCTGTGCTCTTTCCAGAATTATATTGTGATATGAATGGATCTGGTGTCAGACAGACCTGGACCTGACTCCCCGTTCTGCCATTTTCTAGTTGTGTGACCTTTGAAAAGTTACCCAACGTGCCTGAATCTTAGGTTCTTCCTGTTTAAAATGAGGGGACGAATGCCTTGCTTACAGGGTTCTCATAACTATCAGGGTACGACGAAGCAAAGTGCAAGGCAATGGAATGAACTCAGCAGATGGTAGCACACGGGAGGCAAACAGTGCAAGAAGGCAGAACAGTAACGGCAGCGAAGGTGATTGTGTGTCAGGGACTCCTTGTGTACTTTCTCCCATCAATCCTCCAGAGTAAACACTTTTACTTTTCAGGACAGTTGAAGAAAATGAGACTCCAAGAGAGAAAGTAAACTGCCCAAGGTGAGCCAGCTAGCAGGTGGGAGAAGCACCACTGTGGGGTCCACCCTGCAGGCCTGCCCGTGGCTCTCCTGCTCCCTCATATACAATTCCTCTGACTCTCAACCTATGAACATTTATTGAGCCCCGGAGGTTTACAAAACACTCTGGGGCTGCAGAGCAGAATAAGGTGGCATCTTTGCCCTCTAGGAACTTAAAGTTTGGGGAGGAAGGACATAAATATAAAAAGACAACTGATAGTTCAAGTCAATGCCAAATAATTCCCATGTGAATTCTAACCCAAGAGGGATCACAGCGGGTTGGGGTAATCATGGAAGGCATCACAGAGGAAGTAGGCACTCCAGATGGGCCCTGAAGGAGGGAAATGTTCAAGAAAAACAGAAAGGTAGGAACAGACATTCCAAAAGTTGGAAATGGGATGAGCAAAGACCTGGAGGCAGGCTGTGTCTCAGTACGGAGAGGGCATACTGAGTCCTGAGTTTACATACCATCTGTTGATTCACTCATTCATCCCTTTACTCACCCATTTGTTCAACAAATATTTCTTTTCATTGAAGTACAGTTGATTTACAGTGTTGTGTTAATTTCTGCTGTACAGCAAAGTGACTCAGTTAGACATATATATATTCTTTTTCATATTCTTTTCCACAGGATATCGAACATAGTTCCCTGTGCTACACAGTGGGACCTTGTTGTTTATGCATCCTATATATACTAGTTTGCATCTGCTAACCCCAAACTCCCAGTGCTTCCCTCCCCTCCCCCCCTCCCCCTTGGCAACCACAAGTCTGTTCTCTAAGTCTGTGAGTCTGTTTCTATTTCATAATATGTTCATTTGTGTCATATTTTAGATTTCTCAAATAAGTGATATCATATGGTAGTTGTCTTTCTCTGTCTGACTTACTTCACTTAGTATGATAATCTCTAGGTCCATCCATGTTGCTGCAAATGGCATTATTTCATACTTTTTAATGGCTGAGTAATATTCCATTGTATATATGTACCACATCTTCTTCATCCATTCATCCGTCAATGGACATTTATGCTGCTTCCATTTCTTGGCTATTGTAAATAGTGCTGCTATGAACGTTGGGGTCCATGTATCTTTTTCTTTTATAAATTTATCTATTTTTTATTTTTGGCTGTGTTGGGTCTTAGTTACTGCACACGGGCTTTCTCTAGCTGCGGCGAGTGTGGGGGTGGCTACTCTTTGTTGCAGTGCGTGGGCTTCTCATTGTGGTGGCTTCTCGTTGCGGAGCAAGGGCTCTAGGCGCATGGGCTTCAGCAGTTGTGGCACGCGGGCTCAGTAGTTGTGGTGGACGGCCTTAGTTGCTCCGCGGCATGTGGGATCTTCCCGGACCAGGGATCGAACCCATGTCCCCTGCACTGGCAGGTGGATTCTTAACCACTGCGCCACCAGGGAAGTCCCCATGTATCTTTTTGAATTATAGTTTTGTCTGGATATATGCCCAGGAGTGGGTTTGCTGGATCATATGGCAACACTATTTTTAGTTTTTTGAGGAACCTCCATACTGTTTCCCATTGTGGCTGCAGCAGCTTACATTCCCATCGACAGCGTAGGAGGGTTCCCTTTTCTCCACACCCTCTCCAGCACAACAAATATTTCTTGAGCATCTACTCTTTGTCAGGCATTGTGCTAAACCTTGGGGATAGAGAAATGAACAGGGTGTGGATGCTATTCTCAAATAACTCAGTCTAGTTGGCAAGACCAACAATACAATGTGAAAATATTAAGGTAGACAAGTTTGAGTGCTAGGCGACCCAGAGGAGTGGTCTTCCATCCATGCCCGTGCAGTCAGGCAAGATTTCTAGAGGAAGTAGTGTCTAAGCTGAAACATGAGGGACACAAATACAGAACGATTTAAAAAACATTCATACTCACCATTATCATAATCGGCATTGTCAAAATAACTTACATTTATTGAGCCCTCACTAAGTACCAGGGGCTAGATTGAGTACTTTACATATATTCTCTTCCAATACTTGTGACATCCTTAGATGCTATTCATTACCCCTATTTAGAGAAAAAGAAATGCAGGCTAAGAGTTTTTACAAGGCTTGCCCAAAGTGACATGGCCAGGAAGTGGCAGAGTCAGGATTCAAACTAGGTCAGGTGGGTCTTAACCTTTATGTCCCTAACCATGTACCATACTACAGGTCAAGAAGAAGTATGCTTAAATCCCATGGCATGCATGTTTGCATACATGTGTGCCTGTGCGTGTGTGCATGGGTATGGGTTGGGAAGGGTGTTTGTTTAGCCCATTAGAGGATGTTTTGCAGTCTGCCCACAGTACTCCCCAGCATCACTCCAACTGCCCACACCCTTAAGCTCAGACTTCCTGCCCCTGGCCTGGGCTGATCCTTCAGTGTAAACCTGGTGTTCCAAAAGGCCAGAGCACCAAAAAGCAAAGGAGGCTCCAGAAGAGACAGAGGCAACTCCTCCTTTTTCCTGAGCTTTCCCCATCCCTTCATTCCCTTTTGAAGAACTGGCCCCAGGAAAAGTAGGGGACGGGGGCACAGAGCCA
The DNA here is from genome assembly GCF_000442215.2 of Lipotes vexillifer. Taxonomy (NCBI): domain Eukaryota; kingdom Metazoa; phylum Chordata; class Mammalia; order Artiodactyla; family Lipotidae; genus Lipotes; species Lipotes vexillifer. Next base: position 784,204 of record NW_006798649.1, on the reverse strand, counting down.
CAGAGCTGGCTCTGAGTTTTGCCAGAGCAGCTCAGGTGAAGTCCCGCATCTGTTGTCATCAAACTCCCCCAATTAACAAACCAGAACTGTCAGTCAGAAATAAATTTATGAAACTCATTCTCCACAAGAGGTAGCATGGAGTCCCACAGTGGGCTATAGGCCAGCTCTGCCATTAACTGCTGCAAGGTCTCAGGGTCTTCACCCACAAAATGAGGGGTTTTGTCCAGGCAAGCCTAGACAGGAGACAGAAAAGGGGGGACATGCACTCCTGGATGATTGTCTGCCTTCCTGGGAGCCCCACAAGATCAGGATGCAAAAGTTGAGGGTGGGCCTAGATGAGCAGTAAGGAGATAGTGTGCAACCGAGGCAGGACAAGCATGTGTCTTTCCCTCCCAGACACTTTGGGTGGGGAGAGAGAACAGAGCTCCTGGGGCTGCTCATGTGGGGTGGGGTGAGGGTGGTTAAATGAATCAAGTCTTAGGATGGCTCTTCAGGCCCCCCTACCCTGGACCACGCCCCACCCCCGCCCCAGGGCAAGCCACACTTTGTATCCCATGCCAACGGCAGGGTGGAGCCTCAGCTCACCAGGAGCACACCATGGGTTCAGAAAATGCAGACTTGGCCTCAAGATAAAGTGGCAGAAGAAGCAAGTCCTCTGGCAATTGAATTCAGGATCCTCCTTAAACTTGAAAGTGAAGCTGATTAGGCTTAGAATAATCAAATAAACAAAATATGTTTAGACTCCTACTTCACAGGGTAGATAATCCACTTAGAACACAATACCCCAAGAGGAGGCATAGGCTGGAAATAGGTAGAGCTCCCAAACCAGATTATAATGATTCTGGGGAAAATGGATTCATTCCAGGTTAGAAGGAGAGCTGAAGTATTTTAGCTATATTCCTAATATTTAAGAATGCCAGGAGAATCTGGTACTCCCAAACCTATCCTGAACATCGTGCTAGAGATCAAAGGCAGCCCAGGGGCTGACAAACAGTGGTAACAAAGGGTAGAGGTTTTTTTAAAAAACAAAAACCAAAACACAGGAATTGAACACTGGTACAATTCTCAGACCTTATTCAGATTTCACCAATTTTACACGCGCTCCTGTGTGTGTGTGTATGTATGTGTGTAATTCTATGCAATTTTATCTCTCGCATGTATAGATTCATGTAACTAGCACCACAGTCAAGATGCAGAATTGTTCTATTCACACAGATCCCTCGTGCTGCCCCTTTATGGTCACATCATGCCCCTCTTCTCCTCTTAAACCACCCCTCCTCCTCAAACCCTGGCAACCACTAATCAGTTCTCCATCTGTACAATTTTGTCATTTTGAGAACGTCATATAAATGAAATCATGCAGCATGTGACCTTTTGAAATTGGCTTTTTTCACTCAACACAATGCCCTGAGAGCCATCCAAGTTGTTGTATGTATCACTAGTTCATTCCTTTTTGTTGCTGAATCATATTCTATGGTGCAGATGTACCAGATTGTCGCACCATTCACCCACTGAATGACATTTTGGCTGTTTCCACTCTGGGGCTATTACAAATAAAACTGCTATGAACATTCGTGTACAAGATTTTATGTGAACCTAAGTTCTCCTTTCTTCGGGACACACGTCTGGGAAGATGACTGCAGGATCATATGGTAAGTATATGTTTAATTTTTAAGAAATGGCAACTGGGGCAAATAAACAGGCACATCTGGGAAGTGCAAGCACCTTCAGCTCGTGGTCAGAGGTGTCCACTAAGTCCAGGCCGGGCCCAGGTGGGAAAGGAACCGATACTTATCGCCCTACAGAGACTGAGACTGCAGCTGACACAGCGGGAAATGGCCAAAAGCAATTGGAAGGAAGAGCTATCTGGACTCCAAAGCTATCCCAAGCAATCTAGAGAGACCTCAGAAACAAACTTTAAACAGCAAAATAATTCTGGCCTCCAACAAGCCCCTAAACATGCTAGAAAGATGGGCTGCCCAGAATGATTTTCAAGCCATAGCCGTGTCCTGGTAAGTCAGAGCCCTGCACATGAAGAGCACAATCAGAAGAGTATACTTGTGGGCTTCCCTGGTGGAGCAGTGGTTGAGAGTCCGCCTGCCGATGCAGGGGACACGGGTTCGTGCCCCTGTCCGGGAAGATCCCACATGCCGCGGAGCGGCTGGGCCCGTGAGCCATGGCCGCTGAGCCTGCGTGTCCGGAGCCTGTGCTCTGCAACGGCAGAGGCCACAACAGTGAGAGGCCCGCGTACCGCAAAAAAAAGAAAAAAAAAGAAGAGCGTACTTGTTCACTAAGCAGCTGCGTCGTGGTCCAGCCCCAACCATTCCCCTGGCTCTGCCTCCCTTGACCAGAGGGGCTGCCAAGCGGAAGGCACCAGACCATTCAGTCACTCCCTCAACAGGCATTTGTTGAGGCCCTACTATGTGTACAGCATTGTGATAGGCTTCTGATTCAACCAAAAGAAACCAGTAGGTGGTCACCATTTGGAGAGAATGTTGAGGGCTGTCCCAAGGTACCTTAAGAAAATTAGCATCTCAACCAGCTAGAACTTCTTAACAGAGGGCAGGCTACAGGACATGTGGAGAAGGCAGGGTGTTGGGGACCTTAGGGACAGTGGTTAACTCTTATTGAGTACTTTGTCACCGCCAGGAGCCAGCACTGTGCCAAGCACTTGATAATACAAATGGTCCCTGCCTTATGATGGTTTGACTTAACGATTTTTCGACTTTACAGTGGTGCAAAAGCAATACACATTCAGTAGAAGCCATTCTTCAACTTTTGAATTTTGATCTTCTGGGCTAGTGACATGCAGTATGATACTCTCTCATGATGCTGGGCAGCGGCAGTGAGTGGCAGCTCCCAGTCAGCCACAGGATCACAAGGATAAACAGCCCATCCACTTACAACCATTCCTTACCCGGCAAGCATTCTGTATTTCACTTTCAGTACAGTTACAATCAATTACATGAGCTATTCAACAATTTATCATAAAACAGGCTTTGTGTTAGAGGATTTTTCCCAACTGTAGGCTAATGTTAAGTGTTCTGAGAACATTTAAGATAGGCTAGGCTAAGCTATGCTGTTCGGTAGGTTATGTTAAATGCATTTTTGACTTTAGATATTTTCAACCTATGATGGGTTTATTGGGATGTAACCCCACTGTAAGTCAAGGAAGATCCGGACTTTAATAGTGTAAGATTCATGCAATATATACTTAATGAACTTCCTACTATGTGCCCAAATGACCGAAGAAGACATTGATTTCACGAGATGCGGGGGAGTGACTTGGACAAGAGGCAAAAGTGTCCCTGAATAGTCCCAGCCTGGCATGGCTGACGCTTTTCTGCTTATCCTGTGCTGGACATTAGGGCAGTGATTCAGTGACTCTCCAATGCAGAGTGGTGGGGAAGTTTGATCTCCAATTTGGGACTTACATACAGATTGAAAGAAGATATTCAAAATGATAGTACAATTCTACGTTTGGAAAATTAAAATTATTTTATTTTTATAATAAAAATTAGAGTAAGTAAAGCTTGACAAAATGACCTTAGCTTGTACAGATACACAGAAAAATAATAATTCTCAAAGAGGGCAAAGTTCTGGGGCGAGATGCTAGAGAATCTCTGAAGGTGTGTGTGCTATTTTTATGCTCATCACAAAGAGAATTTGAGTGAAAAGGAAAAAAAGTATTAGTGGGTTATCACATTCACCTTGACCCTGCCTACTTTCTCAAACAGACCCTCTTCCAACCAAAGTCAGAAAGCACGAGCTTTGGACCACCAATCAGGGGACCTTCGATGCCTCCTGTCTCATCTTTCTTTCACTGACACTGTCCCCTTCCTCCACGAAGCCCTTTGCAATGTCAAGTTGTTCCCCTTTTCTCTGAAGGGTCTACAAAGAAAAAAACCACCTCACATTTTGGAAACTAACTGGAGCCGGCCTTGGCTGAAAAATCCCCTCTTTTGGTGAAACTGTCAGAGGGTCTGTCTGGGTGGTAAGGGTCCTGCCGCATCAAGCATTCCCTTTGGCAAATCTGGTAGCAGAAGGACAGGAAGGCTGGGTAGTGGGAGACCGTAGGGCCTCCATCCTGAAGTACCCACTAAACAGCATCTGGCAGCCCCTAGAATGTTCTAAACCTCAATCAGTGGAAAAGGAGCAAGATCAGCTTCTTTTCTTTGTCCTTAAGGAAAAAAGATATATTCCAGATATTTTCACCGTGTGATGAAAGAGGAAGAACCGCTGAAGTAGCAAAGGAAATAAATTAACACCGTCTCAGCTAAAATCACACACAATTAAAACCTGGGTCTGAATGTACTCTCCTGTGCAGAGAGAGCATCTTGAAAATGACATGCATTAGTCATCAGTCACTCCAGCCACCCTACTCAGTGTGTGGGGAGATCATCTCTGACACTGCAGGGGGACAGGGGAGGAGGAGGGCTGGGTGCCCGACCCGGGGCCTCAGCTTTCTGTTCTCCCATCTGGAGTCCGAAAGTCCCACTCCTCTGTGACGGGGGCATCCAGGTGAGCCAGGTGCAACTTCTCCCAGTAGCCGTTTCATCCACCTTCCCTCCCAGGGTGGGACCCATCCAGCAGAGGCAAGGGCCTGGGGTCTGTGAAGGGATGTGGACCATTAGCCATTCCTGCGGAAGTACGCAGATGTGGCCCAAGGCTCTAGGCTCTCTGCCAGGGTCCTGGCCTGCAAGGAGCCCAGCATTTTGGTCACCTCCTCGGGTCCTGCCTTCAGGCAGATCAGTCTCCCTCCGCTCAGGAAGAGGTGGCGCTAATTTACATCCTCAACTCTCTTCTTTCTCCTACTTTTCTCCTCCTTCCTCTCCTTATAATTTTGCTTCTCCCAGAAAAGAAAAGAAACCCCCCAGCAAAGAAGATGAGTTTACAGTGCCTGAGGAAAAGAAGACAGAAAAGACTTCAGAAAGCCAAAGGACCGGGATTCCCACGTACAGAGGCTGGTGATCAGTGACAGGCTGTTCTTCATCCCCCCTGAGGCTGAAACAGGAAGAAATGTGGTTTGTGGTAGGAGGAGCAATAAGGATAAAACATAAGGATGAGTTTTCTGACAGTGAAGATTTTAATCCCTTTGACAAGTGGCTCTCGGGGACTGTGGGATGTCTTCCACGAGAGGCAGAGGAGTTGTAGAGGGAGAAGAAAAGGAAAGAACAGCAACAAAAAACCCAGTGGACTTCGGCCAGAGGACATGGGACTGAGTCGGGTTTGGGCTTCTTCCTAGCTGGAGACTAGCTGCTGTGGAGCTCATAAGGACCAAGTGAGACCACATGCTGACTGCTCCCTGCGCAGAATCAGGAGCTTAGGGTCCACTTTATCCAAGTTGCTTGTCATGCAGGACAATGCCTTGGGACAGGAGAATGGACCAAGCTGACCTCTGCCTGAAGAACCATTTAATCTAGGAATAGGACAGTGTCCAGGCCACGCCTTCCTCAGCCCCCTTTCCTTCCATCCATTTTAAGGCTTAAGTGTCAAGACTTGGGGCCCAGGATGCTTGCTTCAGGCTGCTTAGCAGGGCTGGCACTAGGGTGAGGAAAGGCGCCTAGAGCCGAAATTTAAGGAGGTGTCCACTCTTAGGGTCCTGTATGTGCAGGGTCAGCACCTGAGAGTAAGTACTGCCTTAAATCTTGCTCCCTAGGCAGCTAGCTTGCCTCATTCTGGTTCTAGTCTTGCTGCTCAGCCCTCTGCCTTTGCTGTTCAATGTGTTTCTGGGTGGGGAGCATGTAATAGCCTTTGATGAAGCTACTATCCCAGGAGGGTCATCTGGACTCATTAGTTTTTACCGATTCACTTCTCTCTAAACCTATGGAGGTCAGATGGAAAGGACAAAGTCAGACAGAGCTGAAATCACCCAATCAATAACACTGTTTGATCCAGGGAACAACTCAGACACTTACCCCTGCCCTGAGCACTCCAGGGTAGAGACTACCACCCAGGGCGCTAGGGGCTGAGAGGGGCAGGGGGATATATGGGAGGATTTTGTCCTACGCACAGAGAGCATATGAGAAATCTGCCATGAGCAAGGTCCTCTGCTGGGTACTCTGGGGAAATAGTGATGAATGATACAGTTCCTTGGGGGAGCTAATAATTTAAGTCGGAAGGCGGGATGCCCAGATAAAATAACTTTTCAGACAAAGTGCAAATGATTGCAAATAAACATAAAGTGGCATAAATAAGACTGTTCCTGCAGAAGGGAAACAGTGGAGTGGTCAGAACAAGGAGTGAATGGGAGAAAGCTTCCTGGAAGGAGCTGAATTTTCTCCACGGTTTATAAATTGTGTTTCTCAAAGTGTGGTCCTCAGAATCACTTAAAGAACTGGTCAAAATTGCAGTTCAGGGGCTTCCCTGGTGGCGCAGTGGTTGAGAATCCGCCTGCTAATGCAGGGGACACGGGTTCGAGCCCTGGTCTGGGAGGATCCCACATGCCGCGGAGCAACTAGGCCCGTGAGCCACAACTACTGAGCCTGCGCGTCTGGAGCCTGTGCTCCGTAACAAGAGAGGCCCGCGACAGTGAGAGGCCCGCGCATCGCGATGAAGAGTGGCCCCCGCTCGCCACAACTAGAGAAAGCCCTCGCACAGAAACGAAGACCCAACACAGCAAAAATAAATAAATAAAAATTATTTAAAAAAAAAAAAAAATTGCAGTTCAGGAGCCCCACTTCAGATCTACGGATGGGATCCAGGAAAGTGCATCTTAATCAGTTCCCCAGGTAATTCTTTTGCTCACACAGTTTCAGAAGCTTCAGTTTACAAAGCAAAAATAGCCCCAGGTGCTGGCTGCTGGGACAGAACTTAGGAATGATCTCTGGAGAGCCCTGTGAGCTCTAAGACCTATGTTGGAACTAATTCAAATATTGGCAGTAAGACCATAAAGACTTCCTTCTCTGAGAGAAAATAAGAAAGAAAATATAGGGGTCAGAGACAATGCAAAGATAAAAGTACAGGATTAGGATACATGGAGTCCCGGTTTCTTTGCCCTGTCAACCATTTCTGAAATAAAATGTTCAGAAATGAACAGAGTCTGATTGGAAAAAAGAAAATCACAGAAGTAATGCCATGTGAAAAGGCTGGATTTGAGAAATACTTTACTCTTAACATGTTAGATACCTCATAAGTATCTTATTTGCAGACTTTGGGAATAAATAACCAAGGTTTTATGGAGACCCATGGTAAGAAATACATTGAACACCATGACATAGTACACACATAAGATTTCATGAAACTGGAACAAAACTATTAATGAAATATGTTCTATCCTATTCTATTTCATTTTTTAAAAAAGTTCTTATTGTAACTCACTAATGGGTCTCCGCCTGCAGTTTGAGAAACACTGAAGTAGATGGGAGGTGAGAGACGGGCACCTTGGGACAAAGTCTTCTTGGCAGCCTATGGGTTACACAATGAGGTGGGTTAAGAGTCAAATGAAAAGGTCTTCGGCACTGACACTGACCTCTCAGGAGGCCTAACCTGGCACTGACCTCTCAGGAGGCCTAACCATTCTCCCTCCTGCCTTCAAGTATCTTCTCAAAAATTTCCTCCTCCAGAAAGCCATCCCAGATCACCCTCATCCAACTTCATGTACTCAAATCCCTCTCAAATGTCCCCCATTTGGGCTGTGCATGTAGGCAGCCCTTAATTTGTCTTAAGAGACATATGCACTTCAGAGTTGGCCAGGTGTACCCACAAATGATGCTGCCTGGTTGGGCTGTTTTCAGATTGCCATGGGGCACAAAACCCTTGTCCCCCAGCTTCAGACCTCCTGAGAGTCTCCCTCTCGCCCAAACAGATTCCGTATGAAGGGAAGGGGGAGTCTCTCCAGTCTTCTCCATGGCTCCCTCCTTCCCTCCACAAGAGCATTTCTCCCAGGAGTCTTTTGAATACGTTACGTTAAACAGAATGTGATTTGGTTACCATATTGCCCAGTTTAGCTGTTTTATATATTCAAATTCAATTTAACAAATACATAGTGCAGGTGTATCATTTACAGTTGATTAAATATGGTATTTATACTTATTCCTATAAAAAATTGGGCACCAGGACCTTGGTGAGGACTGTAATTTCCATTATCACATTGTTCCTGGGCAAAACCACATTCAACCTACATCATTTTACCTGCAGTACCTTTTCCAGGAATATAACCCAAGATAAATTTGAGGACTCCCTGCAGTTCCACACAGCTCTGCCATCTGCAGTGTCCTCCTGCCTTTCTGGTTCTCTGTGCTCCAAGGGTGTCTGTGGATCCTGGGAGCTCCCTGAAGGCAGGGGCCAGGGGAAGAGCCAGGTTTTGTGGGGCCCTCTTAAGAAAAAGAACAAATACAAAATTAGGCCCAATGGTGATATTTCTTTAGAACTAGAAAGATCACAATAATTTATGTAAGCCTTGGAAATTCAGATCCCTTCCTTATGACACCTCTTCATTCAGTTCACCAGAAATGCTTTGCATAAAAATGCTTCCTGTTTGCAAACCGGCCTCCCCTCCTCCCCTCCTCCCCTCCTCCCCTCCTCCCCCCAAGTGAACAACCATAAAGCTTAAGCTTCATCAGCTTCACGGTGAACCTGCCTCTGGCAGGGACCCTGTGTTCTCCTTTCACTGTGGTTCCCCAGTATCCAGAATACAGGGCTCTGTACTTGCTGAGTTCAGGCAAGAGAGATCAGAGAGTGATGGGCACACCAGGCCAGTGTGTCTCAAAGCAGGGTTCATCTAGCCACTTGAATCAGAATTACCTAGAGAGTTTGTCAAACTGTAGATTCCTGCAGAATCTGACTTTGGGGTAGGACCTGTGAGTCTGCATTTGTTCACATGCTCTAGATGATGCTTAAGCCTGAGGACCACTGCTCTGGGGCTACACTCTCTACCTAGTTCTCTGCCCACAGATGTTACAATTCCCTTATCCCTTCTGTATCTTACAGGGTCTGCCACTTAGGAACCAGTAGGGTTCAAATTATGCCTGTAGATCTTAAACTCTCTGAGTCTCCATTCTCCTGTCTGTTAAATGGGGTAAGAGTCAACTCAGAGGATAAAATGAGGGAGATGTGTGAAAAGGCCTGGCATCCAATCATAGCACTATAAATTCCCTCCCTTGCCCCATACCTACCAGGCAATCCATTCTGCTCTGCTGGTCTCCACTTTCCTGCATTCTGCATTTGCTAGTCCCTGTTTTCTCTGCCAGTTTCACCTGTCCCTCCATCTGGGCTCAGCTTGAAGCTCAACTCCTCCTTAAAAGCTTTTATGAATAACCCTAACCTATAACAGCCTTTTCTTTCTGTATTTCTACAGCACTTCCTTTGCCTTGAAATGTTAAAATGTGTTTCATATAGTTCCAACTTGTCCCTCTAAGCTCCTTGAGGCCATTATACCCCACAGCAGGGGTGGAGGGTGGGGGCATGGGAGTGGTTTACGAGGTACAATGAGAACTTAATGTGTGCTTATTGAATACATGAAGGTGAGAACCCCCTCTGTGCATACAGAACACACAGACTTTCAAGCCGATTTGATAAAAGCCTACAGGCATGGAGTTACCACCGGCTGTGCCCTTGGAGAAGACAGAGTCAGAAAGCTCTGTCCCTGTTCTCTCTGAAGCTCAGCTCACAGGAGGCATTGAGCTAAAGCCCTGGATGAAGGAAGGCAGACCAGATGCCACTCCTGGCAGGACTCCCCATCCCTTGGGCTCAACCCCACCTAATCCCCTACGGTTGCTTCTGCAGGCTCTGGTCAGAACCAGAACCAGTAGGGTGGGGCCTGTCATGGACCTGAGCTTGTCACGTCCATTTTGAGTGGTCCAGGTTCCAGGCTCCACTAAGGCATGGGCCTCAGGCAGTTGGCTCCAGCAGGAGACACACTCTCCTAAGCACCGACCAGTGGCGGTGTCCTAGCCTTTCTAAGCCACCAGGTAGCAGCCCAGCACCCGCCTTCAGCATCCTGCTCTCCTTTCCCAGCGTTCACAACCGTCCCGCCTGCAAGAGGGGCATCCCCCAAAGCCAAGCCCCTGAGTGGGCTTGCCACTTCCTGCCTAACACCTATGGAGATTGATATCTTTGCTAAGGGCCAGGATGGAATCTTCCAGAAAGCCAGAGTTGCCCATTTCAGGGGGCAATGCTGGAAGGGCATGAGAACTGGTGGGGGTGGGGTGGATATTCCATACCATTCTTTAGGATGAGCGGTACCCGTACCCATGGACAAATTCTAACCCACTCTGCATTCCTTAGTCCGCTGTTAACTTGGGGGAGGATAATAACACTACGCAAAGCAAAAATGCTATGCTTATGAGTTGCACCTGTGCTCTAAAAGCTGCTGAATTTCTCCTCCGTCCTCCTGGCCTTTACAAGGGAGTAAGAAGCAATATCAGAGGAGCCGTTCCCTTTCCCCTCTCAGATCCACGCGCTGTGCTCCCTTCCTCTTTCAGACAAGCCATGCGTGTAAAAGCACAAGAACACCACGGCCCCAGACGCTCAAGCCTCAGCATCTGTTCCCACCCAACTCCTCCCTCTGGGTGTGTGTGTGGGGGGTGTGTGTGGGGGGTGTGTGGTGTGTGTGTGTGTGTTGAGTGAGAGAAAGGGGCCTCTGGCCACTCTGGAGTTAAAATGGCAGCAGGACTGGAGGGGGTGGGGGATGGCGTGGCAGGCAGCCTGGGAGAAGGCGACCGGAGTGGGCTGGGGAGGTTGGGAGAGCGGCGGAGCAGCGAGCTAGAAGCCGGGGGGAGGGGCGCGCGGAGGGGCGCGAGGCGCCGCGGAGGCCTGCTCGCTGCACTCGCGAACGGGCGGCGAGCGGAAGGAGCGCACGATCTCGGTCGCTAGCCTCCCGCCGGACGCGTGGGCGCGGCGCGGGTGGGAAGGTGGTTGATCTGCTGGCGCCCTAACCCGGCTCTGCCCCGGGACCACTCCCAGGAAAACTCCGCGGCAGGGAGGCGCCAGCGACCCCACCCCGGCCTGCGCGGGCGGCGCGCGGAGGGAGGGGCGGACTGGTCTTCCTCAGCCCAGCCCGGGCCGGAGCGGAGCGGTGCGCGGCGGCGCAGGCGGCGGCCGGCGGCCGGGGGTGAGTGTGCTGCTCGCGACCCCGGGCGCGCGGGCTGGGGGCCTATGGGCCGGGCGGGCGCTAGGGGAGGGGCGGGCTTCTGCCGCGACGCCCGTAAGGGAGCCGGGGACTCGGGCGGGGAGGCGGCCGCGAGGGGAGAGGGAAGGAGGGCTGGAGACTGGAAGGACGGTTGCCGACTGCGCAGCCTGGACCGGAGGAGGGGGCGTCCGGGCCTGAATCCACTGGAGAGGCCCGAACCGCCCCAAACTGTTGCAGGGCAGAGCGGGGCCCTGAGATGTCGCGAAGCCGCGAGGTGGCAGAGGTTAGGGAGGGCGTGACAGGGGCGGACTCTCCAGGGGAAGCGCTCCTGAGCCCGGGGACTTTCCCTTCCTTGGAACTTGGGTGTCCAAGGTGGCCTTGGCGTCCGTCCGAAGTATCTGGAGCCCGGAGCCTGCCTCTTCCCGGGCGGCAGGGGTCTGCGCAGCCTGGGCTGGGACCTTCGGGGTGGGGGATGGGCCGGCCTAGGGTTCAGCCTGCGGGCCCTGGGAGTGGAAGGCCAGCTCGGGGCCCACCGCGGCACCCAGCCGACGGGAGGGGTTGGCCAGCCACAGGTGGTGCGTCTGTCTTGCAGGCGAAGGGCGGTGCAGGCTCCAGCGGCCCAGCCAGCGGGGAGCCGCCGGGTGAGGGGAACCTGAGCCCCTTTAGGGCTGAGCTGAGAAGCTAAAGAGGTGCGAGAGACCTGGACCCTGAGGGTGGGCCCTAGGGTTGTTGCTGTGCTCCCCCTCTGTCCTTGTCCTTCCTTCCCCATCAAAGGAACAGGAAGGAGGATGTCAGCTGGGCTTTGTGCTCTGTTCTTCAGGCTGCCGCAGCCCCGGTCTGCTGGAACCAACGCAGCTTCTAATAGGGCACCTTGCAGGGTCTGGAGGGGGTGGGCTGGGCGCAGCGCTCAGTTGCCAGAAATGGACCCGTCGGGCCCTCTACTTGAAGACCCCAGAAGGTGCGGTGGTAGAGAAAACAGACACCCCAGGTCAGGGGAGTAGAGGCGGCTCCCTGCCAGCTTGGTCATCATCATGGGGAGATCTGGGTCTTATCATGCACCCTGGCAGACGGCAGGCTCCCCCTTCCCCGCCAGCTTGGGGTGGGCTCTGGCCCGTTTCCTCTTCCTGAATGAGAAGGCAGGGATCCCCGCCCACTGCCCACTGCTCCTTAAAGGTCCCTCCAACAAGAGCACTGGGCATGGGATGGGCAGGGCTGTGTACAGGGCACTGAGGCCCCCTTGCCTGTGGGCCCTGCTGTTATTAGAAAAAAGTCACATGTGGGTGGCCTGACCCACTTTCCTGGCTGGCCAGGTGTCCTTATGGGGAGAAGACGGAAAGAGAACACAGCTAAGGGTCTGAGCCTTCTAGACCACTTTCCTTCCCCTGGGCTTGGCTCCCACTGAGTCTCCTTCCCACGCGGGGTGGGAGGTGGGTGTCCCTCTAGACCTGGGATGGGACCTCATTATTTGGAAAGGATGGAACTAAAGGCCTCAGGCTTCAGGGATTGAGACCTGCCCAGGGTCTGGCAGACACCTGGCATCTAGGAGCACCCCCAAATCAACAGCCTCCCCCTGCACAGCCCAACCCAAAGAAGACACTGAATGGCAGGGGGAGCTCAGAGGTCTGCTATGACGAATTCCACCCAGGCTGAGACAGCAGGTTTCCTCTGTAACTCTCCACCGCTCCTCTCCGCTCCTCATTCTTTATTTCCTGTGCCTCCCCCCCTCCTGCCTCCTCCTCTCTTTCTCCTTCACTCTTCACTTCCCCCTCAAGCATCTCTTCCTCTCCCTTTTCCCTCAGACTGCTCTCACTCTTCTCTCACCCTCGTCCTCTCCCCAGACTTCTCCCTCCCTCCTTTCCAGGTCTGTCTCCACCTTTGCCCCATGTCTTCTGTAAACTGCCGCTTCGACCTCAAGCCAGGCGTGTGCACTTGGCTCCTGGCTCCCGAGCATCCTGATGGTGGGCACACATGCACTGTTAGCTTTGCTGTACCCCCCTTGCAGAGGAGGAGCCTCGGTGGAGGGCCTGGCAGCTGCATTCCCCCTGCATGACTCCTGTACCTTACCACTTGTCTCTCCTACCTACCCTCTTTTTTATTATTATTAGAAAGGGGAAAGGAAATCCATTGCTTTTTTTTAAAAAAAATATTCACTCAACAATTTATTGAGCACCTACTCTGTGCTTAGCACTATTTTAGGAGCTGAGGATACAGCAATTAAACCTTTATATCTCAGGGCAGAACCCAAGTTGTATCTGGACTTCCCAGCTGATTAGGTCTGTGCTCACCAGGCTGTTTCAAAGACCCACTACTTGTGGGGTCAGTGTGGGGGGGGGATGCGTGTGAACAATCCTAGTAAATTGTCATCTTTATTATACTGAGTGACCTCTAACATGACAGGCCCATCTTCTTAACAGTAAACCAGGTACTGCAAAGCTTACAGACCCAGGGTCATCCTGTCCTTAAGACATTTCTGACCTCAAAGGATGGACCAGTTCATATCTTACCATTTATCTGGGAGGGCTGAGTAGAAGTCCAGTGCTTTAGGTGGAGAAGGGAGAAAGAAACATATTTGTTATTGAGTACCTATAAGCACCAGTCTGTCAGAAGCTTTACAGAAATTACCTCATTCAGTCCTCCTAATAACCTTCTAAATTCTGGATTATCATCTGCTTTATAGCTGAGGAAATTGAGGACCAGAGAGGATAAACCACTTGTCCCAGGTCACAGAGGTCTCCGTATTGAAATCACTGATTATCTGCAGTTCACTTGGCCCCTATGTCTGTGACATCTGGTAACTTATACAGTTATCTGAAGATTACATTTTAACCAAATTTTTCAGGAGCATGCCTTGTCTCCTCAGAATATTAAAATATATAAGGATTTGATGAGTGGTTGCATGAATAAGCTTTCTCACAGGATCCGGGAAGGCTTCCTGGAGGAGTTGGGACCCTGGGAGAGGAGGCAGGGAGGGCAGTGGATCTTCCTGATCCCACACAGGTCTGTGACAAACTAGGCAGGCAGTCTCTCTCTCTCTCTCTCTCTCTCTCTCTCTCTCTCTCTCTCTCTCTCTCCTCTCTCTCTCACACACACACACAAACACAGCATCTAAGTAGAGTTGATGAGAAATTGCCGTTTCCATTCAGGGTCAGTGTGTAGGAGCTTGGTCCATGGCCAGTCTAATGAGTCAACGTCATTGGTGTTCTCAGCCTCCTTGGGCAAGTCTGGATTCTAGAAAAGCTCCAAGGCAAAGAATGGGGGTGGGAGGCTTTCAAGCCTGCAAGAACTACAGAGAAGGACAGGGACAATAGATGGAGGCTGGGTGGGACAGGAAAGAGGGAGAGTGACATAGGAACAGACAAAGGCAGGAGATAAACAAAAACCAGAAAGCAGGAGACATGCACGAAAAGACACAACGGGCAGGACAGACAGCAGTGTGCAGTGGGATGGCTAAGAGAGGGTGAATAAGAAGGATGCCTTTATCTGATACGCTCCGGAGGGCCTCGGTCTCTCTGTCCCGCAGCATAGAGGCTGGAACATTCACCATGTTAGCCTTATGCAGGCGTGTGCTTACTCAGTCAGCCTATCTTTTCTAAGTACCTACTGTGCATTCAGCCCTGTGCTAGATGCTAGGGACAGAGACAAATCAGGTGTTGCCCCTGCCTTCTAGGAGTCGACAGTAAGAGTACAGATTCTAGAACCACACAGCTGCGGCTCAGATCCACCACTTCTAGCCGGGTGATGTTGGGCAGGTTATGTAACGTCTGTGCCTCGGTTTCCTCATCTATGAATAGGATAATACTAGTACCTACTTCATAGAGTTGTTGTGACGATTAAATGAGTTAATACATGCACTGAGTTTAGTAAGTGCCAGATAAATATTCTTAAATGGGGGAGTCAGTGTTACAGTAATGAAACAAGTGCTATAATATAGGCATAAGCAGATAAAGAGGTGACTGTCTCTGTCGGCAGATTAGGAAATGGTCATCAAAGGACATGATATTGGGGCAAGCCTTGGAAAGGAGTCAACCAGGCAGAGGTGGTGGGCCTGGAAACCCTGGGGCCCAGGAATCGTGTGCGGAAAGGGGCTGTGTTGTGTGTGTGTTGCCTTTTATAGATACCAGGAGCATCTCGGACACATCCTACCTCGGCCTCTTTGTTCCCGGTGCTCAGAGCTGAGCTTCCAGTGGGGCTGGCAGGTCGCCCAGAACATCCCCACACTCTGCAGCCTAAAACATTGGGCCTTTGGGCAGGGGACCTGGTACATCCCTGCTGGGATTGGTCTCATGACCTTGGCCTCCTAAATGTTCTAAGCCAGCATTGAGCAGTCTCTGCTCCAAACCCAGAGCTGCCATGGCCCTTGTCCTCTGGCTTCTTCCGCTTCCTGGGGACCCAGGAGAAACCTTGGCCTGAGGGACCTGCCTTTTAGAAGGTGAGTTGACCCAGGCTTGGTTTAGAATTCAGTTTCTCTCTGTACATTTCTTCCACCCACACCTTCCCTGCTGCTCAGCATTCGATGGTCTTGAAGTGAATTACAAGACAAAGAGCAGGCAGAGGGTTCCTGGGGCACTAGCTGTTATTCAGCCTCCACCTTGCACATTGTAATGGCACTAATTATAGCAGCTGTCATTTATTGAGCACTTACCATGTGCCAGGCACTGTCTATGTGCTTTACCTACGTTTTCCCATTAAGTCCTCAAAAAATACCCCATTAGGTAGGTCCTCTTATTATCTCTAATGTAAACATGAGGAAACGGAGACTCAGAGAGGTTCAATAACTTGCTCAAGGACGTGTAGCTAGAAGAAAACTGAGGGAGGACTTAACCTTCTTTCTGACCCATGGGTTCCTCTCCTTAATGCCCCCAGAATCCAGTGTCCCTTGGGCCTGGAGGGTGCTCTGGGGGCATCCTGCCCATTCTACCCCCCACACACAGTAAGAAGCTCCCCAAGTCCTGTCCAAGCCAGGGGCTGCCTGTCCCACTTTTGGGACCTTCAGAGAGGGTTTCCCTTCTTTTTCCTCCCAGAGGTCACAGCTCCTGGAGAACCAACATTGTTTCCTCTGCCTCAGCTAAAGGCCTCGGAGGGTCACATGGAGCTAGTGGCCTCAGAGAAGCTGGACCCTAAGAGTCAGTCCCCAGGGCCGCAGTAGTGGGAACCAGTGCACAAGTGACTTCTGGGAGATGTCTTCTCCCCGTGACTGATGTCCCAGTGACTTCTGGGAGGGTGGGCTGCAGACCCCAGATGAGGCGGAGGGAGGTGGGGAAAGCTTGTGATTAGCACTGTCAGTGGGGTGTGTCTCTAACAAGGGAGAATCCTGTGTCTTGGGAAGAACAAGTACAATTATTCCTATTTACAAACATCTCACGGGGCAGATCCTTCAGGAGCAAACATGTGGAAGAAGGGGCAGCAATTATTAGGCAACCAGCACAGGTCCCCCAGGAAAGGCGGGTCTGTCTTCCCTCATTCTACCCGGGCGGGGGGTGGGGGTAGGGGGAGGAAAGGGGCGAGGAGAGAAGAAAGTCGAGGAAGGTCGTGTTCCTTTACAAAGCGTTCTCAGAATGAGCATCAGAGGCAGGTGATGAAAGTGTCTGTCTTTGGCCTGGGAGGGCAGGGGTTGTGATGCCCAGGAGATGGAGAGACCACAGAGGGCTGGCTGTCGGGCACGCTAGGAACCTAAAAGCTGTGCACACGGAGGGGAGGGACTTGACATGTTACCTTGCCTGGCAGTCACCCCCGCCCCCTCACCTTCTATTTCTTGGACAGACCTCCCAATGGGATTAAGGTCACTGGGGCTCATAGACCTCCAGGCCTCCGAACCTCAAAGTATTTCCCCAGCTGCCCAGGGGTGAAATGGTGGAATCCCACATCTAGGGGGAACCTACAGAATTTCCTGTTCATTGCCCATCTCTGAGCACAACTGTGCCTTGGCCATCTCAGACCCAGGGTGGGGCTGGGGTCTCTTCATTCAACAAGTATTTATGAAGCATCTGTGCCAGGCGCTGGGCGTATAGATAACAATGAGCAACCAGAGATCTCTAGAGCTTATACTTTATTGTCTGAGGATAGAGTAAATAGTGCAGTTGACCCTTGAACAACACAGGTTTCAACTGCCTGGGGTTTTTTTCCAATAGTAAATACTACAGCACTACACGACATTTGGTTTAATCTGTGGATACGGAGGAACCGCCTGTAAATTATATGCAGATTTTCAGCTGTGCAGAGAGAGGGTCAGTGCCCCGATCCCCAACATCATTCAAGTGTCAACTGTGGCAAGTGCTAAAAAGAAAAATAAAGCCAGGAAGGGGGATAAGAGTGTATTGTTAGGAAGAGGAGACTTTGTAGCTTTGTACAGAAGATGACATGAGTAAAGATGAGGTGGAGGCAGATGGTAAGGGCACGCCTGGCAGAGGAAACTGCGTGTGCAAGGGGTCAGAGGCAAGGCTGTGCCTGGTGGGTTTGAGGAGGCCAGATCTTGGAGAGCCTGGAGCTGGGGTGAGGAGTTGGTTTCCTCAGAGTAAGATGAGGCTTTGCAGGGTTTAGGGCAGGGGTGATATGATCTGACCTTTTAAAACCCCAAGGTTTGGGCCATCCATTTCTGCGTTTTACTTAGGTGGCTGGTCAAGAAGTTTTCCAGGCATTGAAGCTAATTTAGTCAATCAGTATTGACCCACCAAGTCCTCACATGATGGGCACTGCCTCCTAGGCAGTGGGCAGGGGCGGGGTGGATAGGGGGGAATAAAAAGAAGCATAAGACACACTCGTTACTGGTAAGGAAACCTACCAATCAGCTGGAAAGGCAAAACTTATACTCACAAGAAATAAGGAGGGAATAATACCAGACAGTATTTAAAACCAAGTGCTAAACTGTGTGATTTAGACTATAAATGTTATCAGAACTGTGAGCTCTGTGTGGGAGTATATAGGGAACGTTTCCCCGAGGAGGTGCAGCTGATTTGGTCCTTGAAAACCGGGTGGGGTTTGGATCTGCAGAGGGGAGGATTCTCAGCAGGGGAACTTGTGGGTGTGGGGAAGGGTGGCCAGGCCAGGGGAGGGCACGTGGGTGGGAGTAAGGCAGCAGGTGCGTAAGCTGCCGAGGGCAGGCACTTTGTCTCTGGAGCAGCCCCTTCCCCATCACCCAGGTTTCTCGTGTCCCCTTTATTCTCTCAGGAAACAAGAGAGCAGCCCTGTAGAGAATGGAAACCGTAGGCCAGTACTCTGGGCCTCTCCTTTGCAGAGCTAGCTGATCTCTGTCCCTTGAAGCCCGCTTGCTCTTCTCAGGTGCCATCTCCAGCTCTCGAGTTGTTTTCGTAGATGTGCTCTCTTCTAATCTGATGCCATCCACCAGCGCCCACTCAGCCCCCTGTTGTCTGGGGCTCAGTTCTCTGGAATTCCCTTGAGCTCCATTTTTCTACCCTGTCTGCAGCCAGCTTCTCTTCTCCCTTCCTCTCACTGCCTGAGCTCCTCTTTGGTAGGTTACTCCTAGAACATTCCAATTAGTTTCATGTATGGCAAAATGGAAATGAAATTCTGCCCAAAAGAGCATCCATCCCCCATGAGGGGTCTCTCTTTCCCCTAGAGAGGCCGCCTGGGTCCTGGGGGTTGGGTTTCCTTCTGGAGTGTGGAGAGAGACTGCCCTGAGGTAGAGTGGGAGCATTGGTGGCGCCGTCCCGGCCCCCAGCCAGAGAGCCGGAGCCAAGAGTCACAAGGGCTAAGTGTTCTGCTCCACGGTCTGCTCTCCCTCCGCTGGGCCCCCAGCAGCCGGAGGAAGGAGGGCCCACCAGCTCTATCCCCGAGGCTCCCGGGCACAGCCACCTCCATGGTGCAGGCCTGAGCCTGGGGCTTGCCTGCAATCCAGAGGAGCTAGAATCAGAGCTGGTTAGAGTCCCTCCTGTAACCATACGCCCTTGGGCGGTTTCTTAGGTTCTCTGAGCCTCAGTTTCCTCACCTATACATCTGGGTTAATAGCACTCACTTCATAGGCTTGCTAATGATAAGAGCTAAGTTGTTGAGTGCTTATGATGTGCCAAAAGCATTACTGCATTTATCTCAATCCACAGAACGCTGTGCAGTAGATGCTATTTTCCCCCATTTTACCATTGAGGAAACCGAAGCTGGGAAACATTAAGTAACTTGCCCGAGGCCAGCAAGTGGCAGAGCCAGAATTCAGCCCCACATCTTTCTGACTCCAGAGCCCTGGTTCTCAGCCACCCCAATAAATGAGCTAATCTGCGTACAGTGCCTGCTACAAAGTGGAAGCTCAGGAAATGTTAGTTCCTTTTCTCTTCAGTCTCCCCAGGGCTGTACCTCCAAAGAATAGCTTTCCCCTCCTGCATCACATTTCTTCTCCAGGATCCCTTGGGACATGTGATAGATGTAGGAATGGGCATGGTTTATACCAAGGGGGAAAAAAGGGCTGAGAGAGGGTGAGTAATTTGCATAAAATCATAAAACACTAGGGCTGTGATTAATACCTAGGGCACCTTTCTCATAAGAATCTGGTTATTCAACCCCACTGGGTTGCAGGCAGTCAGCAGAGAGTATCTTGCAGAGGTGAGAGCAGAGGTTATGCCATGTGGGAGGAGAACGTGAGGCCACCATTTCCCCCAGGGGCAAGTGTTGATCACTGTGGGCCTAGAAGTGTGCTAGCAGGAAGATTCTAAAACCTGTGCCTTCTGAACTTGGGTACTGTTTCTGGAGTTTATTACAAATAATCTGGGGGCTCCTCTGGATGGATTTAGGAAGGGACAGTGTTGAAGGTCACGATGTGGGAAGAAGGGCCACTGTCTCAATTTTTTTTTTGCTGTCAAATCAGTACACCTTTTGCACCAGGTGCAGTGCCAGTGGATGGGGGCGGGTAATGGGGAGCCAAGGAAAACAAGGACATGGCCTCAGGGATCACCCAGTCTGATGGGGGAACATCATTCACATGCATACATGGATGCACATGCACACACAGCTAGCTCCATCTGACCTTACCTGGAAGTAAAAACAAGAACAGATGACTGCAGGGTAATCTGAATATATGGGTGCAGAGAGAGGGGAGAGGAGAAAATTGAGACTGGTGGGTTCTCCACAACAGACCTCATGCTTTCCTCCCTGGAGACCTCTTTTCTGGTGGACACAGAGACCCACCTCTCTGCACACCACACCAGGACAGCCTAAGCCTGCCAGCATTCACACTCAATGGGCAGACCCCAGAGTTCCTCTGAATTTCCTTGTAAGGATCCTCCAGGGAGGAAAGGAGGAGTCCAGGCCATAGCATTTAAAACTGATGGCAACTGAGTCCTCTGGTCATGTGGCTTTCAAACATTTCTAGAAATTGATCCATATTTCAAGACAAAGCTATATGTGTGGTAGGCAGAATAATGGCCTCCCAAAGATGCTCACCTCCTAATCCCCAGAGCTTGTAAATTTGTTATGTTACAGGGCAAAGGGAATTAAGGTTGTGAATCAGCTGACCTTAAAATAAAGAGATTATCCTGGAATATCCACCTGGGCCCAATGTAATCACAAGAGTCCTTTAAATGTAGAAGAGGGAGGCAGAAGTCAGCGTCAGAGTGATGAGAAAGACTTGACTGGCCGGTGCTGGCTTTGAAGATGGAAGGGGCTGTGAGCCAAGGAGTGCGGCAGCCTCTAGAAGCTGGAAGAGGCAGGGAAACAGATTCTCCCTTGGCGTCTCCACGGAGGAACACACACCTGCTAACACCTTGATTTTAGCCCAGTGAGACCCATTTTGGACTTCTGACCTTTCAAACTGTAGATAATAAATTTATGTTGCTTTAAGCCACTAAATTTGTGGTAGTATGTTACCTCAACAACAGGAAATTAATACAGGGTTCTGTAGTTGAAGCAAAGCCAGTGGACCAGAACCCCACTACTTGGCCTCCTCCTGACCTGTGACCCTGGAGGAATCGCTTTCAGAACTCCGAGGCTCTGAAGAACCAGTTAGAAATACACTGTGTCTGAAACACAGTCTGGTTATTTTCGCCACGGTGAAACCGAGGCCCAGAGAGAAGTGGCTTTGTCAGAGGTCACACTGAACTGGTAGACTCAGTCCAGGGCCTGCTCCTGTCCTGTCAGAGATCTCGGGTGCTTACCCGCGTTCGTCCTCTCATCCGCTTATCCGTCTGCAGCAAATATGTGTGTGCTTCTACCTACAAAGAGCTGGGTGCTATGCTCAGCACTGGCCAGAAGCACAAGTGAGTTCGACGTTCAGGAATATGGGAGAATGGTTGAGTGCTGGGCCTGCCCTCAGCCCCTCACTGAGGGGCTTCTTCCTCTAGACATAGGCCAGCAGCTCAGGTTGCTCAAGGCTGTCAGCCTCCCTCACCCTGGGGCTGGTCCCCAGGTGGGCTTGGTCTTAGCCACCTCCTCTGGGCAGAGATGCAGTTCTGTGAAGGGAGGGGGCTTGGCCCACCGGCCCTGCTGCACCTGCCCTCTTGCGGCACACAGGGCCTTGGGGGAGCGGGGAGCGGAGGTGGTAGAGCCCGGTGCCCCACCTGAAGTCAGCACTCCGCTAGTGCCTTATCTCCCCTCTGCCAGGCGTTTTGGCCTACCCAGCTCTCCCCCACAGCACACCTGAGCCACTGGCCAGTCCCCAGGGCTGCCATCTCCGGGTGTTGGTCTCCATGGCAACCCCACATTTGCCGCTCTGGTTTCTAATGACTTATTGGCATGTGTGGTAATTTGCAGAGCTTGGCAGGCAGAGCTAGGGGAGCTAGTGGCGGGAGGGCGGGGGAAGTGAGGGGGGCTTGGCAGTGGGGAGGACGTTCAAGTTTGGGATGGTGATAGAGGCACACTTTTCTTCCCTCCCCACCCTTCCTATTCCCTGCTGATTAATAACTGCAGTAAAGGAGCTGCTTCAGGTCCAGGGCCTCCCCTCTCTGAGGAGCATCAGCTCTCTCCAGGCCCCTGAGTTGGAGACAGATGGACAGACAGATGTCGCGCACAGCTGCTCACCTGTCAGGCAGCAGCGGGCAGGCGTGGGGGGCTGACAGCCGTGTTCATCTGTGCAGGTAAGACCACTCGTGTTTTCTGACATCTCCTGCCTGCTCCCTGGGCCCTGAGAACTAGGGTCTCTGCTGGGCCCAGTAGTCTCCCCACCTTGTGGGGAGCGGACAGGGGTGGAATATCCACAGGACAGGTCTTTGCCACGTCTTGGCCTCTCACACGCTCAGAGAACCAAGCTAGGCGGTGGCTGAGTGGGATGCCAGATTGCATAGGCAGTGGGTGAGCCAGCCAAGCAATCAAAGGCGGAGAGATGAGCGAGACCCTGACCCTCTCCACTTCTCTTCAGCAAAGCTAACCCAACCTCAAAACCACTTTCCCAGGGCAAGGCAGCGGGGAGCCTCGCCTGTGTGCCACACAGTCTTCCACACTTCACTGCCTCCTCCTTCGCTTCTGTCTCCATCCTGGTCTCTGTTTAGGCAGAGAGGCAGCCTGGTGTGCTGAAAAAGAGCACCATCTTTAAAGTTAGATACATCTCGGTTAGAATCCTGGCGCTGCTGTCTACCACTTCTTTGACCTTGGACATGTCTCTTAACCTCTCTTTGATCCTCAGTTTGCTTATCTGTAAAATGGGATTTACATACCCATTTCACAGGGTTGTGGAAGTGAAACCAGCTTACACTTCAATACTTGGCATATAGTAGGCACCAATAAATATTAAAGAATTTAAAAGATAATCTTTTATTTACTCCAATAAATAGGAGCAAAGTGATCAATAATTTTAAAAATTCTGGTGGGCTTGGTAGGGTTTTCTTTTTCTAAGTATTCAAGAATAGTCTTCATTTATTCAGTAAATATTTGCCGAGTATCTACTGTGTTCAAAGTACTGGGCCAGGTGCTGGTCTTTCCTAATATTTTATGATTCGGGTGCAGTTAGGTTGCCTGTGCATTCTCTAAGCATATAGCATCTGACGGGAGGTGGAGGGGGAGGCTAGGGAGGGCTAGTGGCAGAGAGAGGGTGGCCCAGGGTCAGCCACATAGTGGATCTTCCATGGATCTCTGAGAAGTGGCTGGCCGCACTTCTCAGCAAGGTCAGCATTGTGAAGGCTCTGGGTCATGTGCAGTGAGACATTCTGCCTGACTCCTCAGAAATGGTGAGTCTCTTTTTAGAACTGGAAAGTGGATGAAGTGCTCCTCCACTTTCATAAGCTGCTGCTGAGGCTTGAGGGGGCTGCCAGTGACCACCCAGCCACCAGACGGAAGAGGAACAAATGCACCTGCCCCTTACCTGGGCATCTGAGCGGATCACAGCTCGCTCAGCTGGTGCTGGGAGGGAGGCGAGGAGAGTAAGAGGGAGCTGGGAACTTGGCTTCCGTCTCTGCCAGCAGATGGACTTCTGCCTGCAGCAGGAGTCTGTCTGTTCTTCTATCAGCCTCCCCGCAGCCTCTTCCAAGACCGAGTGCCAGAGATGCGCAAACGGAACGTCAGAAACGGCTGGGGCCCTGGAGAGTATCTGGCCCACGCTACCCCGCCCTCTTGTTCACAGTATAGCACACAGACACAATGATAGCGGCTCAGGGACTCTGACTGACCCGAGGGCTAAGGGGGGGTCAATGTCTCAGCACACCTGTAATCCATCTGTGGCACCCTAACATGGATTGGGGAGCTTTAGGTTAGCCAGTTCCCCGAACCTGTCTTTACTGATGTAAAATCTGAGGCCCAGGGAGGCGAAAGGACTTGCCCAAGGTCACACAGCATGTAAGTGTCATCAGGACTAGGTATACATGTCCGAACTTCTGACCATGCGCTATATCTGTTACCTCTTCTCAAGACTCCTTCCACTTTCTTTTCCGACCTTTCACTCTGGAGAACATACTTAAGGTACAAGGGAAGGTAATTTCTCTAAGAGACTGTTATTCCCCTAATCTCATAAAAGTCAGGCTGCATTTCTGCTTCCCCCTTATCATCACCAACCACCCTCTTTGTTCAGTGAAGCCTTTGGCATCTGCCCATAGACCCTTCCCTTTCCAAGTCTGTCCATTGTTTTGGGGGAGATCAATGACTAGATGGGCAATTCACTCTACCCCCAGACCCATCAGCCCCTTCACCAGCTTCCTGGTCTCAGCCACTCACTCCCAAGGTCACACCCTAGATCTTGCTAGGAAATCACCTAATAAAGCACCCTGCTTTCTGGTCACCACCTCCTGGTTCCCCAGCTTGTTATCTCAGACTCCCACACAGCCATTTTTTAACCTCTTTGAGACCTTTGGTCCATATGGACATAGGTCCATTGGGACCTATGTTCTAGATCCTTTGGTCCATTGGCACCTCTACTTCCTTGCCATCCGTGACCTTCCTCTGACTTCTCTGAGTCCAGATAAATTCCATGTTCCATCACTTTAAGAACTCTCCTGCCAATATCCTAAACTCTCCTGACCCTCTGTCTTTATTGCCCTGGTCTGGCAAAATCCCAGTTCCAGATTAATCACTCTTATCTGCTGCTTTCTGCCTGCATCCAGACAACAAGCCTGCTAGAAAAAGACAAAATGAGGTAGGTTGGGACCCCTCTAAAAATTCACCATTACCAACCCAGCTTATTCTTCAGAAGTGCCTGGTGTTCCTACCACATTCCTGTGGTTATCTCCCTCCTGACTCTCCACAATGACTGTTTCACACCTCCCTCCCCAAAACTCTACCTACGCCCTCACTCTCAGCCGAGGACCTCACCTCCTACTTCACAGAGAAATCGAAGCCATCGGGAAAACACCCTCAACTCGTTTCGCCAAAGCCGCAGACCCAGCTGCCTGTGCACCAGTCGTCTCCCCCTTCCCTCCTGTCTGAGCAGAGGAGGCAGCACTTCCATTGCAGCCCAGTTCTCCCTCCACTTGTGTTCCAGATCCTGTCCTCTGGTCTCCTCGGGAACATCCTTCCCGCCACACTCAAGCTTCTCCCATCTTCAACAACAGCAGAGACCTTCCTCAAGTCCAACTCCACCGCCTGCCACCTTATCTCCTTTCTTCTTAGGGGCCAGATTTCTTGAAAGAGCTGGCTCTACTAGCTGTCTTCGTTTCTGCACCTCCCACTGCTTCCTCTGCCCCACTTCAGTCTGGCCTCCTCCCCCATCGCTCTCTCTACTGAAACAGCTTTCCATATCACTAAGTGCAGGAAACATTTTTTAGTTCTCAGAAGCATTTTTTTACTCCTTTCTGACACTTCTTTTCCCTTGGCTTCTCTGACCCCATATTCCTGGCTTTTCTGGTTATTCCAAGTCTTCTTTGCTGACTCATCCTTCCCTTCTCTATCTTTAAACGTTGGCATTGCTTATGGTCTGGTCCAAGGAATTCTCTTCTGACTGCATAGCTGTCCCTAAGCCATCTCATGAAAGGCTTCTGTTATCAGCCACGTGCAGGTGACACCCAAAAGTACATCTCTAGCCTGCGTCTTTCCCTCTGAGTTCCATATCCTTATGTCCACCTGCCTAGTTGACTAAGTTGGGAGTCTCAAGAAACTTCAGACTTGGCATATCTAAAGACACAGTCATGATTCTCCTAATCTTTCACTGCCTCTCCACCCGCTGCCTGATCCCCCTTCAGCATTGCCTGGTGTTTGAATGGTACCACCTCAAGCCAGTTCTGTGTACAGGAGTCGTCAACTCTTCCCCTTACCCCCTTATAACCAGTCCATGCCCAGGTCCTGTCTGATCTCTGGAACAGCATCCATGTCCATCCACTCCTTCCCATCCTCACAGCCTCCACTTCAGGCTGCCCTTACCTCTCGCCTGTGCCCTGGAATCCCCTTCTGATTTGGGTGTCTACATCTGCCCTTGCCAATTCAGTCTCCAAATAGCTGGTAGAATGTGCTCTTTTTCTTTTAAGTGTTTTTATTATTTATTTATTTTTTTGGCTGCATTGGGTCTTTGTTGCTGCGCGCGGGCTTTCTCTAGTTGTGGCGAGCAGGGGCTACTCTTCGTTGTGGTGCACGGGCTTCGTCTTGTGGTGGCTTCTCTCATTGCGGAGCATGGGTGCGCAGGCTTCAGTAGTTGCAGCATGCAGGCTCAGTAGTTGTGGCACACGGGATTAGTTGGTCCGTGGCATGTGGGATCTTCCCAGACCAAGGATGGAACCCATGTCCCCTGCATTGGCAGGCGTATTCTTAACCACTGCACCACCAGGGAAGTCCCTAGAATGATCTTTTAAGGACACAAATCTGATCTGGTCACAGTATCCCATACTCTCAAAACTCTTCAATGATTCCCAGTGCGCCCACCACTCTCATGCTCTACACTGTACACATTGGCTTCTTACCATTCTTTGCTAAGCTCTTTGCCTCATGGTTTTCACACATGCTGTTCCCTGTCCCTTAATCACTCTTCGTATTCCATATTTCTCCCTCAGTTCTAGTTAGCTTTCAGATCTCAACTCAAATAACCCTTCTTTAAAAAAGCTTCCCCAGGGTACCTGCAGAATTTTATCAGCCCCCTGCTAAACACTCTCATAATGCCCTATATGCTCCTTCATAACACACATCATGATATCTAATTATATAATTGGGTGTGCTTATTAGATAAATGTCCATCTCTGCCACTAGACTGTGACCCCATGAGGGCAGAGACACTGTTTAGTTCACTGTTGTAACACTGGCACAGATTAGGCATTCAAAACTTATTTGGGGAGTGAATTAATTAGTGAAAGGTCTTTAAATACAAAAAGGATCTCATCTCGGGCTTCCCTGGCGGCGCCGTGGTTGAGAGTCCACCTGCTGTTGCAGGGGACACGGGTTCCCGGCCCCGGTCCGGGAAGATCCCACATGCAGCGGAGCGGCTGTGCCCGTGAGCCATGGCCGCTGAGCCTGTGCGTCCAGAGCCTGTGCTCCGCAACAGGAGAGGCCACAATAGTGAGAGGCCCACGTACCGCAAAAAAAAAAAAAAAAAAAAAAAAGATCTCATGGAAAAAGCTGAGAGTGTGACCAGATGAATGCTGCCTTGCCTGTGTTCTGCAGTAGAAGGAAGCAGGGCTGCTTCTCCTCTCCCCTTTCCTTTCCCTTCACTGTCCTTCCCCAGCTAAAGACTTTGCCCAGCTTCAAAGGAGATTTACTCTGATTTTCCAATCAGAGGTGTAGACTCCTCTTTACCAATAGTTCCTTCAGGAACAATAGCAATAATTTTTCACAACCTACAAAGCTCTTTCACATATATCATGGTGTTTTGATTTTTTTAATGTCCTTTGAGCCACCCTTATGAGGAAGCTGGGGTATGTGTTATGATCACTTGTTTCACAGTGGGGGAAACTACTGCTCAGAAAGGTTTAATGGCTTGCTTGCAGCCACGGGACTGGTCAACAAAGAGTTAAGCTCAAACCTGGTGCTTGTGGCCCCACTTCTGTGCTTCTCTGCACCATTGCATATACATGCTGGTAGAAAAGAGGCTGCCCCAAGTTCTGGATTATCCACAATAGTGGAAGGAGGAGTGGTACAAAAAAAAAAAAAAAGCAAAAAACCCTACATGGGGTGGGAAGGAGGAGGTGGGTGGAACGTGATGTGCAGTTTGGTTTGTGTGGATATACCTCCTGTGCGATTAAGGTCAGTCTACGTGGGCTCTGCAGAGCCTGCACTGGGCCTCTCGCTTTTCTCAGATACTTAGAGTCCCTCATTCAGTGCCAGGACAGAGTGACAGATCAGGCTCTCTGGGTCCCAGGAGCAGGAGGGCCTGGAGAATCCAGAGGAAAGAACGAGGGTGGTTGAGGAGGGTGTTGGACAGTGGCCCCTCACCCTCACCTCCGGAGGGAGGATGCCTGGGCTCTTGGGGCATACACAGCCTCCCTGGAGTGGCTTCTGCCTATTTTGCAGCCTCTCACCCTACCACTCTCTGCCTCCTAAATGCCCAAGTAAAATCAACTGCCTCTTGGCCTTCCCGTGCTGCTCCACACCAGTAAGCTTTGCTCGACTGTTGCTTCTGCCTGGGTGCCCTTCATACACTCCTCACCTGGTTGACTCTCCCTGTACTTCAACACTCAGCTCTGGTGACATCTTTCCCGGGAAACCTTCCCCAAAGCCCAGAGACCTCTTCCCACGTACTGAGCACACTCAGCGTGCCGTATTAAACATGTCTTTGCTGCGTCTTCCTATCATGCTGGATTGGAAGCTCCTTGAGAACACAGACCGTGACTTACTCACATCGGTGCTCCCAGCGCCTGGCAGGTAGTAGTAACAACACCAACAGCATGTAATGAAGGCTTGCTGTGTGCTAGATATGTTAAGTGCTTTATATTAATTCACTGAACCTTAAGAATAAACTCATCTTGTAGGTACTATATACCCTATTTTTAGAAAAACTTTTTGTTTCGAAATAAGTATAGATTCACTGGAAGTTCAAAGAAATGTAAAGGGAAGTCCTGAGTATCCTTCATCCAGCCTCCCCCAACATGCACATCTTATGAAGCTGTGGTTCAATATCAAAACCAGGAAACTGATGTTAAAATTCATAGAGCTTATCCAGATTTCATTTGTGTGTGTGTAGCTTTGTGTAATCACCACCACAATCAAGATACTTAACTGCACCATCACAAGGCTCCCTGGTGCTAACCTTCATAGCTACACACCCCCATCCCTAACTCCTGGCACCCTCTAATCTGCCCTCCATCTCTATGATCATGTTATTTCACAGATGTTATATAAATGGGATCATACAATCTATGTCTTTTGCTATTGGCTTCTTTTCTATCAGCATAGTTTCCTTGAGATTCATTCAAGTTGTCCCCTGTATCAGTAGTTTGTTCCCCTTTGTTGATGAGTAGTGTTCCCTGATAGGGATGTGCTACAGTTTAACTACTTACCCACTGAAATACGTTTGCATTACTTCATTTTCAAGTGAGAAAACTAACTTGCCCAAGGTCACACAACTAGTAAGTGGCATTTAATAAGTGTTTAGTAATAGGCACAATAGATTTGTTTGTTGTACTGAGCTCAACTGATGGTGCTTCATGCTCTTAGTGCCCAGCCTAGTGTTTTACACACAGTAGGTGCTCAGTAATGTTTGCCAGAGAGGATGTGGATGAAATAGCATCTGTAGCAGTACATTTTTTTTTTTTTACATAGGTAGCAGTAATGTCTAACTTGTCCCTGTGCCTGGACATTCACAAGAGAGAAACACATCCCTCTTGATATCTTATGTAACTGCACTTTCAGTTTTACTTGGAATATCAGAAAAGGAAAATCGGGGCAGTAAATATGATCACATACAGTGCTGGCATTTTATTGCCTAAAATGCCCAAAGCTATTGGTTCCAAATTACTGTATGCCATATTTGCATGGTGTTTTGCATCTAATTTGCAGGTTGCTCATTTTAGCACAATGCAGAGAAGCCCTTCCAGCTCCTGCTGCTTGTCACCACCGCCCTCTCAGCTGCTCCAGGCAGGCTGTGCTGGTGCAGGCTGCACAGACCATGGGTTGGGTCCAGAAAGTGCCCGCCCTAAGCCAAGAAGGCCACCAGGGCGTTTTTGCCTGTAGAAGCGGAGCTGAGTTCTTGCCACTCGGCGGGGCCTCAGGAGGTTTAATTAAGGAGGATTTGTGGAGCAGTTGGAATCCTCAACCTCACGTGTGGAGCCAAATGCGATTAAGTGACTGGAAAGGCCCCACGAGCTAACTGGTCTCCATCCCGGGCACCGGACCCCGGGGACGGCTTGCTTGAGCCCCTGTGCCATCCCTCTGTCTGTAGAGGTGAGGTGGCAAGAGAGCTAGCCTCAGCCTCCAGGGACACAGTGGGGACAAGTGGGGTCTCCAGGGCGGGACTTTCACGGAGGGAGTTTGGAAACGTGTCCTGTGACCTCAGAGGGAACCTGTGATTTTAGTCCAGTCAAGGCCTTAGCAAGGGCCCTGTGACGGAGGGACAGACAAAAAGGGTGAGACCGTGGCCCCTGCCCTCAAGGAACTGCTAACGGTGTTGACCCAGCTCAAAGCAATTAATTAAACACGAAACTAATTGGTATAGGCCCTAAAGCCAGTGGTAGTTGGTGGAAAGAGAGACGGTGTTTCCTGGAGAAGGTGTCCTAGAGGAGGTGCGACTCGGCTGGACACGGAAGAACAGGCCTGGGACCTGCCTCTCGGGAGCGGTACCTCCTTGACTCCCAGGCTCAGGGAGGAAACACTAGAGGAAAGCAAATACAGTCTGGCAGGAAGTTCACAGAGGTTTAACCAAGGCTCCAGAGTCATTCTGACCTTTCTGCAGGCCATTTGGGACTATGTCCTCAGGCCCCTGGGAATGTATGACCACTCTCTGTCATCAGGGCCACTTCAAAGGAAGAGTTGACTCCTCTCCCTAAAGAGAGCGGAGTCATGGGTGGGGAGGCAGAATGGACTGTTGAGAGGATGGGCTTGTTAGGAGGTGCAGCCAATACTGGGGTAGAGGGTGTGGTGTGTCTGATTTAGGGCCACTGTTCTAAGGACTCAAGTTGAAGTTTGGTAGCTTAGGGACTGAATGCAGAGAAAGGACTTGATGGTCACTGTGATGGTGCTGCCAATGGGACAAGAGAGTACCGGGTAGGCGACCAAGAAAGAGGGGGGATGAGCCAGCAGGAGAGGCTGGTCCCAGAGGGAGGGTGAGCACAGGAGAGCACAGAAGACAGGGAGAGAGTTCCGAGAAGGAAGGGCTTCTAGCGGTGCTGGATGAGGCCATCGAGAGCTCCCGGAGGCTGAAAGCGGAGAAAATGCTGCTGGATTGAGAAGAGCTGTGAGATTGAAAAGCAGCTCACAGGTGGCTAAGCAAGAAGGCTCTGCTTAGGAGGAGGACCAGGCAAAAGTGGCATTGTTATTGTTGGTTTTAAAGGCAGAGAGAGGGTAAGTGAGGGACTGAGTTTCCTGAGGAAGTGGGAAGGGATGAGGTTGGTTTTTAAAAGGAGAAAACCTCTTTCCTTAAGACAGAGGGAAGAGAAGACTAGCAGCTGGGCAGAGGTGTGTGTGGGGAGGGAGGCACAGTGCCGGAGGGCACAGGAGGTCATGCCTGCCCATCCCATCAGCCCCACGAGTCGGCAAGGCCACCTGTCCAGAGGACAGGGTGCAGATGGGGGCACAGTGAGAAGCAGGTCTAGGAAAGGGCTCTGCAGAGTGTGCCGGGGTGGCAGCAAGAGAAGAATAAAAGGATTGCAGCAGAGAGGGCCTGGTGAGGCTGGTATCGTGGGTCTATTATATGGCTGGTCTGCAGGCTTCTCTGTTTTCTTCCTACAGTGCTTTGGAAGGAGAGGACCGGAGTGGGATAGGGAGAACAGCTAATCTTTTAACTGAGGCAGGGGCAGCATTGATGTCAGTAACCTTTGCCTCACTTCCTTGGGCCTGGGCTCCTAGGAGGCCCAGCCTTCTACAGAGACCCTCCCAGTCTGGCCTCCTCCTGTGAACAGCACAGCCAGGAGGTCCACTCACCTGGCCTTGCCATCTGGGGAGCTCTCCACTTCTCAAAGCTCAAGGCTATTTCTTCTTGTCCTGACTTATCAATGGATCCGGTTCTAAAAGAGTCCCATTTGCCCTCGCTGCTCTCTGTGCACTGTTTTCATTTTTCTCCCCTCCTCGATCTTGCAACAGCAGCTTAATAGCCTGCAAGAGGGTCAGACTGGGAAGATGAATGCTGGCCTGTGGGGGACTGCGTCCTGCCTCTCCATTAGGGACGTGACGGAAGGCGGTAAGCAGAGAATGGATAATCCAAGGAAACACAACAGACACAACAAGCACCTTGCAGGATAATGCAAACAGCATTTCCACTTGTGCTTGGAGTGTGCTGTGATGACTTGAGTACACCGATTTGCTGGTCTAATTAGGTCTGATTTGGAGAGCACTGGTTGCATCGCCTAGAGGAGAGGCAGCAGCAAGGAGAAACCAGGATGGGCAAAGAATGATTGCTGGTATCATGGAGAGAAGCCACCCAGTGAATAATCCCCAAGTGCACACACAAGCAGAATGGAGGGTCCATGATGGCTGCCCCTATGTGAACACTCAGCACGTCAGAGCAGTCCAGATACTGCAGGGCACCCCAGAACACTGTACTCGTCATGTGTTGTGTGTTGACCTGTGATGACCAGGTGTACCAGGGAGAATGCCTGGGAAAACCCCTGTGGGTGGAGTCAGGGCAGATGTCCAAGATGACACATCCCTGTGCCTACCTGCACCTCACTGACGTGCCCCCAGTCCTCGAGCTGATGCCTCTGGACACTCTTTGCCAGAGGAACTTTGAAGACTCCCAGGGCTGCTGCCCTGCCCTCCCAACCCCACCATCAGGGATGGTTAATGCTTCTTCTGCACCTGTGGCCTCACTTCATGGTTCAAGTGAAGGATGGAGGGGAGGGCCCCTGAGGCATAGAATATGAATGAGATTGAAGGAATATCCCAAAAGGCCTCTGGAAATGATGTGTTTGAGGAAACATGGGTTCTAGTCTCAGCTCCGGCCTCAGTGTCCTGTATAATCTTGAGTTCTCTGGGCCTCCATTTCTCTGCTGGGACATTTTTCTATCTCAGTTCCTAAAGGGCTTTAGTAAAACCAGTCGTCATGAAACCAAGCTGTGCTCTAAGCAGTGGTGTCCCCAGATTCTCTGAGACTTACGACAGGGCTGGACTGTGTTTCTCAGTGTCCAGACAAGGGATTGTGGCAAGTTTAGAGCCATATGACTTGTGCTTAAGGCCCAGGTTCCCAGCTGCTTACCGGCTGTTTGATCTTGGGCAGGTTATTCTTTACCTGAAGGTCCATTTTTCATCCATAAAGTGGGACTTACACATGCCTGACACAAGGTGTTTGTGAAAAATCAAACAAGATAACGTGTGAGAAAGCGTTTTGCAACTTCTTAAATGTCTGACCGCTGTTGGAGGTTGAGAGGGAGAGGTTGCAGGGAATATGGAAAGGTCGTGGGGCTTGAGTCATACGGACCCGAGTTCAGATTCCAACTGTTCGTAAGTCTGTGGCCTTGAACAAGCTGGTGAACATCTCAGTCTTGGTTTCATCATCGTAAAGTGGACATGAGTAAGCCAGTCGTGACAATCAAATGACGTGGTGTTTGGAAAGGGTCTGACGTGTGGTAGATGCTCCCCAAACATTGCACCCTTCACTTTCCCCACACCCCTGTCTATCAGTAGCTCCCCTCCCAGGCCTTCAAATCAAGGACGGCTCAGAAGACATAATTTACACACATTTCCAGACCCTCCTGCCCTGCGTCTGTCTGTGGAAATGCCACGTTGTCTGCATCCTCTCCATGGTCTCCTCTTCAGCTGCATGTCTCAGTCTTGGGTTTCTTCTTCCTGTCCAACAGCAGGTGCTTGCTGAGGAATGCATGACTCATCGAACACAGTCTCTGGTCCCTATGGAGTCATTAGGCCATTCTGTGGCACCCCATCTCTGCTGGGG
>NW_006798649.1:738405-750805 GCF_000442215.2 Lipotes vexillifer | reverse complement strand
TTTCCCTACCACTGCATCTCCATGATGTTTGCCTGGCCATCCTGGGGCAGGGTGCCCAGGGGACAGGAGTGCTGGAGAGGGCTCCTTGCTCAGAGTAATTCCCTCCCCTGCTGAGGGGGCCTACTCCCTGTCCTGATTTGAGTTAGCTCATAGAGCTGCCCTTCATTTCCCACTACCACTTCTGTCTGACAGTGCTTCCTCTGTGCCGCAGCACGGCAGCCCCTAACCCTTCCTGCCAAGGGTGTCTGGGAGCCCTTAACCACGCAGCTTCCCCTCATGGCTCCCAGCAGGATGGCACTTAGGTCATGACTGGACAGACGTCCAAGCCCCATGTGATCTTGTCTGTGGACCATTGTCTCAGAATCACTCTTGGTGGGGAGAGGAATGTTAACAGTGCAGATTCCCAGATAGCACTCCAGTGTCCAGAAATCTGCATTTTTTATATTAATTTTTATTGGAGTATAGTTGCTTTACACTGTTGTGTTAGTTCCTGCTGTACAGCAAAGTGAATCAGTTATACATATACATACATCCCCTCTTTTTTGGATTTCCTTCCCATTTAGGTCACCACAGAGCATTGAGTAGAGTTCCCTGTGCTATACTGTAGGTTCTCATTATTTATGTATCTTATATATAGTATCAATAGTGTATATATGTCAATCCCAATCAACCAGTTCATCCCACCACCACCCCTTTCCCCTTGGTATCCATTCATTTGTTCTCTACGTCTGTGTCTGTTTTTCTGCTTTGCAAATAAGATCATCTATACCATTTTTCTAGATTCCACATATATGCATTAATACACGATATTTGTTTTTCTCTTTCTGACTGACTTCATTCTGTATGACAGTCTGTAGGTCCATCCACGTCTCTACAAGTGACCCAACTTCCTTCCTTTTTATGGCTGAGTAATATTCCATTGTATATATGTACCACATTTTCTTTATCCATTCCTCTGTTGACGGACATTTAGGTTGCTTCCGTGTCCTGGCTGTTGTAAATAGTGCTGCAGTGAACATTGGGGTGCATGTGTCTTTTTGAATTATGGTTTTCTCTGGGTATATGCCCAGTAGTGGGATCTGCATTTTAAATGAGCTCCCATGTAATTCTTAACGCATCGTAAAATTGGAAAACCCTTGGTGTGACTTTTTTTTTTTCTCATTTTTATTGATGTAGAACTCACACAGTGAAGCACACAGATCATAAGTGGGCAAATTGATGAATTTGTCCACAGGGTGTACCATACCCCCCACGTTACCATAGCCCAGATCAA
Organism: Lipotes vexillifer; assembly: GCF_000442215.2. Taxonomy (NCBI): domain Eukaryota; kingdom Metazoa; phylum Chordata; class Mammalia; order Artiodactyla; family Lipotidae; genus Lipotes; species Lipotes vexillifer. The sequence continues at coordinate 749,532 of NW_006798649.1, read as the reverse complement.
GATGTAGAACACTTCCAGCCCCCCAGAAGCCTCCCTCGTGCCCTTGACACTCTGACACTGTTCAGAGTTCTAGCAACGTACTTTAGTTTTGCCAGTTTTTGAATTTATATGATCGGATTTCTTGGCTTCTTTCGCTCCACATTGTGCCTATGCTGCCCACTTTTAAAGGCCTAAACAATGTATCTTCCATTCCCTGCACTCCTCTCTCCCTCAAGATAGGTAGGTAGATAGGAACAAAGAAAAAAAGGAAAAAAAGAAAACAAATTTTTCCAGGGCCTAACCCTAACCCCCCTCACTGCAGTTTCCTCCCTGTCCCTGCCCCACCCCAGGCCTTGGAGAAATCACTTTTGGTCACCATCCTTCAAGCATTAGCATTTCTGGAGGCTCAGGACCCAGGGCTGTGCCACCGTGGAGGACCTGAGCCTGTTCCCCTGCCAGACTCTGTCACAGCTACAGGGGATGCACATTTGTTGTGTGTGGATTGCCAGAGACCAGGCACATTCCAGACGAAATTCACCAACTTAAGCTACAAATGAAAAGACAAATGAGATGGAAATTGCACAGCACAAGCCTACCTCTCACCAGTAGGGATGACTTCTGACACACTGAGCTGTGCAACCTGTTCAGGCCTTTCTCTGCAGCTGAGGTCAGCAGGGCTTTCCTGGCGCTGGGGACACTAGCTCCTTTGCCCCCAGCCCGGCAGAGGGGCGGCCCGAGAGGCTTTGAGAGGAAGCCAGCCAGGGTGGAGGGGGGTGGGATGGGGTGAGGGTTTACAGATAGAGGACGCAAAGCAGATACAGAAACAGGGCAATACAGAAAGAAGATTCCATCATTCCAAAAAGAAAAAAAAAAATATTTTGAACATCTACTATGTGCCCGGCCCCATGCTAGGTGTTCAGACTGTAGAGGTAGAGAAGATCTGCCCTTAAGGGGATCCCAGCCCAGGGGATGAAAAGAGAGAAAGTGAGATGATGGGGACAGTGACAGAAGACGCAAGAAGACACATCTGGAAAAGGAGGGGGAGGCACTGGAAGGGAGAAGTAGGGATGGGCAGGAGAGCTGAACAGAGGAGCCAGAGCCCTACGGCCTGCCAAGGCCGGTCAAGACCAGGGATGTACTGGAGCCATAGGTACAAAGCAGGGAGGAGGGGGCTTCCCTGGTGGCGCAGTGGTTGAGCGTCCGCCTGCCGATGCAGGGGACACGGGTTCATGCCCCGGTCCGGGAAGATCCCACATGCCGTGGAGCAGCTGGGCCCGTGAGCCATGGCCGCTGAGCCTGCGCGTCCGGAGCCTGTGCTCCGCAACGGGAGAGGCCACAACAGTGAGAGGCCCGTGTACCGCAAAAACAAAACAAAACAAAAAAGCAGGGAGGAGGGAACTGGGAGGAGGAGGAGCTGGGCCTGCCTGTCCCACCTGGACTGGGAAGGGGCAGCCATGAGGACAGCCTGGAGAGGGAGCGCTCACAAACGGCTTTACAGACGTCAACTAATTGGTTCTTGGTAAAGCGTCAAGGAGTAGGGCTGATGGAATGAGTTCACCAATCTGGTGAATGGGGAGAACTAATAAGCAGAATATTTGGATGATGGTTTACGTGCTCTTTTGTGAAGAGGAGTCAAACCCAGGAATTCTCCATCCCTGGGTCTCTATCTTATGCATTTTCTGAGTTGAGGGAGTTGCAGAGAGGCGGGCAGTGCAAATTTGTTTTCATATGGACTCAAGCTAAATACAATTTTTGTAATAATAATAGCAAACACTTATAAAGCAGTTACCGGGAGCCAGGCTGTTCTAAGCACTTAACTGTATTAATTCATTTGCATAGTAAATATGCTGGGGGCGGGGGAGTAGTTCAAAGCCAAACAGTAGTGAGTTTTTTTGTTTGTTTGTTTGGTTTTTTTTTTTTTTTTTTTTTTTTTTTGCGGTACGTGGGCCTCTCACTGTTGTGGCCTCTCCCGTTGCGGAGCACAGGCTCCGGACGCGCAGGCTCAGCAGCCATGGCTCACCGGCCCAGCTGCTCCACGGCATGTGGGATCTTCCCGGACCGGGGCACGAACCCGTGTCCCCTGCATCAGCAGGTGGACTCTTAACCACTGCGCCACCAGGGAAGCCCACTAGTGACTTTTTAAAATTATCCATCTCCTTCCTTCCTCCCCACTCTGAAAGTTGATTAAGAACTGTTGGCCAGGGGCTTCCCTGGTGGCGCAGTGGTTAAGAATCCGCCTGCCAATGCAGAGGACACGGGTTTGAGCCCTGGTCTGGGAAGATCCTGCATGCCGTGGAGCAACTAAGCCCGTGAGCCACAACTACTGAGCCCACGTGCCACAACTACTGAAGCCCATGCACCTAAAGCCCGTGCACCGCAACAAGAGAAGCCACCGCGATGAGAAGCCCGTACACCGCAACAAAGAGTAGCCTCCACTTGCCACAACTAGAGAAAAGCCCGTGCACAGCAACGAAAACCCAATGCAGCCAAAAATAAATAAATAAATAAATAAAATAGATACAACATTAAAGAAATAAAAAACGTTAAAAAAAAAAAAAAAGAACTGTTGGCCCCTGAAAGAACTCTGAGCCAACTCTCCCTCGCTTGGGTGAGCATGAGGCAGAAGTCGCGGGGGCTGGATTTGGGAGCAGTTCCAGGAGTACTTGAACGATTCCAGACCTTGGTGGGTCAGACAGGCTCACCCTCTGCCTCCTCATTCTGTGAGCTGAAGTGCTTCGAGCCAGTCCTCATGCTAGCTGCTCAGGACGAGAGGAGACATCTTGAAGGATGTAACTGGTCATTAGGGTGAGTGTAGCCAACTCTCCAGGGACTGCTCTCTGCCTGTTACCAGAGCCAGAATCCATGTGCATCCCACCACTGTGATGTCTCTAAGCCTGATTGTCACCAGGGAACTAGTTTCCATAGCGACAGAAATACACTAGACCCTTGACATTCTCAAGAGAGACATCATAGCCTGTCATGAATCCATGGATTAGAGACTACCCTATAATTTCCCCCATAAAATGTAGTAAAGTATGGCTGAGAAATGTAATGAGGATGGCTAGTGAGGGCAAAGTCACCTTACTCTCAGCTTGCCAGGAGGTTTTCCTGAATCAGACTCACAGCCTGCAAGTCAGCACTGTGCACTATTTCATGTCAGATCGGGGTTGGTTGTTGCAGTGGAAACCACCTTATGGTAAACTTGAGAATGCCAAGTGTCTGCTGCTTTTCGAATGACAGGAAGCAGAGAGGGACTGCGATTGAACGTGGTAGACTGAACACTCTCTCTCTCTCCACTACCACACGTAAACAAGAGTAAAGGGGAAGAGGTGCCAGCCCATAAGGGCAAAGGAGAGGAGACCAAAGTGAATCAGTGACGTCTGTGCAGCTTTGGAAGTTGAGAAGCTAATAACTGACTTGGCTCGATAAAGAAAGTAAAACCTAAAGATCCGCAGTGGAGAAGCCAATGAGAAATGGATGGACTCCTGCCATTGAACGACACAGAGGCTTAGAAATCAGTGACATCTGAGGACAGAATGTGGATAAGGGCCCAAAACAGGAGAGTGAGTCCTCACCCCTTTTCACCACAGAACTGTCCCTGCTTTACCCTAGCAGCATCTTGGAGAGAACTTAATTCTCCAGAGAGACTGAACCCAAGAAAAGCTGGCTTGGGAACATGGGTACAAAGTATGGGTGGTGATGAGGCAATATATTGAAAAATGGGAATTTTCTGAATGTTTGCAAGCCAGATGGGGGAGCCCCTTGACATTTTGCTCCTGTTGGCTCTAGGAATGTTGGTAGCTGGGCAAATAGTGACATTTGGGGGACTCCACTGAAACCTCCCATGGCGAGACCCACACATGCACACAGAGCTTCCAGTCAGCTTCTAAATGCCTCACTCGTAAATACGAGCCATCAGCCAAGCACTACAAGATTTTTAAGGAAGGCATCCAATATAAAAAACCATTAGCCAAGGGAGGGTGGGAGGAAGACACAAGAGGGAGGGGATATGGGGATATATGTATACATATAGCTGATTCACTTTGTTATACAGCAGAAACTAACACAACATTGTAAAGCAATTATACTCCAATAAAGGTGTTAAAAAAAAAGCATTAGCCAAAATAAAACAAATTGAAGGAGGTAAATATATGCAGGGAGCAAAAGAAAATGTAAACGCCACCATCACAATTGATATCCTCAGAAAAATAAGGGAGGATTTTATACTCACAGAGCAAGGGGCCTTTTAAAAAAAATTGAGATATCAGGAATTCCCTGGAGGTCTAGTGGTTAGGACTCGGTGCTTTCACTGCTGAGGGCGTATATTCAACCCCTGGTCAGGGAACTAAGATCCCGCAAGCCACATGGCATGGCCAAAAAAGGAAAAAATTTCAGGTATAACTCACATACCATAAAATTCGCCCTTTCAAAATGAACAATTTAGTGGGGTTTTTTTTTAATTATTTATTTTTGGCTGAGTTGGGTCTTTGTTGCTGTGTGCGGGCTTTCTCTAGTTGCGGCGAGCGGGGGCTCCTCTTCGTTGCAGTACACGGGCTTCTCATTGCGGTGGCTTCTCTTGTTGCGGAGCACGGGCTCTAGGCACGCCGGGCTCAGTAGTTGAGGCTCACGGGCTCTGGAGCGCAGACTCAGGAGTTAGGGCGCACGGGCTTAGTTGCTCCGCGGCATGTGGGATCTTCCCGGGCCAGGGTTCAAACCCCTGTGCCCTGCATTGGCAGGCGGATTTTTTACCGCTGCACCACCAGGGAAGCCCTTTAGTGGTTTTTAGTATATTCACAAGGTTGTGCAACCATCATCACTATGTAATTCTAGTTACACCATCTGTTCAGTCTACCGCGTTCAAAAAGAAACCCCATACCCATAAGCAGTCACTCTTCATTCTTTCTCCCCAGACCCTGGCAACTACTAATCTACCCTCTGTCTCTATGCATTTACCTATTCTGGACGTTTCCTAAGTGGAATCGTATAATATGTGGCCTTTGTGTCTAGCTTCTATCATTTAGCGTAATGTTTTCAAGCTTCATCCGTGTTGCAGCGTTATCAGTACTTCATTCCTTTCTATGGTTGGATAATATTGCATGGATGGATATTTCACATTTATCCATTTATCACTTGATGGACATTTGGGTGATTTGCAGACCGTGCAAATGCAGAGAACAAGAATGAACTCTTAGATATTTAAAATATATTCCACTTCCTTAAACAAAAATGATTACATACTTTCCAGATCGCAAGGATCCATTAGGTGCCCAGCACAATTAATGACAAAAGAGCCTCACAAAGACACATTTCAAAATTTCAAAATGTTGGGGATAAAGTGAAGATTCTACAAGTATCTGAAAGAAAAAGACAGGCTTTAGGATAACAGCAGACTTCTCAATAGAACTCTGGCAGCAAGTAGATAGTGGAAAAATTCCTCTGAACATATGAGGGAAGGTTTTTTTAATCTGAAATTATATTTTCAGTCAGTCTATCAATTAATTACGGAGATTAAATGAGGACGTTTTCAAACATGCACGTTTTCAAGAAACTCAACTCTTTTTCAAAAGTAACTTGACAGTGTGCTCCACCTAAACAAGTAAGATGACGTGAAACCCAGGCAGAAGGACATAACAGTAAGAATATTTACTACTGTAAGAAAAAGCTTGAAAGGACATGCACCAAAATGTTAATAGCAGTTAGTTAGAATTGGGAGGTGAGAAGGGGGATTATTTAACTTTTTTCCATGTGTTTTTCTCATTTTTCAATAACAGTGCTGCACTGTACCTAAATGACTATATTTTTTGGCATTATGTTGGCCAATGCAGAGAGCCAAAGGCAGGAGAATAGGTACAAAGGACAGAGAGGAAGGATATGGCTCTCCGAGGGCCCTTTTGGCTCTCACCTCTGTTACCCCCCACTGTGGGTGCCCCTGTCTAACACATCTCACAGCCCCTGGGCCTACGTGAGACCTGTGTCTGTCTGTCTGCCCTGCTAGGCTGAGAGCTTCCCCAGGGCAGAGCTGAGTCTTGTTCGTCTCGTGTATCCCCAGTGCTAACAGAGAGCAGGCACGGAATCAAAGCTTGAATTAATATGTAGAAAGAGAAAGGGAGGAGGAAAACAGAAAAATAGGAAAGAGAGAATTTCCACCAAACATAGACCATAAAGTGAATGAGACCTGGGAGCTGGGATGCAATCAAAGTTTTACAGACCTCCTGACCTGGAAATCAGAGAGGTTGATTAGAGATCAAAGAGGGCAGTCAGCCCTGGGCATCCTCAACCTGGGGCGAGTGGAGCCAACTCCTGGAGTAAATAATCCCCTAAACATTCGAGTTGAAAGGGACCAGTGGTCCCATAGCCAAGGACTTTTATCTTGCAGATCAGATTCAGAAGCTGAGTTCTGGTGGGTACCCTTGCATAAGTCCCTTGCTGCTCTGGGCCTCAGTTTCTTCCATTGAAAAGCAAGGAGGCAAAATGAAGTGGCTGAGGTGTGCTCTGACCACCTGAGCTCTTAGAACATACATCCCAGGAGGCAGAGGACCAACTCACCTTGCTTAGGTGTGGACGCTGCCTAAGGCACACACCTCCACGTGAGGGTAGAGGGTTGGGGGAAAGGCGCTACCTCCCAGCCAGCTCTTTTCATCTGTGGAGGCAGCTTCTGAAATGGGTATATGGTGCCGGACAGTTTGGGGCCAGCTCTTTCCCCCCAGGAGGGAGACACTGGCCTGGGACAGCAAGTGCAGACCCAGGCACCTACATCAGATTCACCTGCTTGGAAGTGAGTCAGTCTTCAGTTTTCTGGGCTCCACCCCCAGGCCTGCAGAATCAGGGACCAGAGGAGTGGGATGGATATTTGCACATTAACAAAGACTCCAGCTGATTCTTGGGCACACTCTGATTTGAGATATGTTGGATTCAGAGGACTGGGATTCGGGATGGGAGGTTCAGTGCTCATAATCGAAATAGCTACCATTTATCCAGTACCTACTCCATGTGGGGCACTTTTCGACATCTCTAACCTTCACAACAACCACCCTGCAAAGTAGGTATTATTACTCTAATTGTACAGAGGAGAAAACTGAGACCCAGAACAATTAACTTGCCAGACATCACATAGCTAATGAGACAAAGAGCCAGAATTTTACCTGGGGTCCTTCTTTACACTCACACTACGCAACTCTCGCTCCTCGCTTAGGCCAACAGCTGCTGCTTGCATGCCTCCAGTGTTGGAGGTGACCTGCACTGAGCGGGGGATGGGTTCGTGTAAAGGTGGGGCTGCCACAGGACAGCAGGACAGAGGGTGTGGAGGAGCCCCCCGCCCATCTCTGCTTTTCCCTTTCCCTCTACTTCTCAGGCTTCCAGGCATGTTTTGATGGGGCATGAAGCCATCCATGATCTCTGTCTTCCCTTCTTTCCAGCCTCCTATTGTCTTACTAACTAAAGACATCTCAGGTAATGCCCCCTGCTGTGAGCCACTGGTGGTGCGCCAGCATTCCACTAGGGAAAGCAGCAGTAAGCACCTGGTACCCTGGCGCTGAGGAGACACCTGGGCACTGGCAGAGGCCAGCTGGGGAAGGAGGCCGAGCAGGGCAGAGAGGAAGTAGCCCAGGGACAGGACTGGAAAGGCAGCGGTAATCAAGCCCCGCAGCCAGAAGAAGAGGGTTCTAGAAGGAGCCAGGGCCCCACCTCTGGGCAGGCCCACACCTTAGCTAGAACTGCTCAGTCCCCATTCTGAGCGAGAGTCCCCACAGCTCCATCACCTGCTCCTGTATTTGACAGCACTTCCCCCAGGATGCTTTTAGTGGTGACTCACCTGAAAGCCCCCCACCTCAGAGCCTTTGCCCTGCTGTCCCCTCTGCCTTACAGTGACCGCCATTTGGTTTGCTTGGGACTGAGGGCTTTTTGAGATTCAGGACTTCAGAGTTAAAGCTGAGAAATGGGGACAAATTGATCATCGTATTCTGCCTCCTCCTCATTCAGGTCTCAGGACAGGTCCCTCCTCAGAGAGGCCTTCCCGGCCACCCAGGGTACAGCAGCACCAAGTCACTGTCCTATACGTTTAGTTCCTGAATTCGTTTTTTATTGCTGCCTTAACAAATCACCAAAAATTTGACGGCTGAAAACAACACGTATTTGTTGTCTCGGCTCTGTCGGTCAGAAGTCCATGGCTCTCCTGGTCTCTCGTCCCCAGTTTCCAAAAGGCCAAAATCAAGGTGTCAGCCAGCCTGGACGCTTCATCTGGAGGCTCTAGGGAGAATCCACTTCCAAGCTCATGCAGGTGGCAGGGTGGAACCCAGTTCCTTGCGGTTGCAGGACGGAGGCCCTGCTTCCTCGCTGGCTGTCAGCTCCCGGAGGCCTCTCTTCAGCCCTTGTGTGTAGCCCCTATATCTCAGAACCAGCAACAGGACGCCAAATCCTTGCACGCTTGGACTCCCTTAATGCTCCCAGCTGGACAAAGTCCTCTGTGTTTAAGGACTCCTGTGATTAGATGTGCCCCACCCAGGTAACCCGGGACACTCCCCCTTAAAGTCCACACCCTTAGTTACATCTGCACTGTCCCTTTTGCTGTGTAAGATAACAGATTCAACAGATTCCAGGGATTAGTGTGTGAAGGTCATTGGAGGGCCACTCTGCTTGCCGTGTTCCTTCAGAACCCTGCCACTATCGGGTGTTTTATTTACCTGCGTATTTATTCTCCATTTATTGTCTCTCCGTCTCCTCCCCATGCAAGCTCCACGCGAGAGGGGGCGGTATCTGTACTGTTCACTGCAGTGTCCCTTGTCCTTTTTTAGTGCTTGGCACATTGGTGTTTGTTGAATGAATGTTATAATGACTTGGATATGGCAACTTCTGGCAAATCCAAAGAGGCTTCTTAGAGCCCACCCCTCAGCTGGGCAGATGGCAGGAGTTCAGGCAGGGAGACACCTGCAGCTACAGTGGGCCCTCCTGGCAGCTGGGCTGCAAGCCCCTAACACTGCTGGCTTCTGACCAGCTGCACCTTCTGCGCAGCTGCTTCCCCAGCCCAGCCTCTCTGCCAGTGTTCCCCCCTCCGCCTACCCAGAACCCCCAGACCCGCAGTCTGTCCCTGCCTGAGGATCCCAAAGGGCAGAAGCCTGAGGCTAGATGGCTGCCCTGAGGGGTGGTGAAGAGGCGGAGGACCGGTCCAGGAGGGGGCAGGGATGGCTTGCCTCAGCTGGGTTCAAAGCCAATCCACCTGGGACTTCAAACAATTAATTTCCCCAGTCTGCAAAACGATCAGCTTCTGAGGGAAAACAGTTAGCCCACTGCAAATTGTAATTGTCATCTTACTCCTGGTTTTAATTTGGACTAATGGAGAGCTAAGTGATTCTGGCTCCCTCCCCCTCCCACTGTCCCATGGCCCTGGGCCCTCACCTGCCAGTGGGCATTTAACCCTTGGCTGCCCACCTTGCACCAGAGACTGAGTGACGTTTGGTGGCTGGTACAGGCCGGGGTTGGGCTGAGCCAGTGCTGGCAGGAGGGAGAAGGAAAGAGAAAGGCTTTGAACGGGCCCACAGGGGAGCTGCCTGTTTACAAGGCTCCTAGGCAATCGAAGTTTTATCGATGGAATTGACTACTGAATCGCTCCTCTGTCACAGCCAGTTACCTCTGGCTGCGCAGTCTCTGGGGACCCAGCTTCCAGGAGCGGCTGCCTCCCTTGGGCCGGGGCATCTCTGCGTGGCCTTGCTCTTCCCCACCCCCGCAGTGCCCGCGCTCTGGTGAAGCTGTGATTCTCTGCGGCTAGGAGAGGATCCAGTGCCCACCACCTGCTCCTCATGGGGTCGGTGTGAGTGACTTTGCATCATTTAGTTCAGCCCTGCTCCTACTAAACAAACTAAGGCCTGGAGGAGGAAGGGACTTGCTCAAGGTCACACAGGGGTCCGGCCTCAGGAGGAACACGCAGCCCATCATGCTTCTTATTCTCTCCTTGGGTGCTTCTTTGCTCTCTTGCCCATGGCTTACCCCCAGCACAATGCCTGGCATCCTCCCAGAGGCAGGAAATGAGGTGCATGCAGAGTCCTGAGTCTACCAAGCCCCTCCCCCGACTTAGCCTCACACATTAGGCTGGTTTGATTCATTCATTCACACATTCCTTCATTCATCCATCACTGCCACTCGTGTGCTGGGAACCATGCTATGTGCTGGGATCCAAAGACAAGACCCATCCCTGCCTTCCAGGACTTCACAGCCTCATAGTTGTCCTGTGTGGAGCTGTTCAGCCCTGGGTCCCAGCCTCTAGTAGGTCACTCTTCAGTGAGAACTGACTAATCCTGAGCAGCAGCAGGTGAGGGAATAGCTGCTGGCTCCTGGACCCTGCCTCTGGCTGTGGAGCGACCCTGAGCTCAACCGTGTCGTCGAGTTGCTGCTGCTTGAGCTAGGTTTGGAACCAGGAATTCAGGGTCCTCATCCTGGCTTTGCCACTGGCTCTCTCTGTGACCTTCCACAAATCCCCTCCTCCTTCCTGAAGCCAGGGCCTTGGCTCTGGTGCCTCCACCACCGCCTTTGGTGACTCTGGCGGGAGCTCACCCGGCTCCACGCTGGTGGAAGACTCCCCCCCGTCTGGTTAGGGGCATCCTGGGTTAGGCTGCCACCACCGCCCGGTAACCTGAGTCTGTGAGCCTTCCGTTCCTCGTAGGTAAAGCAGGACAGATGGTATGAGGCCGGCAGGTGAAGGTTTGCACGTCAGCAGGCAGGCATGGAGCACCTTGCGTGACCCCTGGAACAAAGCCTGCAGTGCTGCACGAGAGGGCGTCTTTGGTGTGCCCTGGTGGGTGCCACCGCATCTGAGTGCCATCCTTTAGTTTGGTGGGAGCACTGACTGGAGGCTTGTGGGGAGGTGGAAAGTGCATGGAAGTGGGAATCAGGAGGGGAAGGGATTTCCTCTCGGGGCCTCAACTTCCAGGCCATTGGGTCACATCCTCTCCCAGGCTTCCACTGTTAACAGGCGGGTCAGCAGCTGAGATTTATCCCCCAGTGAGGGCAGCCTTGGGAGAGGCCACAGCTTCATCTGGGTTCCACCCAGGCCTCTCCGTCACCGCCTCCTGAGGGAGCCACAGACGGCAGCCCTCTCCAGTATTCTCTCTGCATCTTCCCCATTGCCTGCCCCCTCCCCTCCTCCCCTCCCCCCAGCCC
>NW_006798649.1:734073-738325 GCF_000442215.2 Lipotes vexillifer | reverse complement strand
CAGCCCCCCCCCCAAGACCAACCAGCTCCAGCCCTGTGTTGTTTCCCCACTGCTCCTCTTGGCTTTAGCTGGGCACCTGCCTGAGTTCCTCCTCTTCCTCCCCTACCTGTGTCTGCCTCCACCTGCTGCCAGATCTCCCTCCTTGGCCTGACCTGAGGGAAAGGCGTGGGAAGGTTGGAACGGAAGGCTCACAGACTCAGGACCCCTTCCCCTTGGAGGGCGCTTAGAGCTCATCCCCATAGGCCTGTCTCTTGTCACTAAAGAAAAGAAGCCAGATGCTCCAGTGTGGCTGGCTCCTCATGGCAGGACATTCCTACCGCAGCCCCTGCTGCTGCATGCAGCTTGACCCATTTTCCTCAGGCGCCTGGGAACCGTCTTTGATGTATAGGGCTGCACAGATGCGAGAAGAGGGGTGCATTGACCCCAGCCTTCCCTTCCCCTTGGTCCTTCACTTTCTGCTCGAACATCTCCCGCTCGCCTGCTGATGGGGTTGACAGAAATGCAGCCTGCTCCGGGCTGTGGGTAGGGAGGGTTCTCCCCCTCCCGAAGTCATTACACTAACCCTCACTGGGATCTCCATCAGTGCTGACCAAAGACCACCTCCAGAGTGTGTTAAGCAGGCAGGTTCCTGGGTCTCACCTCCAGAGAATCCAACTCCGGAAGTCTGAGTGGATTCCAGGAATCTGCAGGATTAACAAGCACCCTGTACGGTTGTTCTGAACCTAATTCTGGTTTAAGGGGCCCATAGACCACCCTCTGTGAAAGGTTGTTTGATCTGGATGTGAGAAGAGCTCTGTCCCCTGCCCTTTAAGGCCTTGAAGTTCAGGGTCCGAGAGAGACGCCATCAGCCGCCAGCCGGGCTTGGTCAGAGCCTGGAGCGCTGGCTAACTAGGTTTTCAGGTTGCTGTCAGCACCCTCTTCCTGCCTCGGTCCCTCTGGTAACCCTGATCTTCGTCCCTACCCCTGCCCTGGCCTGGGGAGGTGGGAGCCTCAGGAGAGGAGAGGGCTGGTTGTGGGCAGCAGCTGGGAGCTGCTGTAGGAAGGATATTTACTTCCCCAGGGGTTAGGCAATGCCCTGATGCTCCTGGCTAAAGATTTTAAGGCCTCGCCCACCTTCTTTAGACACACTTCATGAGCAGAGCACTTTGAATTCCTCACTTGGGCTCGGCTGGTCACAGCCCCAGGCTCCACACCCCGGTGGCCTGGGGGCTTCTCCGCAGCACCCCATGGCCCAGATTCCAGCCCAGAGGGCAGTGGTGTCTGCCGTAAGGCACAAGCACATCGAGTCACCCTAGGAGCTCAGGAGCATCACTACCGCACTTCCTTTCGCCCACTGCTGCTGCTTGCCCCTCACGAAGACTCACGTGGGGAAACAGGCGCGCCAGGGTTGGGTGATTCATACTGTGGGTCATAGAGCTTTGGGGAGCACTCAGAAGTCATCTGCCCTAATCCCTTCATTTTACACTTGGGAAAAACCAAGGTGCCAAGGGGTAATAGTTTCCCAGATTCTCATGGAGGGCCAGTGGAAAAGCTGAGCATGCAGCTAATAATTGATGAGGCTAGGAGAGTGTTCAGTCCTGGCTCCCAGGAATGGGACAGGGGAGCCTTGAGTAAGTGGTGGAGGTGGGATTGAGCCTGCATCTTTCTGATCCAGTCTGTGCTAATGCTGTTCAATAGAAATATAATGTAAACCATACTTTAACATATGGACTAGCCACATTAAAAAGTAAAAAGAAACAGGTGAAGTTAATAACATTATTTAAACCAATATATCCCCCCAGATTATCATTTCAAAATGTGTAATCAGTGTAACAAAATTATTAATGAGATTTTTTTTTTTTTTTTTTTTTTTTTTTACACGGGCCTCTCGCTGTTGTGGCCTCTCCCATTGCGGAGCACAGGCTCCGGATGCGCAGGCTCAGTGGCCATGGCTCACGGGCCCAGCCGCTCCGCGGCATGTGGGATCTTCCCGGACCGGGGCACGAACCCATGTCCCCTGCATCGGCAGGCGGACTCTCAACCACTGCGCCACCAGGGAAGCCCCTAATGAGATGTTTTGCATTCTTTGTACACATTAAATCTATACAAGCTGGTGTGCATTGACATGTACAGCACTTCTCAGTTTGGACTAGCCACATTTCAAATGTTTAGTGGCCACATATGGGGCTTCCATGTTGGACAGTGCAGGCCTGTGTTCTTGCCGCTGCTCCTTTCTGCTGAGTCACAGAGCCATCTCCCTGGCCTCTGCTGCCCCTGACTGTCTACTGTTCCCAGGGGGCAGTCCTCCTCTTCCTCTGGGCTCTTTCAGGATCATGCTGTTCCCTTCCCTCTCACCTGCCCATCTTCCAGTCCACCTCTGTCACTCCATAGCTTTCTCCTGGAGGACTTGTTGTCAGACAAGAAACCTTTAAATAGTTGAGACAAAGGTGACAAATCTTCCTCATTTACATTCAGGTTCTCTCTGGCTTTTTGGGCCCTGTTGAATGGCACCTCTATCAAAACGTCTCATTTGGAAATGTCAGTGTGACTTTTGATAAGTCATCAGTCACCGTAATGGCGACTGACAGAGAACAGTGTGGTGGTATCTAATATGCTGCGGGACGGCTCTTTTGCAATTGCGTAGTATTTCATTTATTCAGTGGGGCATGAAATCTCTCTTGAAGGAAACTATTAACCCTGCCACGCCAGGCTCCTCAAGGCCTTCCTTTCCCCTTAACTTGCCAGCCTCTTTTTTTGCCTCCTTGCTCCTTGGCTACCTGGAGTCAAGAATCTTGCCGTCACCACAGGGTTCCTGGCACCTTCTCCCGCTCCAACAGGAGGCAAGCCAGCTGCCCTCCAGGCACCCGTACAGGAGCCAGAAAAGCTGCTCAGCTGCTGCAGGGCCCTGGCTCTGAATCCAGGTGCAGGGGTTGCCCGTGAAGTTCACCTGGACCTGAAACAGTTCCCGTGTGAAAGGAACGCCAGCCTTCCTCACAGCCACTGTTCATTCCTGGATGTGATTGCTGGTCCTCCCCCTCCCCGCATTTCCTTCTCATGCTTTTGGGGTTGAGACTTTGGCCAAGTAGTGCAAGTAACCAAACATGGTGGCATAGGAACAGGGGTGGGCTGAAGCCCCCTGAGTTGTTTATTGCTGTGCTAAGAGAGCCGTTCCCCACCGGTACCTGGAGACTGTGACGCCTGCTCAGAGGCTTGCCTTGTGAACCTGAACCCCAGTGTGGAATCCTCTGACCTGCATCCAGACACGTGGGAGGAAAGGCTGTCCAGACCTTCCTCCATCCATTCTTTCTGTCTTTGTCGCTGGTGAAGCAGTGTACCACGCACGCGCACACGCATACACACAGTCTTTCAGTGTGAGCCTTTCTCCACTCCTGTTCCCTCTGGGTGCTGTGTTATAATTTTTACAGAAGACAGTATCTTGTGAAGAAAAGAGATCCCATTCTAGAGCTGGACCAACCTGGCTCCAGTTTCAGCTCTGTGCAGCTTCTTGCCTGGCTCTGGGCCAGTGAGTCACCTCTGAGCCTCAGTGTACTCATCTGTGAAATGAGTCGAGGGCGCCAGCCTCACAGAGCTCGCCCTAACACTGCCAGTGCTCACGATGGTTAATTCCCCTCCTCCTCCCCTTGAGTAGCAGGTGCACCTGCAGGTGCAAGGTAGAGAAGGTTCTGGGGTGATTGGCAGAAGCCCTCTGCCCTGACCCCGTGGCTTGAAATAGACAAGTGCAGAATCCAAATGGGATGAGCACATCAGCCTTCTCATTGTCACCTGCTACTCATCTAGTCTAGACACAGGGTTAGGCCTTCTCCAGCAGGACCCAAGCTAGCCACCTTTTACAGATGGGGTGGGTCTGCCCCCTTTACAGGAAGCCTCCTGTTAAGGCCAACCCCACTGCCAGCCATGGGCCATTACACCATTTGTTCTTTTACCCCAACTGGCATTTGTTGAGCACCAACCATGTGCCAAACCCTGTGTGAGGCAAAGGGGAAGCCAGGCTAGAGCAGGCCCAGCCCCTGCTCTGGAGAAACTCAGGCTAGGGAGGCAGACACTCCATGGCTCCTGCTAAACTAGGGTAGGTTCTGGAGGAGCAAGAGGGGGGAGGGCAGGGATTGTCACCACGAGGTGACAGTTGAGCTGGCACTGGAGGATAATTAAGAGCTCCCCAAGCAGAGAGTGGAAGGGCATTCCGGAACAACAAGTTCAAAGGCCTTGCAATCACAAAAGAGAACAGCCGGTTGCTATACAGTTCAGGGAAAGA
>NW_006798649.1:695302-733968 GCF_000442215.2 Lipotes vexillifer | reverse complement strand
GTGGGTGGGGACGGATGTGGGGGTGGCTGCTACTAGCGCAGCCAAGGGGTGTGCCCTTTGGTCAAGGAGAGCCAGTGGCCTCCCTCTTCACAAGGAGAGAGATGGAGAGGAGAGGCTGCATGATACACAGATGGGAAACCTAGATGGCAATTATGGGAAGTCAGGAAGGAGCACTGTACAGAGGAGAAGGGGCCTTCTGGCAACCCATGAAGGATTGGGAGATTCGGGTCATTGTGGGCAGACGTGGCTTCTGCCTGCCATTCACGTGTTACCAAGAAGCCCTTCTCCCCTGGGGCCCCTTTTCTCTGATATTGCAGTAGTGCAACAGGAGGGTGTAGGTGTGCACAACCCTATCCATGCCTGCTGTGAAAAAGAACTCATTTATTGAGCTCCTGCTGTGTGCCAGCACTATGCCAGATTCTTTGTCAGTGTTCCCTCATTGAATCCTCAAGATAACCCTTGAGGTGTTATTCCCATTTTACAGATGCAGGAACTGACTCTCAGGTTAAGTAATTTGTTCAAGGTCACACAGCTAGTTAGAAGCAGAAGTAGGATTTGAACTCAAGTCTTTCCTATTCTGAAGACTTTGTTCTCTCCACTCTGCTGTGTAGAGCATTTGGCTCCCAGCTTCCTGAACTTGATCTCCTTCTAGCCCCTGGGGTTCTGGAGGGATCTTTATGACATTGATGCTGCCTTCTTTATTAGAAGGCTGTCACTGGGGTGACAGAGAACAGCAGATATGGAGCTGTCACAATGGGAAAAATGAGGTGACGAGGAAGGCACTTCAGCACTGCAGCTAGATTAGAGGCGGCCACAACTCCGCCTGGCAAAAGACTCCCTGTCACAGTTCTGCTTCAGCTGTGTCCCCAGACTTGTCCTAGCCCCCCTCTTCAAGCAGGTAGAATCCAGACCTCAAAATCCACTGCTGTTTCTGAAGGATGAAGAGACCTTTATGGAAAGGGGCCAACCCATCATCTTTAGAACTGACCAAGGAATCAGTAGAGCAGTGCTCCTTAGCATTTGGGGGTCATAGACCCCACTGAGGATCTGATACAAGCTATGGACCTTCTCTCCAGAAAAACGCACCCATACGCTCACGCTCACACATGTGCACACAAACACAGTTTCAGGTATTTTCCAGGCTCTTCAGTCCATCTGTGGACTCGAGATTAAGTAGGCTTTTTCTCTCTGGAGATGCTGGGGGAATATGTTTACGATAAGCACAGTTGCTGACTGTGTTTACCCTTCTGACCCTTTCCTTGTCCTGCAGCTCCTGGAGGAAGCAAAGGAAATGTATCAATAACTCAGATCCAGTAACTGCTTTTCAAGAGTGTCTTTGGAGAGGTTGAAGCCACAGGCCACGGGAGAGCTTTGGCTTCTCTGTATTCAAATTGCTCAGAGTCCTTCATGTCTATCAGGGCGTGGGTGGGCTGCCTGGACACTGAGGAGTGGGCTCTGTGTCTAAAAGTCTGCCAGGATGCTGGATCCTGGAACCCTGGGAGCTTCTCCTTGCACTGGGCCCACTGGAGAATGCTTTGGAGGAGAAAGCCCATTGCTGCAAGGCCCTGAGGTCCTCCGCCTCCTCTGGAAGTTCCTGTCCCTCCCTGGCGGGAAGCACGTGCGCTCTTAATAGAGCTGCCTAATCACTTGTTTAAACTAGACATTTGGTGCGTAATGACTCCTGGCTGGGATCAGAAAAAGCCATCAGCCATCCTCTGCAGGGACCAGACCTGCCGGACGTGGTTCCGTTGGCTGGAGGAGCAGGGGGTCGGTCTCCCTAAGGCAGTGCCCACTGTGTGGGAGCCCAGAGATGGGGGAACTTCTTAAGGCTGGGCAAAGACAGCTGACACCTTGCTCCCTTCCTTACCTGTTCTGCTCCGGGACACAGGGTGATCCCAGAATGTGATGGAGTGAGAAGGTGGAGAGGCAGAGCACCTGGGGTCGTTTCCCAGCTCTGCTAGGGGCACTCAAAGGGCAGCTTCTGGGGCCAGTCTCCTGTGCACCTGACTTGCCACCCAGCTGGAGGAGACAGAAAATCTGCCAGTACCTAAGGCTTCCCAGGCTCTTGGGTATGGCTAGAAAGCCAGCAGATTTGCTATTTGCCCAGAGTTTTGAGATCTGGGGAGAGAGATGCTGGAGAAATATAAGCTACAGCTGAGTTAATTATTATTATTTTTATCATTATTACAGACGAGAATGTTCCCCTGTTAATTCCCTGGGAAAATGACTGAAAACGAGCTGGCACCACCCAGGCCTTGAGCCCAGGAGAGCAATGGAAAAATACAGCCTCCAAATCTGCTCCCCTCTTAGCTGGCTCACCTGGCTGGGCACCGCGCCACTCCCCATCACACAAGTGCACACACGCACACACACAGACACATGCACACAAACACGTGCAGCCCAAGCTGCTCCAGCAGAAGGGAGGGTACGTAGCCCCTGGAGCACTTGTTCTTATCTCGGTGGAAGAAAACTGGCCAGGCTATATAGCAGAGCCCTGTGAGAGTTGGGGGAAAGACCCTCTGCTTTAGTTGTTCTGGAGACTTCTGTTGATAAGCACTTTTGCACACATGCATCCCATAGGCTCCCTCACAGCCTGGCAGTTGGTGTGCTGAAGAGTGAGGGCTCAGCATCACACAGTGCTGGACCTGGATCATGGCTCCTACATGTACTAGCTGTGGGACCTGGGCAAGTTGCTTAACTTCTCTGAGCCTCCATTTCCTCTTCAGTAAATATAAGTACCACTCTCAGGGGGTTGTTATGTGGGTTAGATAAGAATTAAGCTTTGTGAAAGGCCCAGTACAGAGTAAGTATTCAATGAATTTTACCTACTAAAATTCAGAGCAGATATTCTTATCCCCATTTTACAAGCGAGAAGAAACGGGGGCTCGGTGAGATAGTCCCATAGTTGGTAAGTGGTGGAGCTGGGATTAGAATGCTGCTGTTTCCCTGGGAGGTTTACATAGTGGCAGTATGGACTTGGGCATCCGTCGAGTTGGCCCTTTGCCCTCCCGCTGCTGCCAGCTCGTCCTCCCTGGCCTGCCTGCACACATGGCCACCCCTCTGGGCACTTCTCAAAGGAGTCACCTGGACAGCACCTGCAGCTGTGGCTCAGTCTCTGCCAGGTGGGGGTGAGGGAGTGGGGATGGGTAGAGGAGACCCGGGAGCCAGAAGGAAGCATCAGGGCCTGGTGGGGGCAGGGAGACGATGGTGATGGATGAAGAGCAAAGTGGGGGAGGGGTGAGAAGAGGGGGCAGCGTTAAGAAAAGAGGTGGAGGCTGGGAGAAGACACAGGCCCCACAGCTGGCTCCTGAGGAGCCCCATGGCTGGACTCGTCTGGCTCCGTTTGCTGAGACTGCTGAATGCGCCTTCCAAGAGGAGCTTCCTGTTGGGTAACAGTAAAACATCCTTAAGCTTGGTGGCAAATCCAGCCATTAAATTTATTTTTCAAATATAATGTGATTGAATTTGTGGTACATGAATTATATCTCAATGCTGTTATTTGTATATAATTATGTAATAATTATATATACATGTATATACATATATATACCTACATATGCATATACATGCACATGTATAAGTTTATATATATATAAAATGGGGTTGTTAAAGAACACTGGTTCTTACCCCTTCCTAGTTGTATGAGCTTGGGCCCGAGGCTTAACTTCTTTTAGTCTCAGTTCCCTCATCTAAGGATTAAAAGAGGTGATGAGTGGCAAGTCCCTGGCAGAGAAAAAGCCCTTAAAGAAATTAGCTAATTGTTTTGCATCTGTTTTAGCGGGACACGGTGTATGCCATTGCCCCTAGTTTAGGATTAAGGAAACTGAGCCCAAGAGAACTGGCTACAGGTCTGGAGGCCAGGCACTGGGTGGAGCTCGGTGAACGGTTGCAGAGCGAAAGGCGTTTCGCCCCTTGCTGGCACAGCTCCGGGCACCTGAAGAGGCTGAGGAGGGAGGCCCTGTGGCCCAGAGGCCAGCTGGATCCCAGGGGGACAGTGGGCCTCCCCAGAACTGCTGGGGCTGGGCTGGACTCCCCTAGGCTTGCTCGCACAGGAGGGACTCTCACAAGCCAAGAGCTGAGAGGGCTGCCAGGGAAGGGAGGCCTCAGGTTGGGATCCTTGGCAGGCATGCGAGCCCCAGACACACTTCCGCCGCCGGGAGGCAGGAGCCTGGGTGGGCTCCCTCTTGGGGCAGATGAGCTAAAATGCAGTTTCTTGGCAAGACATGCCTTTTTTATTTCAACCTGTCTCTCACCCAGGAAGTTCTTCCCCACATCCAGCCACAGCAGCCTATGGTCTTTCATCTGGTTTCCTAACCTCTGGTCCTTAGAGGAGATGGACTTGGCTTCAGGTCCCAGCCAGACACTCTCCCTGAGGCGGCCAGGAGGACAGGTTGGACCCCCTGAACATGCCGGCATGTTCTCAGCACATGCGCTTGGGTGTGACCTTTCGCGAGGCACATTCACACATTCTAGGTGTGGTGGGTTAGGAGGTCAGGGTCCTGGAGAATGCCTAGTCCCACCCCAGCTTCACCCTGGAATTATTTTCCTAGCTGGGCGCCTGGAGTGGAACCCATTCCGAAGGTTGAAACAGGAAAAAATCTCCAACCTTAAGAGGTAACAGGGAGCAGTGTTGTGAACCTTGGCCTCTGCAGTCAGCCTGTCTGGGCTTGCTTCTCTGCTACATACTACTTACAAGATCCTGGGCAGGCTTCGTAATATCTGTAAGCCTCACTTTCCTTATCTGTAGAATGGGGCTGCCAGAAGTTCCTACTCCGAGGGTGTGGGGAGATTCAGTGAGACCCTGCATGGGAAACACTGAGTTTGGTGCCGAGTGGATACTGAAGCTCGGGTTGGAGGCCTGGCCCTGAGATAACGCACTGAGAGTGCCCTGTGAGTGGTGATACACACACGGGGTCAGTGCTGGCGATCATAACCGCCCAGACTGCAGCCAGCAGACCTTATGCCAGGGCCTGACGCTTGGGCTGGGGGGAGCAGGCAGTCACAGATGGGGTCTCCCTACATTCAGTGAATGCATTCATTAAGCAGAAAGGAGGCCAGAAAAAAGCAAAGAAGAGAAAAGGAACCCCAGCAAATTCTCCTCTGTCCTCCCCCAGCTCTGCAGCTCCTGGGGGAACTGAGCTGCATAATACAATGGGATTTAATAAAATGCCTTTAACTCACAAAGTTTGTCTGCTGCCAGCTCCTTAATTAAATTGCCTAATGCTGCTTTGCGATGGCAGCACAAACTCCTGTGTTTAAAGAGCACGGTGTTGCCATGGCACTCCCCCGACAGGACGAGCCAGCTGTGGAGGAGCATACAGCTGAGACGTGGGGCCTGGCCCCTGCCCGCAGTATCCAACACACACACACACACACACACACACTCACACTCACACTCACACACTCTGCAATAGACTCTGATCTGGTTTTCCTGGGAAAGGATTTAATCCTTGCTAAGAAAGAGGAGACTCGGGGCCATTTGAGCAGAGCAGAGCTGGTCAACTGGTATGGCAGTGGGTTGCAGGCCCAGCCCTGCGAAGCCTGGGCAGCCAGGTGTCCCCCTAGCCGCCCGCTCCTACAGCAAGCAGCTGCCTCCATTTCCCCTGGTGCACCATCCAAATCCACTTGTCTACGTGTGATGAGACCCAAGAAGGGTGAGTAACACTGGATGAGAGTCTGATTGGTTTGATGAGAAAGGGGGTATGTTTTTTCACACATGGAGGGTGGAGGAAAGAGAAAATTACTTGCTTATGGATTTTTCCTTTAGATGCAGTGTTTCTCAGCCCTAGCTTCACAGTAACACCAGTTCGATATTTTTCCCAATATTTTATTATGAAAAATTTCAAATATACAGCAAAGTTGAAGGAATTTTACCGTGAGCAATAGTATACCCACTACCTAGATTCTACCGTTAACCTTTTACGAGACTTGCTTTATCACATCTCTTCCCATCTATCCATCAATCCATCTTATTTTTGGTGCATTTTAAAGTAAATTGCAGACATGAGTACACTTTTCCCTAAATACTTTAACAAATATGGAGTTCAACTTTATTTTACAGTTTTGTTTTTCTTTTGATGTAAAATTTACATACAAAGAAATCCTGGGGAGTTTTAATTCCATGCCTGCATTGTACCCCCAGAGATTGATTTTAACTGGTCTGGAGTGGGATGTAGGCATCAGTATATTTTAAAAGATCCCCATATGAATCTGTGGTGCAGCAGAGTTGGAAAACAGAGATAACAGGAGACAAAGGATTGTAATTTTTTTCTCCTAAGGAGAATGTGGAGCTCTGGTTGACCTGTCCCCTGCCTATCCTTCCAAACCCCACTCCCCTTCCCCTCGGTGCTCTCTGTGTGTATATCACATGCCCATGTTTATGCTTCTGTTAGGATGGATCTCTGTACACGTGAATCCACTCATTCTCACGTTAGCCTTATAAGGTCTCATATGTCCCAATGGCAAAATCCGTATCTGTTTCAGATATTGAATGAGTCATAGAGATGAAGCCAAACAAGTTCTCTTATGATGATCAGGGTACTATGATGACCAGGATTGTGGCAGCAGTGGATGGAGGGATAATGATGCTAGTGGAGGGTGTTCAGAGTGATGTGTGGTGATGACAGTGAACAAGGGGGCCCTAGTGATCACAGCTGAGGACAACGATGACGGTGGGGTGGTGATATTGGTAGAGATGGTGTGCTGTAGGTGGGGTGACCACCGTGCTGGTAAATCTCAGGTGACAGCATCGTGGTGGTTATCGTGTTGATGTTTCCTTTCCTGTGAGGGCGGCGTGCAAACAGACGCTCATTCGCCACACTGATACACATCTGGGAAGAATGTTGGTTGTCATATGGCAGGAAGCTAGCTTGGTCCCCACATTTGAGAACCCCACTGCTGCAAGGCGCAGCTCCTTCCAAAATTTTGAGAGGCCACCTGAGAACCTTATCCACCCTGGAGCCCTGGAAGAGGCCCCAACAGAGAGGCAGCAGCCCCACATTTAGCCACCCTGTTCCGTTGCACTTTAACAAGACAGCTCCAGCATTAAGTATGAGTGGATCATTAGGAACGTTTATTTAAGATGAACAGCTCTGAGCCAGCCGGACTTGGGATGCCAGCCATCCCGTGATCGATAGAGATTTTATTTGCTGCCTGCGTGGTTTCCTGTTCCTTTCATGCCCGGTAAGCTTGAGGGAGGAGAGAGGAAAGTGCTCTGGTTACTCTCTTAACCCAGGCAGTAGAGGGCAAAGGGATGCAAAACCCCAGCACTCCTCTCTCTCACCACAGTACTTAGCTGGCATCGTCCTGGGCTACTGGGATGAGAATGAGGTTGGCATGCTAAGATATACTACTTTAAGTATATGTATCAAATATATATTAATATGTATATATGAATAAGCCCAGGAACTGATGCTGGAAAATACCTTAATAATGTTGTCCAACCCTTTCATTTTACAGATGAGAAAGCTAGGGCCAAGTGGGCAACAAATAAAATCTCTGTTGAGAACGACAATAAAAATACTCTGCATGTATGTAATATCTCTAATGAGGCAAAGACACCTCACACCTGTGATCTGATTGGATCACAGCCCTGTGAGCTGGCAAGGAACTTCCTGCCCATCTGACAGCTCCTGAGTCGTTCCCAGATTGTTTCCCCTAGCAGTGAGCCTAGGTGGTATTTGTGTAGCACTCACAGCTCATAGCATATTTCACACTCACGTTTTCATTAGATCTGAACCAGATCTCTGGACAGAAAAGATGGAAGGAACTAGTCTTATCCCCATTTTTCAGAGGCAAAAACTGAGGTTCATGGAGGTTAAGCATTTTGCCAACCTTGCACAGTTAGTAAGTGGTAGAGTGGGAACCAGAATACCGGATCCCAGCATGAGTTTACTGGGGCTGCCATATCAAAGTACTACAAACTGGACTGGATGGCTTAAATAACAGAAACTTAATTGTCTCAGGTTCTGGCGTCTAGAAGTCTGAAATCAGTGTGTCAGAAGGGCAGCAGGACCAGGCTGTGGTGTTTCTGAAACCTGTAGGGGAGACTCCTTCCTTGCCTCTCCCAGGCTCTGGTCCTGGCTTCCCTGGCTCGCAGCTGCAGCACTTCAATCACGATCTCCATCACCACACTGAATTCTTCCTGTGTCTCTGTGTCTGTGTCCAAATTTCCCTCTTCTTATAAGAACACCAGTCATTGGATTAGGGCCCACCCTAACCCAGTATAACCTCATCTTTACTTGATCACATCTGCAAAGACCCTGTTTCCAAATTAAGGTCACGTTCACAGGTTCTGGGAGTGGGACTTCACTGTATCTTTTTTTTGGGGGGGGGGCACAATTCAATCCATAACGATCCCTGACCTAAGCCAGTGGCCTTCCACAATGCAGTTTGCATCCTGTGCTCCATCCCATTCATCGTCTTCTGCTACCAAGGACGAGGTATTCCCCTCTCCTGCGCTTCAGAAAGTGGGGCTGGCTGGGAGCACTTTTCATCTTCTCTTGCCAAATGATTACAAGCTACTAAGGTGGACTCATGAAATATGGGCAGGCTTTTTGTCCTTTTTATTCCCAGGCAGTAAAAATCATTAAGGCTTGCTCTTAATTAGTTTCATTTCGAAGCTTCTAAATATTGATTTAACCTACACTCCTTTGTACTTGCTGCAGTCACTGAATTATGCCTGTTATTGATCATGAGATGGAAGTGCTTCTATCCACTGGGCTCCGGGCCCTGGAAGGCACTGGTTCCCCAGTGGGTGTCTGGGGCTCAGAAGGCATTGATGGGCTTGGAGGAAAGAAGCCCCTGCCAGATTGGAAAGGGCCTTCCCTTAAAGAAGGGCTGTTCAGCTTAGGCTGGGGGCCAGTTTCTTTCTCTTGGGTTGGCCCAGGCTCAAGGGAATTTGAATAAGAAATCAGCTGGAAATCTCCCATTCCATTCTGGGCCTGAAGAGAGCTGGGCAGTGGGAGCTGGAGGAGGGTGATGTGGGGTCGGAGAGTAGAGCATGGGCTTTGGCAGCCAGCCAGACCTTGTCTGAGTCCTGGCTTTACCAGCTGGATCTTCTTGTGCAAGGTACCTACCTATCCTCCACATCTGTGAAATGGGGCTAGTAATCCCCATATCTTACTGTGGTTTTGAGCATTGAGTGCAACCATTCATTTCAGAGCCCAGCCCAAGGCCTGGCTCACAGGCAGTCAGTCCTTGGTCAATGGCTACCA
Organism: Lipotes vexillifer; assembly: GCF_000442215.2. Lineage (NCBI taxonomy): Eukaryota > Metazoa > Chordata > Mammalia > Artiodactyla > Lipotidae > Lipotes > Lipotes vexillifer. The sequence goes on along the minus strand of NW_006798649.1, from coordinate 724,753 downwards.
TTATTAACATTGCCATCCCACTGAGAAAGTAATCTGGACCTGGAAGCATACTGTCTTTTAGCCCTGGCTCCATTACTTGTTTGCTGTATGATCTTGGGCAAGTCACTTAATCTTTTCCATTAAAATGGGGATAATGTCATCTATGACCTTGCAAGGCTATTGTGAATATCACTCAGGATCGTGGAGATGGAAGAATTTAAATTGCAAGGTGGTGCATCCAGTCATAATAGATATTATTGATGGCTATAGTAGTCACTGCCTTAGATGCCCTCTTGGCTGCCCTCTATCTCCAATATCATGTCCAGACTGTTCTGGCTCCAGCCTGCTGCTCCAGCCTCTTCACCTCACCTACACTCTTGGAAACTAAGGGGGACCACTCAGTTCTTAGAGTTCACTTCATCATTTTTATCCCAGCACCTTTGCTCCTGGTGTCCCCAGCATGTATAGAATGGCTTCTACCATCTGTGCATCTGCTGACCTAGGCAACACTTCCCTGGGAGGTTTTGTTAAAAACAACGTCATTGAAGTACATTGCATACCAACAAATCTACCCATTTTGAGTGTATAATTCAGTGACTTCTAGAAATTTCCTCAGAATTGTGTTCTCTCCTCCAGACTATGCCCCTGTTGCCCTTGGTAAGTACTTCTGTGACAACTCTTATCATACTTTAGTAGAGTGTTTTGTTTTGTTTTTAAATTTGTGACTCCCGCCTGCCCTCCCCATGACCTTGTATCCCTATCCCCTCACAGCACCAGCATACAGTCAGGGCTTATTAATGCTCACTGGGTAGAGAGCTTCCTTGTGGCCGGGACAGAGAAGGTGAGAGGGGTCTGGAAAACTCAACTCTTATCTATCAGGATAATGCTAAGGAGTTCATCATACACATAGGTTTTGTGTTTTTTTTTTTTTTAAATAGCTTTTTATTTATTTATTTTTGGCTACATTGGGTCTTTGTTGCTGCATGCAGCCTTTCTCTAGTTGCAGTGGGCGGGCTTCTCATTGCAGTGGCTTCCCTTGTTGCAGAGCACGGGCTCTAGGCACGTGGGCTCAGTAGTTGTGGCACACAGGCTTCAGTAGTTGTGGCTCCCGGGCTCTAGTGTGCAGGCTCAGTAGTTGTGGCATGCAGGCTCAGTAGTTGTGGCTCGTGGGCTCTAGAGTGCAGGCTCAGTAGTTGTGGCGCACGGGCTTTGTTGCTCTGTGGCATGTGGGATCTTCCCAGACCAGGGCTCGAACCCGTGTCCCCTACATTGGCAGGCGGATTCTTAACGACTGCGCCACCAGGGAAGTCCCCACGTAGTTTTTTGTTTTTTTTTTTTCTTGCGTTATGCGGGCCTCTCACTGTTGTGGCCTCTCCCCTTTGCGGAGCACAGGCTCCGGACGCGCAGGCCCAGTGGCCATAACCCGCGTCTCCTGCATCGGCAGGCGGACTCTCAAGCACTGCGCCACCAGGGAAGCCCCCCACGTAGTTTTAATTGAGCGTTCCTAGCGGGCACTGTTCTCGTTTACAGAATTCTAATCTCATCTGGAGGGTCCTTGGAGGTAATCTAGCCCAGTGATTCTCCATGCGCGTACATGAGATTCACCTGGATGGTTTCCTCAAACACAGGTAACTAGGCCCCACCCTTTGAGTTTCTGATTCTGGAGGTCTGGGGTGGGCTTGGGAATCTGCATATCTAACAAGTTTCCAAGTGAGCTGATACTGCTGGTCCAGGGACCTCAGCTTTAGAACCACTGCTGTAGCCCCACCTCCTCATTTCACAGATGGGGAGCCCAAGGGCTAGAGAAGTAAGAGGACACACTCCAAGGTCTGTCCCAGGCCAGAACTAGAACCCAGCCCTGTCCTGTCCCATGTCCTCTACCACCAGTTCTCATGCCCTGACCTCTCCTTCCCACCCTGACTTCAGAGAAGCTGGATAGGGGCACAGAAGGTTGGACAGGGCTTCTGACAAATGCTCTCCACAGGCCTGACCCCGAGCTGGGGAGGGGTGATGGGGGGGCTGCTGCGAGAGAGGCCAGCGGGACTAAGGAGGGGAGCAGGGGAGGAGGAGGGCCACGGGAGGGGAGCGCGTGAAGGCGTGGGCAGCGCAGGCCTGGAGGAGGCGATGAGGACTGACGGGCCATTCTTACTGCGGTTGCGGATGGAAAAAAACCCACTGCGGGGCCTCAGCTGTAGCCATTTATCTCTCAGGCCTGCCCGAGACAGCTGACAGAAGGAGAAGGCAGTGAGCCACACCGAGACCAGGGCTTCTTCCGCCTCGTGATTTATCTCTGAGCTTCATCGGGCAAACCTGCTGATGAAACGAGCCTCCTTTTCTCTCCGCCTCATCAATTTTCATTCTGATTTCATTTTCTTTTTCCGTTAGAAGAGCTTTGGCCTTTCTCCTTGTTTAACTGGTCTGTTCCCCATTTGCTCTGCCTCTTTCTCCTCAGCCCCAAACCCTCTCCCCAGGCATTCCTCCCACCCTCGCCATGCCTTGGTGCCTCTCTCACTATTAGTTCTGGGCTCATGAGTCACAGAGTTGCCCTCGAGGGGCGAGAGGAGTTGAGCCTCACAGTGGATATGGGTTCTTCAAGGATGGGAGAAGGAGAAAGGGATTGATTAATGGAGCGTGGGCGGTGGTCAGGGAAGACTTCAGCGGGGGACAGTGTGAACTGAGACTTCAGAGATGGGAATACACAAGCGGTGACAGGGACTTCTGGGCAAGGCCCCTGCATGTGCAAAGGCACAGGGGCAGGAAAGAGCATTGCTTGCATCTATCTGAAGCCTTCCCCCTCCTTCTGCTGCACCTAACTCCCAGGGATCCACTGTGTCTGAAGGGCTGCAGGAGGGCAGCCTTTCAAGAATGCTGCAGGTCTGCCCAGCACCCCCGGCTAATTCTAGGAAGGGCAGGGAAAATTATAGGGAGAGAGGTGGGAGAGGCTCGAGGTCAGTAGCTGGGCTTGGCTGCCCCTCTGGCTTGCGCCTGTGGCCAGTGTGGAGTGTCCGCAGGCTGCGGTCAAGCTGGGATATTTAGAGCTCTGCTAGGAGGGGCCCTCTCGACCCTTCCAAGGAGCATCTGGGCAAACAGAGGAGCTGCTCACCGAAGGCAGGAAGAGTGAGCTGTTGGGTGAGTGTGTCAGACATTGGTGATCTGTAAATGAACTGAGTTCTAGAGCCTTCTCGAGTCCTAAAGACTAGAACTGGACCCTGGTTGGAGGCCCCGGGGAGTGCTTAAAGTTGACCCAGGAGAGGGCAGCTCCGTCAGGAAGGAGTGTCAGACTGAGATGGAAGGGTTCCTAGGAGAGGCTGCCTGTGTTACAGGCCACATGACCATGGACAGGCCGTCTGGTGCAGGCCTGGTACACAGGTGGCCTGGAAGCCGGGGACTGTGCCTCAGACAAACCGAGGTAGACGAAAAGGGAAGAGCGCTCCAGTGAGCGCCAGGCACTTAGCAGGCATCATTCTTGCAGATTCCCCCCGATGAGGTAGGCTCTCTCCCTGCATTAGAGAGGAGGAATCTGAGTAAGGATGCTCGAGGTCATACAGCCAGCACCAGGATTCGACTCCAAAGCCCTCCTTTGAACCGCTAACGTGAGATCTCAGAGTGTCCGCAGGATTTCCAGAGGGGGGCGCCTGAGGGAATCCAGAGGGGGAGGATCATCTTAGGGTGGAATCCAGAGGCAGAAAGTTAAGTCAGAAGTGCCTTCTCCATCAAGGGAAGGGCTACAGTGGCCGTGCAGTGGCCAGAGCCAGGGCAGGGGAGCCCGGGCGTGTGCCTACAGGAGGTGCGCTCTGGATCTCCCTCACGAGGCCAGACTCAGGTCCACCTGCTCTTCAGGAGCTCTGAAGCAACCAGCCCCCTTCTGTTCTCGTGCTCTGCCCTTCCTTGCCTTTCTCCCTCTCCTTCCGCAGGTATCTTCTGAACTCCTACTGTGTGCCAGACTGTTGGAGGAACTGGAGCACAGTTCTTCCCCTGAGGGCCTCACAGTCTGGAGGGAGAGACAGACAGACAAGTAAACAGCCAGTGTATGATGGAGGGACGCTGAGGCACCAGAGGAGCCCAGGAGAGGCATGGAGGGGTCAGAGAAGGTTTCCTGAGGATGGGCAGATAAGTCAGCAGAAGGCTGGCGGCGCGCGGTGGTGGAGCTCAGCCTGGCGCTGCTCTCCAGGCCCCTGCAAAGCTGGCTCCACTCCCCTGAAGCCTCTTTGGTGCAGTGCAACCAGACAAAAAATGACTGTGGGCTACCTACTGGCGCCCTCCACTCCTACTTAAGAAATAACGAGGCAGGATCCCTTCCATGCAGTAGAATTGCAACGCCCTCTGTCCAGGGCCAGTCCAGAGACCTGGGAATGTAGATATTTCTTCCTGGGAACAAGTCCCTTCCCTCCCGGGCCAGGAAAGGGTTTTTACTGGAACTGACTCTTCTCACTCCAGAGGGGAGGGGAGGGCAAGGGTAGACAAGAGAAATCTCATCCTTTCACCAGGAGATGCCCTCTCATTTTCCTCCCTTCTCTCCTCCGGTCTTCCACTCTTGGAATTCAGCTTCTGGCACCAGAATCATGGAAATAGAAAGGGCTGGTGTGTGAGACACAGCTGGGTTCACACTCAGGCTCTTCCACATTCTAGCTGTGGGACCTGAGTCTGATCCCTTGTCTCCACTGAGCATGAGGTTTCTCGTCTAAAAAGTACCTACTTACAGGGTTGTTGGGAGGATAGGATGAGGTATCTCTAAAGTGGCCAGCAAATAGAAATCCTGCACATAGAAGGCACTCGGGAGCGTCGTATCTTCCCTCTGACACTTTGATTTATGTCATCCTTCCAGCGGCATCAACTAGAGTTGAAGGGACTCACCTCACTCAAAGAGAGAGGCTCTGCAGACTCATCATTTTCAAGCTTTTATAGCTGCGACTCAAGGGCAAAAATGCATGATTTTGCATCACATCCGTCTGTACACAGGTGTGTGTGTGTGTGTGTATGTGTGTGTAAAACAGAGGGGAAAAATTTCTCAAAACAACACTTAGTCTAGCTACATACAATGCACTCTATTTTCTATTTCATTTTTTTAATGTACATTGTTATCCACTTTAAACTGTTTTCATGACCCACTAATGGGTTGCGATTCATAGTTCATGGCTGTAGAACACCTCCCACCCTTACCAGGAAATTCTGCACTGCACTAGGCTCTGAGAAGACAAAAATAAATAACAAACCATCCTTTCCTCCAGGAGCTGACTGCCTGGTTGAGAGCACAGGCTCTCAAAATGACGGTAAGGAAGGTGCTGTTACCGTGGAGGTCTGTTCAGAGTCTCCGGGACTGCGGTGGGTGTAACCACCCTTCTAGGAGGGCCTCTGGGAACATGTCACAGAGGAGGTGGCATTTGGGATGGGTTTTTATGGCTGAAGAGGATTTGATAGTTGAAGTTGGGGAGAGGTTTTGCTGGTTGAGTGAGAGGCCCGCAGAGGAGAAGGAAATAGCAAAAGCCTAGTCTAGGAGGAGCAGGAGGCGCCTGGGAATGAGAGGGTCACTCGAGGGTGAGGAGGCTGCTGTGAGAGTCAAGACAAGAATTGAAAAGGGAACGTTAGCGTGAGCACTGTGGTGGGTGTGTGTGAGGTGGGAGGGACGCGTCACCATGGCGGAGATTTCCAGTCTTGGAGACTGGTGGATGGCAGTGCCTCCTGAGCAGGTTTGGTGGGAGATGTTGGGCTTGGGACAAGTTGAGTGCAAGGAGCCTCTGAAATGGGCGAGTGGAGAGGTCTGGGGCAGTTACAAGTGAGTCTGGGTCTCTCCTTCCTGGTCACTCCCCTATTTGTCCTCTGCCTGGTGCCCCAGATTCTGTAATCAGAATACCTAGGGGTCTGGCAACACAAAGGGCCCAGCAATGCTGCCCCAGGAGGTGGCCAAGACCCAGCAGGGCTTTGGGGAAGGGCTGCCAGGAGGTTATCCTGCCATCTTCTTGCCTCAAGGCAGCATGACACTCACAGGCCCAAGTCATAGGATTCCAACCGGAGAGGGGACCCTAGGGCATAGAGAAATTTCTAGATATGGGAATTGTAAAACAAGAAAGAGGAATAAGAGGAATCAGTCTCCCTTCCTGGAGATCGCTGATTAAGTGTGAGACCCTGAGAAGCTATAGCCACTATGAAGCAGGAGGATGAATTAAGTGAATTTCAGGTCTGAGGTTCTGGCGTTCCCTAAAGCCAGAGTCAACTGTTTCCAAAGACCCTGGTTCCAAGTTGCTATGGAGAAGGAAGGGGAATTCTGGGTTTAAAAGATGAAACTGATTGATGATGATAGAAGTCAGGACAATGGTTAACTCCAGGTGGGGGCTGGACATTGACTGGGAAGGGCCGCATAGGAACCTCGGGAGGGCTGGAAATGCTTATATCTTGCTCTGGGTGGTGGTTGTACTGGTATCTACTAAGGTAGAAATTCATCAAGCTGTGCACTTGGGATTCGTGCCATTTATGTACTCTCCTGTACATAAGTTACACCGTAATAGAAAGACAAAGTTTAGGACGAAAGGTGAGAGATGAGAAGTAGGGGCTAAGGTGGGAGGAGAGGCAATGGTGAAGGGGGCAATGAAGGCAACTAAGAGGCACGTCATAGGCCTTGCATCCTGGCTCCTCACAGCAGTTCTGTGAGAGGATCTCATCCTCACTCCCCAGCTCGCGTCGTCTAACCCTGCTCACAGAGCCCGGGCTCCTTCCGCTCCACCACTCGCCCTTTGCATAAGTTATTTGTGGAATTCAGACTCTGGAAGACTAGATAAATGCCGAGGTCTCCTCCAGCTCTGAGGTCCCGGCTGTCTGTGATTAAATGAGAGGTGGGAGTGAGGGACCATGCTCCCCTCTCGGGAGGAGCGGAGGCCCGGTGTACAGACGGAGGGATGGCCTCCCCCACCTCTGCATCCCCCAACCCAGCGCTTATCTGCTGGTGAGGAGGCCGGAGTTTATCAGTGCTACACTCAGTTATGCTGCCCTTCTGTCTCCGCAGCTCAGAGAGACCTGGCACTGAAGCAGCAGCGAAGGCCAGGCAATTGATCACGGCTGCTGGCTGTTCCTCCCTCCGGAGGGCTCCCAGCTCGGCGCGGGGCGGGGGGGGGTGAGCCTTGCCCTGCCGAACCTGCCTGAGTAGAGGCATGCGGATCTGGACTCACCTGGCCACAGGGCAAAATTCCAGCCCAGACCTGTGCTTCTCGCTATTTGCTGGCTTCTTCCTGGCCCTCAGCCCCTCCCCATCTGTCACAGGAGGGGCTGATAAGGACTCCAGGAGGTGCCTCAAGGGGCCAATGTTTCCCACCCACGGCGGGACCACAGACTGGCTGGGGGGGGGGGGGGGGGGCGGTTGGGGTTGGGCAGAGGCTGTGGGGAGGGGAGAGGAGTTGGGGGAGGGAGAGGCTTGGCATCCAGCAGCCCCTGGAGGAGCAGTGCTGGCAGGAGCCCTGGACTGAACTGGGGGCAGGGCCAGAGGCAGAGGAAAGAGAGAAGAGCAGCTCCGGCTGCTGACGTCAGCGTCTCCAAAATTCTTCATTTAGGGCTTTGCCGAGGGTTGGAGTTTAATGGGGAGTGTACCGGATCAATTCCGTACTTTCTGCTAAATCCAGAGCCGCTGCCGGGAGGAGGTGGGTCCGCTGGGGCTTGCAGAGCCAGCCCTTCCAGGAGAAACTTTGCTCCTGGAGCGGGCAACCCTGCTTCCCCTGTCACTGACGGTCATGTCTCCAGCTGGCCCTGAACAAAGAGGAGCACCCAGCCCCCAATCCCAAGGCAGGCTGAGGTCTCTGTGCAGCCTGCTGGCTCTGTCTGTCCCTGTGCTTCCAGGCCCAGCCACACACTCAGAGGAACAGGGTCTTCCCCATGTGTCCCCCAAGGAAGTCACTCTAGCCAGAAATGAAGGAATGGTGTCTGAGGGGCCCCCTCAGTAGCGTTGGGGAGGAGCAGGGGACCCATTCATCTCTGAAAGGACTGGCACCTGAAGCAGGCATTCCGGGCCACCAGCCCTGCACTCTGATCCTGTTTAGGCGGGCGTTGAGCTGTCAGGCAGTGAACCTTGGCTGGGCTGGTGGGGCAGGTTACAGAGTCAAAGACCTGGGTTTGAATTCTGACCCCACCGTGGCAGAAGCTGTGCAAGCTCTGATGTGTCAATTAACCTGTCCCTGCTTCAGTTGCTTCCCCTGTAAAATGAGACTAAACAGTCCCTTCTCTGCACACAGGGTTGATGGGAGAGTTGCACACTTCACAATTTGTATCCACTCACCAGTACCCTCTGCATGCTCAATCCTACACTTGGCTCAGCGGGAACACAAAAAGCATGCAAGACATAGCCCCTACTTCAAAGAGCTTGAAATCCAGTTGGGGAAACTGTACCCGTGATAGTCTGAACTCCTGCTCACCCCGGGAGATTATAGATAAAAGACAATTAGCTTTCTCTGCAGCTCCGGCTCCCAGCAGAAATTGCTAATCAAGCCTGCATGAGTGGGCCATGTGCAAGACAGCCTTAAGTGGTGATGGCAGGTGAGTGGGCAGCTCTGAGTTCTATCTTGGAAGGGGCTGTGTGCTCAGCAGTGACGGGGAGGACTTGTCTGGGCCTTTGCCAAGCCTTGGGACCAGAGGTACGTACAAACATGAGTCATCCAGCCGCTGCCCGTCTCTGGGCCTCTGGATGCCGAGCCCCAGCCCGAGGCTCCTGGCTGAGGGGCTGGAGCTCTGGCTCACCACCCGCCCCCCAGCCCAGCCACAGGGGCGAGGAGGAGGGTGAGCCTGGAGTGGAGGGAAAGGCGAATCTCTGGACGTTTTTAATGAACTTTTAAATGGCTTCTCTATCCCATCCATACAGTTGAGCATTGGTAGGACAAAGGTGCCAGGACAGAGATGTTGGAGGAGGAACCTGGGGCTCGGGCAAGGTCTGAAGGCCCTCTCCACCCACTGCAGCCTCCTCTCCCCTTAACGAACTGTCTTGGGCTCTCCTAATCATTTTACATTTTTGGTCCTGCCAGAGTGGCGCTCTTAAAGGCGTGACGTTTTATCTAGTCCCGCTCACAGCTCCCCATCCCACCTGGGGGCAACACTGGGCCCACAGTGGGCAAGCTTAATAGGGGCTTGTTGAGTCCTGGGATCCAACTTCTATCCCCCACTAAGAAGTCTTATAGCTGGGGAGCTTCCCAACCCTGGGAGATGAAAGAGAACTAAGCCTTGCTGAGCTCTCTGTGTGCACCACACCCAGTTCCTTTAATCCTAATGACAAGCTCATTTTACACGTAAGGAACAGATGCTCAGAGCAGTGAACTTTTCCCAGGGTGCTCTGGTAGGAAGTGGTAAGCAATAGTGAGATCTCTTTGCTGGTGGGTTCTACTTTCTTGGGTGAGGCCTGGGCAGGAGGCAGGAGCCTCTGGTGTGTACGTGTGGCAGGACCACAGCCCTAGTTCCGTGACAGGGTCATCCCAGGACTCAGCTTGTCCCTGCTGCCTCTCCACTCACATAGCACACGGCAGAATCCCCACCACTCTTCCTGACCACCGCTCACCAGCCTGGGTGGCTGAGTACTCCAGGCTCCCCTCTGCACATGGATGCGGGTGAGCACGTGTGTTTGCCCTGAGTTTTACGTGTCAGTGTACACAACACCCCCACTCAAAACCTCCGTGCATTTTAAGTCATGTTGTTTTTCCCACCTTCAGAAATAGCTGCAGAGGAAGGTGGGAACTAGTCAAATGTAAAGAGGCGTGCCGCTCCCTTGCTCAAGGGAGGCCTCCAACTGCTCCCCTCCCCGGCCCCAGCATCCTGGAAGTGGGATGAGGTGGGCAAAGAGCCCCGCTGGCCAGCTGAGAGGCACTTGCCTGGAAGGTGGTAGAAGACACAGCTCCCAGCTTCCTGCAGCTCCCTGATAAGGAGTCATCTCCTCAGGGGACAAGAGTGGCACCCCGCCTGCTGCTTCAGCAGCCAGTACAGCTCAGGGTATCCAGGGTAGGGTCGGGCCAGATCTGGTGGCAGAGAGGTACAGTGTAAATGGCACAACCTCTGAATTCGTGTCTCCTGACATTTACCAGCTGTATGGCTTGAGCCAAATTCTTTAACCTCTTCCAAACCTCAGTTTCCTCATCTGCAAACTGGAGGTATTAATGCTTATCTTGTAGACTCTTTATGAGGGTTAAATGAAATAAGACACAGTCTTTGAAAGGTCCTGGCAAATAGCAGGCATTCAATAACTGTGCACTCCACTGATGTCTGCAGCTGGAAAACTGCCCAGTCAGACCTCCACTCAGGAGTCAGACCAGGCCCAGGGGCCCCCTTTGGTTCGCCTATCTGGTTCTAGGCCAAGGCTGGACTTCCGTCTAGGGTGAAGCATCCTGGCCATGGGTTCTTCTAGAGAACCCGGATTGATTGTCCATACCCAGGAGGAAGGAACAGCAGGGGCTTGGATTCTAGACTGGAGTCGGGGTAGGGACCCAACCTCCAGGAGGAAGGGGCCCTGGGACCACAGAGATTGATTTATACGATCAACCCTCACTGGGCACCTGTCCTGGGCTACAAGCATGATGATGAGCGAGACAGGTCCCCAGTTGGGGAGACATTTCCACATGATGTGATCAGGGCTGTGACAGAAGAAAGCATGGGGTACTGTGAGAGCACAAGGCAGGCCCCTTAGCCATCCAGGGGTGGGGAGGGTTAGAAGCAGCTTTCTGTAGGAGGTGACTGACCTTAGGTTGAGTCTTGAAGAACAACAGAGTTGTCCGGGAGACAGGAGAGGTGGGGTGTTGGGTAAATATGACCTGAAAGGTTGGTCACAGTGAGTCAATAGGATGGCAAAAGCCAGGAGAATTGGCTGAGGCCAGATCACATATGGTCAGGACTGAGGTGCTCAGACCCAGGCTTCTTAAACCCACCACCTCCTCCTGGCAGTCTGTCTAGGCTACAGGGGAAGGGAAAGCCCCTGCCTCCAGGTAGGGAAGTTGGCAAAAGCCAAAGCTGTACTCTATCCCAGGAGAGCCTAAGCAGACCCCAGGTGACGACCCCACTTCCCCAGCCTGTCTGGGTGTGGGGTCAGGGTCCACTGCCTTTCAACTTTCAAAGTCCTGGGAGCACACCCTGGAATTTAGAAGCCACATTTGTTTCTACTACCCTCTACCCACACTGCTCAGAGGGATGTCTGAAAACTGTCGCTTTATTTCCCATTTACTCAGTGAGGAGAGATGTGAGGAAGGTTGGAGAATCTACTCCACATCTCTCTGGGCTCAGAAGGACTCTGAAGATCACACACACACACACACACACACACACACACACACACACACACACCCCTTCTGCGAGTTATACTGGAAGCTTCCAAGGCTCAATCTCTTGCCCCTTCCTTGAAGACTCCCAGTCACTCCCCCAGCAGATCAAAGAAAAGGACAACAAAGCCTAAGGACTGTAGGACAGAATCCAGGAGCCCTGGCTCTGATCTTGTCCACCCCTCTCAGCTCCTTTGACCTCTTGAGTCAAACAGGGGAGACACAGGAGGAGGGAGTAGATTCTGCTTCTCTGCAGCCTCCTTAACTCTGCATTCTCTTCTTCCAGGGCTGCCCCGATGGGGCGTGGCAATGAGTGAGCAGACCGAGCGCCAGTGGACGAGGATGGAGAGCCGCACCCAGGAGGGCAGGAAATGATGCCCACCCATCCCCGCATAGAATGACTGCCCAGGGAGAGTGGTTCCCCGGGCCCTGGCAGGGCTGCTGACCCTCAGCCTGCAAACCACTAAGAGCACAAGGACTCCAGACTCTTCTTGTGGATGGTCCCCTGCCCTGCAGCTCCACCATGACGCTGCTTGTGGCCCCCCTCTTGCTAGCTTGGGTGGCTGGTGCCATTGCCACTGTGCCCGTGGTACCTTGGCACGTGCCCTGCCCCCCTCGGTGTGCCTGCCAGATCCGGCCCTGGTATACACCCCTATCGTCCTACCGCGAGGCCGCCACCGTGGACTGCAATGACCTATTCCTGACAGCTGTGCCCCCGGCGCTGCCCGCAGGCACGCAGACCCTGCTGCTACAGAGCAACGGCATCGTCCGCGTGGACCAGAGTGAGCTCGGCTACCTGGCCAATCTCACAGAGCTGGACCTGTCCCAGAACAGCTTTTCGGACACCCGAGACTGTGATTTCCGTGCCCTGCCCCAGCTGCTGAGCCTGCACCTGGAGGAGAACCAGCTGACCCGGCTGGAGGACCGCAGCTTTGCCGGGCTGGCCAGCCTTCAGGAACTCTATCTCAACCACAACCAGCTCTACCGCATCGCCCCAAGGGCCTTCGCCGGCCTCAGCAACCTGCTGCGGCTACACCTCAACTCCAACCTGCTGAGGGCCGTGGACGGCCGCTGGTTCGAGATGCTGCCCAGCCTGGAGATCCTCATGATCGGCGGCAACAAAGTGGACGCTATCTTGGACATGAACTTCCGGCCCCTGGCCAACCTGCGCAGCCTGGTGCTCGCAGGCATGGACCTGCGGGAGATCTCTGACTATGCCCTGGAGGGGCTTCAAAGCCTGGAGAGCCTCTCCTTCTATGACAACCTGCTGGCCCGGGTGCCCCGGCGGGCGCTGGAGCAGGTGCCTGGGCTCAAGTTCCTAGACCTGAACAAGAACCCGCTCCAGCGGGTGGGTCCCGGGGACTTTGCCAACATGTTGCACCTCAAAGAGCTCGGGCTGAACAACATGGAGGAACTGGTTTCCATCGACAAGTTCGCCCTCGTCAACCTCCCTGAGCTGACCAAGCTGGACATCACCAACAACCCCCGGCTGTCCTTCATCCACCCCCGCGCCTTCCATCACCTGCCCCAGATGGAGACCCTCATGCTCAACAACAATGCTCTCAGTGCCTTGCACCAGCAGACAGTGGAGTCCCTGCCCAACCTGCAGGAGGTGGGTCTCCATGGCAACCCCATCCGCTGTGACTGTGTCATCCGCTGGGCCAATGCCACGGGCACCCATGTCCGCTTCATCGAGCCTCAGTCCACCCTGTGTGCCGAGCCACCAGACCTCCAGCGCCGCCCAGTGCGGGAGGTGCCCTTCCGGGAGATGACGGACCACTGCCTGCCCCTCATCTCCCCCCGCAGCTTCCCCCCCAGCCTCCAGGTGGCCAGTGGAGAGAGCCTGGTGCTGCACTGCCGGGCGCTGGCTGAACCGGAACCCGAGATCTACTGGGTCACTCCAGCTGGGGTTCGACTGACGGCTGCCCGGGCAGGCAGGAAGTACCGGGTGTACCCTGAGGGGACCCTGGAGCTGCGGAGGGTGACAGCGGAAGAGGCAGGGCTGTACACCTGTGTGGCCCAGAACCTAGTAGGGGCTGACACTAAGACGGTTAGTGTGGTGGTTGGCCGGGCTCCCCTGCAGCCAGGCAGAGGCAAGGGATGGGGTCTGGAACTCCAGGTGCAGGAGACTCACCCGTATCACATCCTGCTATCTTGGGTCTCCCCACCCAACACAGTCTCCACCAACCTCACCTGGTCCAGTGCCTCTGCCCTCCAGGGCCACAGGGCCACTGCTGTGGCCCGCCTGCCACGGGGTACCCACAGCTACAACATCACCCGCCTCCTTCAGGCCACGGAGTACTGGGCCTGCCTGCAAGTGGCCTTTGCTGATGCCCACACCCAGTTGGCATGTGTATGGGCCAGGACTAAAGAGGCCACTCCTTGTCACAGAGCCTTATGGGACCAACCTGGGCTCATAGCCATCCTGGCTCTCACCATCCTCCTGCTGGCAGCCGGGCTGGCAGCCCACCTTGGCACTGGCCAGCCCAGGCAGGGAGTGGGTGGGCGGCCTCTCCTTCCAGCCTGGGCTTTCTGGGGCTGGAGCACCCCCTCAGCCCGGGTGGTTTCTGCACCCCTTGTCCTGCACTGGAATCCGGGGAGGAAGCCGCCCAGGTCCTCAGAAGGGGAGACACTGTCACCACCATTGTCACAAAATTCCTGAAGCTCAGCCTGTTCTCAGCAGTAGAGAAATAACTAGGACTACTTTTTACCAAAAGGGAAGCAATCTGGGCCAGGTACCCTGCCAGGAAAGTAACATGGATCCACATGCTTGAGGCCTGGCAGCTGGACCAAGACAGCCAGCTTTGTGGCCCTAGGGGGTGCTCCTGCAGCCTCCAGAAACTGCCCTTACCTTCTGAGGGCTCCTCCGCTGCCATTCTGAGGAGCATCTCCAAGGAACAGGAAGGACTCTGGCTAAAGCTGCCCACCTCCCCAGTTGTCTGTGTGCCCAGAGGCTCCTGGGCCTGGCTGTCCCCTGCCTGTGTCCTCAGGCCCTTGGCCCACAGGACACGCCCCGTCCTCTTCTCTGTCTCTGTACAGTCTCAGTTGCTTGCTCTTTCCCCCTCTGGGCAAGAGCTGAAGGAGGCCTCTCCTCCCCACCTCGGGGGGCTGCTCCCAAAGTGGGGCCCCAGTGGGAGAGGGATGCCCAGGAACGCCTCTTCTCGGCCCCCTTCTGGCCTGCACTCTGAGGTTGACTTTCTACAGGCAATTTTGTACCTTTGTGGAGAAATGTGTCACCTCCCCCCAACCCAATTCATTCTTTTCTCCTGTTTTGTAAAAAATAAAAATAAATAAGAATAACAATAATAAGGGGAGGGGTAGGAAACAAAAGAAAAAGAATCCTTTGAATACTGAGTATGACTAAAGAGCTCTCTGCTCTGAACCTCTTAAAAGCCTGAGGGTGACAGAAAGGGGCTGGAATGGGAGAGGGGGGAGGAGAGAGAGGAACGTGGCGCGAGAGAGCACAGTTTTTCCCTTTAGGTTTGAATTCTGACCTGCCAGGCGCCTCTGGGCCTGCTCCCCAAAGGGCCTGAAGATCTGGAGAAGAGAGACAAAGAGCAGGAGAGGCTGGCACGAGAGGAAAGAAGAGACAAGGAGAGGGCGGGAGAGGAAAGTGGAGGAAAACCTGGAGATGGAGAGAGTGGAAATTTCCATCACCAAATGTTGTCACCCCTTCTCTTTCTGTGATAAGCAATTAACATGCCAGTGCAGGGGAAGCACTTCCTATCCTATTTCTAATTAAACAAACCCAAGAGGCAGAGTCATGCGGAGAATTGCAGATTATCAAGACGGCAAGAACTTGGGCTCACTGGGGCAGGAGGGGGTTGTGGGGTGATGGAGGATTTGGGGAGGGGAGGGCTGTGGGACAAGAAAATTGCTGCATTTATCTTTCTGGTCCATTTCAGTATAATCTGCAGTGAGCCTGGTTTGCTTTTGCAGTATTTTTTTTTTTCCCCCCCATGGATTGACTTCTTAGGACCAAATGTGAAGAGAAACATCTTTGGAAAAGCAGAAGAGCCAAGGGGAGGGGCTGCTGTGGCCAGCTGAAGTGCGGTTCCAGAGCAAAAGGCCGCTGGGCCACAGCTCTTGTTTCTGAGATGGGTCTCTTGAGACGGAAAAGAAGTACCACGTGAACCTGACGTCTCCTGCGCTACAGACGTGTTTAGCAGACTTGTAGGAAGCGGGGTCTAAGTCACCCTAAGGTTGAAAATGTAGACACAGGTGGAAGCCAGCCCTATAATAGAGCATCAGGCCCCATGGAACCTAGAAAGAGAACACTCACCCCAAGCCAGACGATGATGCTTCTCTCTCGGTAAGCACAGAGAGCAGGGTTCTCTGAAGACCTTCAGCAAACAGCCACTTTAGAAGCCTTTTCCTCTTGGGCAGAAGGGTTCTCACACATCAGCCTGCATCAGAATCACCTGAGGGCTGGCTGAACACAGACGGCTGGTCCTACCCCCAGAGTTTCTGATCTAGATTTGGGTGGGATCTGAGAATTGCATTTCTAACAAGTTTGCTGCTGGTCTGGGGACCACACTTGGGAGAACCATGGAGCTCCAGCCTGCAGTGGCTAGAATGTTTCACTTCCTCTGCTCAGGGTCCCAGCTTTTCTCTACACAGCAGTACAGGTTATGGTCCCATGAGAGAGTTGGGGCGGGGCTGGAGGGTGGTGCCTCAGCTCCTGCCCCCTCTACTGCTGGGCTGCTCGACCCCATTTCAAAATGACAGCCCACTGCCCTGAGTCACCAGGCTCCATCCACATGTGCTCTTTCCCATGGGCAACTTACGTGTTCTTTAGGGGAGGGAGCTGGGAAAGCTTTGGGACCATCATAGCCAAGTTCCGGGCAGCCACGCCAACTAACTGGGGCTGGCCTGTGGGATCCAGCCTATTTGCCATTGGTGAGGGTTCATCCTCTGTGATCCAGAACCTCTGTGGGGAAGAGGCAGGCCAGGGCCTGTGCTGATCATGGAAAACTGAAGTTAGAAATCAGCGCCTCTCCTGTCTAGGATGAAGGGCAGGTGCTGCCTTTCTTGATGGGCCCACATGGCAAGGAGAATCCTGATGCTGGTCCCTTAAGCATCCAGAGCCCTGTAAAGCCTGTGAGCCCTGCAACCCTCTCCCATCAATTCCTCTCCTACCACCCCAGAACGCCTCTAAGACCTCAGGGCTCAGTCATAGCAACACAGAAAGTGACCCCAGCACACATTAGATCCTGCAAGCACGAAATACTTGTAAAGGTACCTGCGGTTGGAGGATGGAAAGGCTGGAAGTTGAACGACATCTTTGCTACCCTCCTTTCCCGAAGACTCCTCGGTTATAGGCAGGAAGCCCTGAGGGAACCATGGAAGCTGTGAGCCCTGAGGAAAAGGGGTGCAGCTCTGGCTCCCAGTTTCCATGTCCTCAGGGGCTCCCGGCACTGAGCCCTTGAAAATGAATCCCTTCTTGGGGGAGGGAAGGCAGTTATGGTGATTTAGCCTTTCTCTCAGCTGAATTCCCTGGTCCTGAGCATGTGGCTGCCCCCAGAGAAGTGAGGTGAGCTGGGGAAAGGATGTGAGTGAGTGGCCTCTTTTCTCCTGGAAAGAGAGCTGAGCTGCAGTTAGTTTTCAAACTAGTCTGAGTGCGTGGTCAACTAAACATGCTGGGTTTAAAACAAACAAAACGGCTATTTAACCTGGTCTCTTCTGGACATTTAAGGTAGCTTTTTTTTTTTTTTTTCATTATTCGGGCCTCTCACTGTTGTGGCCCCTCCCATTGCGGAGCACAGGCTCCGGACGCGCAGGCCCAGTGGCCACGGCTCACGGGCCCAGCCGCTCCGCGGCACGCGGGATCCTCCCAGACCGGGCACGAACCCGTGTCCCCTGCATCGGCAGGCGGACTCCCAACCACTGCGCCATAAGGTAGCTTTTTTTTAAACCCTAAATAGAAAGCAATATTTATCACTGTTTGAATTTTAAGTTGTTACAGAGAGCCTGTCATTTCCATCTATTGAGATGATTTCAAAACCCAGCTCAATTGTTGACTGTATATGTCCCTGGCAGGAGCACGCCACTGCAGGATCCTATCCTACCTTTCTGTCCTCAGCCGCAGCCCAGACAGATTGTGGGGCAGACTCGGGCCAGGACACAGTTCTGTGGCTCACCACAGCAGCCTTCCTACCAGCCCGACACGGGCCCATCAATCAACCCATCTGACGGGCCCCTCACCGCCACAGCCCCTCCGGCTGCGGAGCACAGGCTCCGGACGCGCAGGCTCAGCAGCCATGGCTCATGGGCCCAGCCGCTCCATGGCATGCGGGATCCTCCCAGACCGGGCACGAACCCGTGTCCCCTGCATCGGCAGGCGGACTCCCAACCACTGCGCCATAAGGTAGCTTTTTTTTAAACCCTAAATAGAAAGCAATATTTATCACTGTTTGAATTTTAAGTTGTTACAGAGAGCCTGTCATTTCCATCTATTGAGATGATTTCAAAACCCAGCTCAATTGTTGACTGTATATGTCCCTGGCAGGAGCACGCCACTGCAGGATCCTATCCTACCTTTCTGTCCTCAGCCGCAGCCCAGACAGATTGTGGGGCAGACTCGGGCCAGGACACAGTTCTGTGGCTCACCACAGCAGCCTTCCTACCAGCCCGACACGGGCCCATCAATCAACCCATCTGAGGTGGCCGCTCAGCCAACTCTCAACACAAACCACTTAAATACACTCTCTTGCAGCCCACATTCCTGCACTCCCCCAGGAGGCGGACTTCCTGGAGGGCTGTGCCAATAGGAGGAGAGAGTGAGTGTGAGGCAGTCCGGGCAGCTCTCATACTAGTCCCTGTATGACAAGTCAATGAGGTTGGCTGATCTAGTGTAGGGTGACCAACTGGGACTTTCCTGGTCTCAGCACTGAAAGTCCCTTGTTTCAGGACCTCTCTCAGTGCTGGGAAAACCAGGGTGGTAGTGACCTCTTTCTAAGTGTTCCAGTCACCTTCCTTCTTCCCATTTTCCCTTCTGCCTCCCAATCAACAAATATTTAATGAATGTGACTATGCGGTTGGCACAGTTCTAAGAACTAGGGATTGCAGATAAAAATCTCTGAGCCCATGAACCTTGCATTTCAGTGAGGGAAGGAAGTTGATGAACAGGACAAATAAGTAAGAATATATAGCATGTCGGGCAGTAGTGAGTACTATGGAGAAAAATCATAAGTCAGGGAAGGGGATGAGTCGGGATCAGGGGGAAAGACCTTGTTGAGAAGCTGACATTTGAGCAATGCTGTGGGGGAGTGAACCAACCAGTTATCTGGGGGAAGAGTGGTCCAGAAAGAGAGGAAAGTAAGGGAGAACGCCAAGAGCAAGGACGCTGTGTCCGGAGCAAGGGGGAGGGGGGCAGGGAGAGGACCTGGGAGACCTGAGGGCAGAGAAGTAGCCGGGCGATCACGCTGGGCCTCATAGGCCACTGGAAGGACTTGGACTTTTCCTTCCAGTAAGAGGGGAGATGCTGGACGGTCCTGAGCAGACGTGGAACGATTTGGCTCAAGCAGATCCCTCTGGTTGCTAGACTGAGAACAGAGCATGGACGTGTGGGGTGGCCGAGGGCAGAAGCAGAGAGGTCACTTAGGAGACCACTGCAATAACCGTCTCCATTTAACCATCGCTTCTAGAACTTTGCTGGGGGTTGACATGAAGTGTACCTCTCTTTCTTGAATCTATCTTTTCCCCTATTTTTGAAAATCAAAGCCACATTTACTCTTTCGCAGGATCCTGACCGCTCTCTCTCTCTCCCCATGGTTCTTCAAGGCAGCTCATGCAGACCAAGGCTCCTCCATCACATCTGCTAGTTCTGTCAGTGCCTCATAACAGAGACCAGAACTTATGGAAGGTAGTGAGGGATGATCCTCACTGGCTTTAATTTCCATCTTAATTGTGTTTGTCGTTCAAGCAGTCAGTCATTCCAAGGGAGAAACAGCAGTGGCAGGAGTCCTTATCCTGCCTCTTCCCTGACAGCGCATCGCCGTGGAGTGTTACAAAGACACTGCAAATGCTGACAACGCGTTGGCTGTTCCAGGCCTGACGTCTACCTTCCTTCTTGATGATTTTACCAGAAGAACGCTTGTGTGTTCCTCATAAGTTTCACACATGTCAGATCAACCTGTCCTTAGCCTTCCCAGTACGATTGTTACCCATTTGGGCTATCCTTTTACAGATGCCCTTTGATTAAGAGTATCTCCTTGTAATTTTTATAGAATGGTAATAAAGCCTAAAGTCAAGCATTTACTATGTGCTAGCCACCCTAGTAGGGATTTCACATGCACCACTTCATTTCAATCACAGCTACCTTATAAAGTGGTTACAATTACCCCCATTTTACAAATTTAGACATCAGAGCCCAGAAAGGCTAAAGGACTTACCCAAGGTCACACAGCTAGTAGGTGGCAGAGTCAGGATTCAAACACTGTCTGATTCCAAAAGCTCTTTTCTAACTACTGCTCTGCTATATTCAAATTTATACGCTTTAAAAGTATGTCAGTAGTTTTCGAGAACATGAGAACTTCTAAAATCTGTGTGCAAATTTTAGAGCACTCTCTGTGCAGCCACATATATTTTTAGATGCTGCCCTCTTTTTTTAAACTCAGGATAATTTGTGGCTTTATTGTCAGGACTTCAATTTTAAAACCTCTTGAACTATATTCTCTTGAGAATCATAGCTTATAATTCTTTTCTCTGAATTTTTGGAACATGTATTTTAGAAGCCTGGGTGTCTGATTTTGCCCCCTCATCCTTTCCTTCCTTAGATACCGTGAACTCTAAATTTCCACAGCGGCTTCCTCTGGAGGTTCCGATCTCTCTCCTCACCAACTGGTTCTCCTTTGTTGATCAGAACTGCATCCAGAGCAGCCCTTGCCCACGGGCTTCCTTTTCTCTGAGCTCAGACGTTGGCTGGCCAAGTCAGGAGCTCATCAGAGGCTCGACATTGAGCCAAGCAATGCACCAAGCAAGAATCTAGGTGGCAGGAGTCCTGTCACTGCTTCCTCTGGCCTCTGTGCCCATTTTATAGCTTCAAGTAGAAAACACGGTCCTCATGGCCTCCTTCTGACCCAGTGGCCCATATCATTCTCATACCACAGGGCCCTTCTGAGCCATTCTCCTTTCATCTGCAACCAAAATCTGGCTGTGCTTCTTGTGAACGTCCATTGCCTAGCTACAGCTGTGAATCAGTATCCCCACCCTCCGCCTCCACCACACACTCCAAATCTTTGTGCCCCTCCAGGTTCCCTTTCCTATAGTCCCCAGCCAGGGAACCCAGAGCTCCCCTCTGCCTCGTTTGTAGAAATTTCCAATGGCCATAGTCCCCACCCCTACCGTGCACAAAAAGAGACCTGGTTGTCTTGCTTGTAGATGTCTTAGAGCACAAAGGGCCAGTGTTGGAAATGGCAGCTCCCTTAGCAACAAGAGAACACAAGTAGGTCGAGGAAGTGCTAAGGCACTATTCCTCCTCATCCCTTCATTGCTACCCTCAGAAATCACAAAGGACCAGGCTATCAGCCTGTGAGGAGGGAAGAAAGAACCTAGGCTCAACCTACATGATAGGAATAAGGGGCAGTATGTGGTGGCACATTACTAAGCTCATTGATACTTACTCTCTCTTGCTGTTAGTAATAACTCAGTGAGTTATGCTGTACAGATATGATTATTATTCCCATTTTACAGGTAAGGAGATCGAGACTTGGAAAATTTAAATAACCAAGGTCACACAACCAATAAAGGTAGAACTGGAATTTAAGCCCAAGTCTTCTAATTCTGAATTCCCATGCCCCGCTCACCTACCCACACCAGGTTCTCCATCAAAAACAAGGAGTGAGTGGCGTGCACTCCTCTCAGGGCGGGGGGGACGCGGTGTGAAGCTGGATGGAAATAACCAGGTACTGAATACAGAGAATAGAGAGGAGATGGAATCACTTGTACTGACAAGGATCACAGAAGCTGGGTGGGCAGGAGCCAGAGCCCACAGATGGACTCCAGGACCGTGGAGGCGGCGCTGGCCCAGGCAGAGGAGCCACAGCTAAGAAGGGTAAGCGGCAGCAGTGCCTGGCTCCGGGGCTCAGAGGCCACTGCTTGGTGAAGTCCCACCTCTCACAGCTGAAGCCAGCCTCACAGAGTCATCTGGTTTAGGCCCCTGCCTTCTAATGGCCTGGGTATCATTATCTCTGTTGACTTCACAGTGAGAAGAGGAGAGGAACCAGAATCTCAACCTTTTGGCTCAGGGCAGGGCTGGACTAGGGCCCTCCATTAGAGCCAGTCATTCAAAGATGGAGAGTCCATGGGCTGCTGTGAAGGCTAGCAAATTTTTCTGGGCACATGCATACGTAACATTTTCTGGAGAGAGGGCACCTTGGATTTAATAAGACTCTGAAATGGGTCAAAAACCCCAGAAAGATCAAGAATTACTGCATTAGAGGGTACTACAGTCCCACTCACAGCTGTAGAACTCGAGACTCTAGTTGGGAGTTGCCAAGGGAAACAGAGCCACCCACAACAATTTGCAGGTCTGTCGGGGAGGATTAGGTTGATGAACATTCGCCATCTCTGCACCTAAATGGATTCAGATTTGCTTACATAGACATTTCCTTTAAAATAAGGAAGATGAAGTCTCAGTGTTTTCATTTGCAAAGCAGGGGCTCCTATGTCTGCTCCTAATGTTCAATCAAAGCTTCAAGCTTTTAGCCCATCAAAACCTACAAGCTCCCTAGAACTCCGCTGCACCTCCCACATCAGCCCCATGGGTCCCCCAGCCCCGAGGGCCACATGAGAGCTCACTCAGCCACTTAACAACATCCATCTGACAAGCATGTGCCCAGGGAGGGCACAGGATTCACCCAAGTGCCTTGGGAAACCCAGGCTCAAGCCCTTCTCTTTAATCTTGAATAGATGAGAATCATCCATCCTGTTCTATTTCTCCTTTACTCCCCTTCCCCAATTCCTCAACTTCTCTGACACCCCCCCACGCACACACATGAGCTGTGTGCACACGTGCGTGTCCATGTGTTTGCACAAACACACACAACTTTGTAAATGTCATTTGCAGCTCTGTTCCAGTCCCCATTCTACATGCCATTTGCCAGAAGCTATTTTAAGCACCCAATAAAACTGTTTTAGAATGAATCCTGGGATGTTCTGCCCTTTGCTTCCCCAGGGCAAAAGCATTTGGGCTCCAGATGGAGCTACGTGTTGGCACCAAGTGAAGAGAAGAAGAAAGAATCGACCCAGGATCAGCAAGAGATCTCAGCCTCCTGCCCATAGGCAGTGTGGTGTGTCTACACAGAGACATACACCTGGATTTAAATCCCTGCCGTGATCTTTACTATCCCTGAGACCTTGGGGTGCTGACTACACCTGTCTGCCTCATCTGTGAATGAGAGCTGCTAGTACCTCCATGGTTCTCAGCCTGGAGCACACATCAGAATCACCTGGAGTGGTGCAGTGGTTGAGAGTCCACCTGCCGATGCAGGGGACACGGGTTCGTGCCCCGGTCCGGGAAGATCCCACATGCCGCGGAGCGGCTGGGCCCGTGAGCCATGGCCGCTGAGCCTGCGCGTCCGGAGCCTGTGCTCGGCAACGGGAGAGGCCACAGCAGTGAGAGGCCTGCGTACCAAAAAAAGATTGCTGTAGAATCACCTGGAGGGCAGTCAAAACGCAAATTACTGGGCTCAACCTGGAATCTGGAGTGAGGCTTGAAAATCTGCATTTCTAACACAAGCTCCCAAGAGGGTGCCGCTGCTCCAGGACCACTCTATGAGAAGCAATGACCTAACTCATGAGTTCCTGTGAGGATTAAATGAGAAAATAGATGTAAATCACCTGGCACTTAGTCAGGTAGCAGTTCTCAACCTTGGCTGTGCATTAGAATCACCTGGGGACCTTTGACAACTAGGTGTCCAGCCACTGCAGACCAATTAAATCAGTCTCTAGAGGTGAGATACAGACATTACTACTTTTTTAAAAAGCCTCCCGGTGTCCTAAATGTACAGTCAAGGTTGAGAGCCACTGTAGCAGGAGCTCAATGCATTTGAAACACACTGTATGAGCTGCCCAGCTGCCCCTCTTTCCAGGACCTCTAATCTTTCCTCAGAGCCCCATTGCCCACTCCGGTTCCCCTGGGAAAGATTGGGGGAAACTTAACCTTGGCTTTGGCTGCTGGAGTGGCCAGGTGCTGAGGACCATTTGGAAGATGAGAACTGGTTCATTCATTCAATCCACCCGGTCAGTCATTCATTCACTAACAATCAACCAAGCTGCTATGACTGTATTTATGAGGTGCTTGGGGACATGGGGATGAAAGAATCCAGTCCTGTCCACAGGAGTTTGTGCCCTCTTACAAAAGATGTAGAATAATCGCCTCTCAGGTTTGGAAGTGTTCTCTAGCCTCAGCTCCCACCCACCAAAGGAGTTCTCTCCACAACGGCCCCATCATCTCATCCCAGATTTAATACTTTAAGCGACAGAGAGCTCGTTACCTCGCAAGGCGGCCCATCAAGTTTAAGGATTCTACGTTTTACAAAGTTTTTCCTTAGACTGAACTGAAACCACAGCCCTGTGACTCCCACTCATTAGCTCTAAACTCTGGAAGAAACTCACCCCAAGCTATCCCTTCCACATGCAGGCTCAGCTGTGTAGAGATGCCTTCCATGGTCAGGGGAAATTACAACTGCAAACGGAGAGTATGTTCCTAATTACTATCAAAGTGTCAGAAGGGCAATACAGAGGTTCTTGTTAACTGAGTATTAGCTCGCCAGTTCTCACAGGTGGTGCTGGGACACAAAAATCAACATAACACAAAAGTACTTACTAATGAACCTACCACCCTCTAACCTTAACCCCTCACTCAATTTTGTTCTTTCCCATTTAACTGCAGTCTCAGCCTGACCCAACACCTGTGGCAAAGGTCTTTGTCAGCCTCTGCTGGCTGTGGGCAGTTACTACCACACAAAACAGAGAAGAGACAAACCAATTGCAAAGTGAAATTGCCTATCTTGCCTCCCGAAATGCAGGTTTTAATGATGTTGACCAAATCAATGTTAGAGGAGTATTTAAATCACCCACAAAGCTACTGAAACAATAAGACCGGGGTGGGGAGACCAATTAACAACGGAAGAAGAGAAAATCAACAAGGATCATACACAGCAGTCACCTCAAAAGTAAATGATTTGGAGACCCCAAATTAAGAGAGGCCCATGGGAAATGGATGCAGCCCTGTAATGTTTTTATAAAACGAAGACCCTCTTTAAGACCCCGCTTCAAAAGTCAGACAAGAAATGAAGAGTGTTTCCCTCCAGGAATCTATCATTTGGTTAAGGAATCAAGTCTTAGCTAATAAAAGAGTTTCTATATTATGCCAATAACACAAGACAGCGATGATCAAGAGCTGAATTGAGGGGCACACAGCTCCTGAGATTAGGGGAGGACAACCCAGTGGAGACTGGAAAGGCCAGTGAAGCCTTTGCCAAGAAAAAGCTTGTTTTTCAAGAAAGACACACACACACACAACCCGTCTTCCCTCCTGAGGCCTCTGGTTACTCACCAGGTCCTAGTCAAGAGGCCCAACAGCTTAGGAAAGACGAGTACATCTAACCTACCCAGCACACCGCTGTGTTTATGGTCAAGAGCCCGGGAACATAAACATGCAATGGACCACACCAAATGGCAGAGGAAGGCTGAGGAACCCCTGAGGTGGCGGAGAAAACACTCGAGCCCCTGGGTGACCTCAGTCCAGCCCACCTGGGTGTGCTGCCAGCAGGCCCATGCCCAGGACCCCAGTGGGTCTGGCTGCTTTAGCCCGAGGGGGATGTGAGGAAGGCCAACGGCGCATCTGAGCAAAGAGGAAATCAATGGCAGCCTTCCCCTCCGTGCTGCTTTTTCCCCATATGGGTGAAAAGGGCTTCCTAGTCATCATCCCACTCATCCCTGGCCTCCAGCTGGACCTCAGCTACAGTTTTCTGGAAAGTAGGAGAAACAGGGAGGCGGAGACACCCCTAGATGAGTGTGGAACCAAGGCAACTTCATGTGTCCCACCTCTCAGCCTCCCCACTATTTTTACTAATATTGAGGAGAGAGTAAGTTGAAAATATGTGCTCAGAGGAGAGACGTGTGTGTGTGCGCGCGCGCGTGTGTGCGTGCGTGCGTGTGTGTGTGCGCGTGTGCGCGTGCGCGTGTGTGTGTGCGCGTGTGTGTGGTGTGTGGTGTGTGTGTGTGGTGTGTGTGGTGTGTGTGTGGTGTGTGTGTGTGTGTGGTGTGTGTGTGGTGTGTGGTGTGTGTGTGTGGTTGTGTGTAGTGTGTGTGTGGTGTGTGTGTGGTGTGTGTGTGTGCGTGTGGTGTGTGTGTGCGCGTGTGTGTGTGGTGTGTGTGTGGTGTGTGGTGTGTGTGTGGTGTGTGTGTGTGGTGTGTGTGGTGTGTGTGGTGTGTGTGTGGTGTGTGTGTGCGTGTGGTGTGTGTGTGGTGTGTGTGTGTGCGTGTGGTGTGTGTGTGCGCGTGTGTGTGTGGTGTGTGTGTGGTGTGTGGTGTGTGTGTGGTGTGTGTGTGTGGTGTGTGTGGTGTGTGTGGTGTGTGTGTGGTGTGTGTGTGCGTGTGGTGTGTGTGTGGTGTGTGTGTGTGCGTGTGGTGTGTGTGTGCGCGTGTGTGTGTGGTGTGTGTGTGGTGTGTGGTGTGTGTGTGGTGTGTGTGTGTGGTGTGTGTGGTGTGTGTGGTGTGTGTGTGGTGTGTGTGTGCGTGTGGTGTGTGTGTGGTGTGTGTGTGTGCGTGTGGTGTGTGTGTGCGCGTGTGTGTGTGGTGTGTGTGTGGTGTGTGGTGTGTGTGTGGTGTGTGTGTGTGGTGTGTGTGGTGTGTGTGGTGTGTGTGTGGTGTGTGTGTGCGTGTGGTGTGTGTGTGGTGTGTGTGTGTGCGTGTGGTGTGTGTGTGCGCGTGTGTGTGTGGTGTGTGTGTGGTGTGTGGTGTGTGTGTGGTGTGTGTGTGTGGTGTGTGTGGTGTGTGTGGTGTGTGTGTGGTGTGTGTGTGCGTGTGGTGTGTGTGTGGTGTGTGTGTGTGCGTGTGGTGTGTGTGTGCGCGTGTGTGTGTGGTGTGTGTGTGGTGTGTGGTGTGTGTGTGGTGTGTGTGTGGTGTGTGTGTGTGGTGTGTGTGTGTGGTGTGTGTGGTGTGTGTGTGCTGTGTGTGTGCGTGCGTGTGCGTGCGTGTGCGGTGTGTGGTGTGTGTGCGCGCGCGTGTGTGTGCGTGCGTGTGCGCGTGTGTGTGTGCGTGCGTGCGTGTGTGCGTGTGTGTGCGTGCGTGCGTGTGCGCATGTGTGTACCTGGGGCTGCTCAGAGGAGGAACACGGGTTGACCTCTCACTTCGTACCTCCCTCAGAAAGGGGGAGCTGCTTATACCACCCCCACCTGCTTGTCCCTGCTTTGCCTTTTGTTAAACTTAAATCACCTGATTTTTAAATTTTTCATTTGAAATTGTGGTTTAAAACACCCAACGCAAAATGTAGCGTTGTGCACAGTTCTAAGCGTACAGCTCAGAAGTGCCCAAGGTGCTCACACTGTTGTACAACCGCCTCCACAGCTTCCTCATCTTGCAAAATGGAAACTCCCCTTTCAGCAACGACTCCCCATTTCCCCCTCCCCGCAGGCCCTGGGAGCCACCATTCTACTTTTTGCTTCTATGAATTTGATTGTTCTAGATACCACAACAATACAGTCTTTTGTGACTGGCTCACTTCATTTAGCATAATGTCCTCAGAGTTCATCCATGTGTAGCACGCGTCAGAACTTCCCTCCTTTTGAAGGCTGAATAATATTCCACTGTATGTCTACGCCACATTTTGTTTATCCATTCATCTGTTGATGGACACTTGTGTTGCTTCCGCTTCTTGGTTATTGTGAATGATGCCACTGTGAACATGGGTGTGCAAACATCTCTTTGAGATCCTGCTTTCAATTCTTTTCTATATATACCCAGAAGTGGGATTACTGGATCATATGGCAATTCTATTTTTAATTTTTTTGAGGAATAGCTGTGCTGTTTTCCACAGCAGCTGCGCCATTTTACATTCCCACCAAGAGCACACAAGGGTTCCAATTTCTCCACCCTGCTTTGCTCTTAAGGAGTTGCTGAGAATGAGGGGCTCCCCAGAATCTCTGGACTTGAAATGAGAATCCAGGACCTCAGAATGCCTGTGGTCCTACCCTTCCCGGCCTTCTCAGAGGTCTCATGGTCATTCCTCAGCCCCTGAGGAGCCCTGCTCTCCAGCAGGCCAGGGAAGGACAAAGAAAACAAAGTCTTCCAAGGTAGCGAGCAAACACCCAAGAACAATAGCACTCAAGTAACCAGAGCACTCAGCAATGGGACAGATCTGGGTGAGGACAAGTGTGAGCTGCCACCCCTACCCTGAGCTCGCTGCACCGGCAAACAGAGCACAGGGCAAGGGGGCAACGGGGGAGAGGCTGGCTGGGGAGCGCCTTACTTCTCAGTGAACGTGGAAGTCCAGGCCACTGTCAACTCTCCCCTGAACCACCGCAACGGCCTGCAACGTAGCCTCCAAAGGGCTCCTTCAAAAATTCAAATCCGGTCCTCTCACTTCCCTACTTAAAATGTTTCATGGCTCCCACTGCCCTCAGACTAAACTCCTTGACACAAAATCACTGCCCTTCATGACCCAGCCCTGCCTAGCTCTCAGTACATCTGCTGTGTCACTCCCTCCTACTCCTAGATTTAGCCACACAAATGCATTCCAACTGCTAGAACATACCACACTCGCTGCCTCTATTGGGCCTTTGTATACAATGTTCTCTCAGCTTGGAACATTCTCCCTCACGTCACCCTCCTTCCTCTCTTCATCTAAGTAGTTCTAGGCATCCTTTGGGTCCCAACCTAGATGTCGCTTCCTCCAGGAAGGCTCCCACTACCTCCTGGATTCTGAGTCTCAGTATTAACATGGGGGTCATGGCAGGACTCTGCCACTGGTGTGTTCCCTGGAGACTCGCCCATGTTCCTGACACTAGGTTCTGTGAGCAACGGCCTGCAACCTGGCCTCCCAGCACCTAGAACACAGCATGGCTCAGTGTTGGTGCTCATTACATGAGTGAATGAATGTGTGAATGAAGCCATGAAGGCTTGATTCCTGAGGCTGATGAGTCCTGGGAGGCACAGGGGGCTGGCAATTTCCACCTTCCACCTTCCACCTTTTGACCTCATTCTTGTCTTGTGGCCTTTAGTGTCCCCAAAGTTATGGGGAAATGAGGATAGGCCAAAAAGGGGGCAGGGACCATGCAAATGAAGCACAAACTCTGGAGTTCCTTGGGAAGCTGTTCCAAAACCCTGGATTATCAGGATATTTGAATTTATCTGGCTGTCCCCTACTCCGTGACACTGAGTAATGAAGAGTTTATGGTTTCTTCCACCCTCTCTGGCTTCCCAGCTTCTGCCCAGTCATCACCTCCTGCCCCTCTCTGGTCCTCCCCCCATTGCTAGGAGATGGCTGTGATCTATGGCCATTCGCCCAGGGAGCCAGCCTGGCTGAGGGACCCAAGGCCCCAGGTACAAAAAGTGATGCAACTCTTGGAGCTAGGCTCTAACTGGCCATTCCGCATGAAGTGTAGAGATTTAGCAAGACAAAATTCTCCCCTACAGCATCCTGAATCTTCCCCCTGTAGCTGATAAACAGCAAGTCCCAGACCTGGGAACAATCAAAAGAGAAGAGCAGTGATTCAGGGCAGAGGAGCACAGAAGGGGGTCCGCCCCCTATGCCCGTTCTCTCCCCAGGGCCCCCAGAGCTGCCACCCTGGGAACACTAGCATTAGGGAAGTTTGCCTCCATACCACTGTCATTATCACAGAGCCCACGCCATTTCTGCTCTCCAGTGCCATCCTCTTGTGTGGCAGGTGGGTGAAATGTGGCCCTTCGTTTGTCACACAGCTAGCCAAGGGCAACGTTGGGTCAAACGCCCAAGATGCCCGCCCTCACTTACCAACGGCGCTGTGGTAGGTGAGGGCGAGCAGAGCCCACACCGCCCTTCCTCGTCCCGTGGGCACCTTTGGCTCCCCAACCCCTACCCATTTTGGGACTTGGGAGGGTCTGATAGAGTGTCCAAGACCTCTCACCCTCGTTCTCTTCTGTGCATCAGGAGCCACATTACATCTTTTTTTTTTTTTTTTTTCGGTACACGGGCCTCTCACTGTTGTGGCGCCTCCCC
>NW_006798649.1:683803-694866 GCF_000442215.2 Lipotes vexillifer | reverse complement strand
C
The DNA here is from genome assembly GCF_000442215.2 of Lipotes vexillifer. Lineage (NCBI taxonomy): Eukaryota > Metazoa > Chordata > Mammalia > Artiodactyla > Lipotidae > Lipotes > Lipotes vexillifer. The sequence goes on along the minus strand of NW_006798649.1, from coordinate 694,865 downwards.
GAACCCGTGTCCCCTGCATCGGCAGGCGGACTCTCAAGCACTGCACCACCAGGGAAGCCCTACATCTTTTTTTTTTTTTAAAGCATATATTACTTTTCACGTATTTATTTATTTTTGGCCACGTTGGGTCTCCGTTGCTGCACACGGGCTTTCTCTAGTCGTGGCTAACGGGGGCTCCTCTTCGTTGCAGTGCGCGGGCTTCTCATTGTGGTGGCTCCTCTTGTTGCAGAGCACAGGCTCTAGACACGTGGGCTTCAGTAGTTGTGGCTCGCGGGCTCTAGAGCGCAGGCCCAGTAGTTGTGGTGCATGGGCTTCGTTGCTCCGCGTCATGTGGGATCTTCCCAGACCAGGACTGGAACCCGTGTCCCCTGCATTAGCAGGCGGGTTCTTAACCACTGCGCCACCAGGGAATCCCCCGACATTACATCTTAATTAGGAGGAAATCCAAGACAATTAGTATGGGGTCCCCTGCAAGGAGCACGTTAACTGAGAGCGACAGCCACCCCCACACATGCAGGGGCCCCAGAGCACTCCACCTGGGCTTGCATGAAGCTGCTGCCGGCCAATGCCTGCAGCCTTGGCCCAGGTTACAAGAGCCAGGCTTTGGGGCCCCCTGGGTTCCACGCAAATGCAGCCTCCTTGGTTATCTATTTGCACTGGGGGCTGGAGAGATGGGGGGACAGTCCAAAGGCCATCTCATGTGCAGAGCTCAGCTCAGCCTGGAAGAGGGTTTTTCCAGTGAAATGAGATTCAGTTACACCCATGAGAAAGAAAAGGCCCAGATAGATGAGGTTAAGACACGTGCTCAACAATTGTTCTAAAAGATTACTCCGCTACATCACACACAAACACATGCATGTACACACACACACACACACACACACCCCATAGCTCCACTACAGAAAGTGTTGCTTAGCATCATCTCACAAACCAGGACCAGCCAGCCTGTGTGCGACCTCTCCTCCCTCCCTCTCTGCCCAATACATAGAGCCAGAGACCGGAGTCACAGATGACTCAGGCCAGACCCAAGGGGGCTTGCAGTTCTTGCCCTCTCATAATAATTCCTGCTTTGAGCTAAGCTCCACAGTAATTCAGCCATGCAGGCCAGAGCAGTGGAAGAATTTGTCTTGCCAAAAAAAAGCTAATGGGAGGTGAAATGGCATTAATAACAGTAGACTGTCTAGACAGGAGGCACTGGTCTGGAAACTCTCTGCCCTGGTCAGGCCTCTCCTTGCCCAGCCTGAGAGCCACACGCAAAGGGCATTGGTAACTTGGGCCCCCTCCAGCAAGGGCTCCAGAGATCAGGGTGAGGGTCTAGAAGAGAGCTTTCCCCATTTGCAGCCTGGGAGAGCCATCTTCAGATGGCTGGGGGCAGAAGAGAATGGTTCTCAGAAGGGCCTGCGAGCTATAGGGAGGTAGGTTTCCACTCAAAGGGAGAAAATTGTCTAACATTCAAAGCTGGCTAATGATAACACAGTCATCTTGTAAGGTGGTGAGAGCTCTGTCACAATACATATTCAAACAGTACAGCATAGTGTTTGGGAGCTTAAGCCATGGAGTCAGCTACACCTGGCTTCAATTCCTGATTGTCATTTACTCACTGTGTGATTTTGAGAATGTAACTTGAAACTGTTCACTGGTACATAAGCATAATCATTACCTCCTCAAATTTTGAGGCATATGTGAGGTTAGTGCATGTAGAGTACCTCACAATAGTAAGCACTTGATAAATTTCAGCTGGAACTATTCTTATATATAATAACAAGCAAAAACTATGTGGCTACCAGTTGGGGGATGCCAACAAAGAGAGTCTCAGAATGGTTGGGGATGGGAGTAGATAATCTCTGAGATCCCTTCAAACTCAAAGGATATACAGATCCACTCATTCTTTTTTTTTTCCTTTTCCTTTTTCTCATTCAACAAATGAAACTACTCTGTGACAGAAATTATACTAGACCCTGAATAGACAAAGATCAGAGGATGCCTCACCCTCTTCCTTCCCTCTGAGAGCTCTTTAATCATTTCTTGCCTTAAAGCCCTCCCCAGCTGGTCAGAAGGATGAGATGTTGGCATGCAACACACACATACACACACACACACACACACACACACCACCATGACCACCACCACCACAGTGCTTTGCCCTCACCAACATGACAGACAGTGAGTCCTACACAAAGCACAGATGCTTCTACACTTGGCTTTTCATTCCTGTAGCTAGCTTTGGCTCATATGCCACCTCACAGGCTGTCTCTGGACCCTCCTGATGGCCCAGCCATGGCAGTAAGAACCCTCTGCCACAAACTGGTTCACCAGATGCCTATTCCTTGGGTAAACAAACAAACAAAGGGCTACAGACCTCCACCATTACAAATGTGACCCTGGTTTGCAGGGACTCTCATTCCGCTAGGAATAAGTATCTGTTCCAAGAGAACAAACCGTAGCCCCTCCATGGATCAGGAGCTACATTATATCTTAATTAGGAGGAAATCTGAGGCAATTATCTGAATTAACCAACGTGGTCTAAAGCAGCCGACAGGTCCCCCTAGATTATGGTACAAGTCAGGAGCTCAGGGTTGGTTCCTGCTTTGGGAATGCTGGGCATTTAACAATGGCAGTAACCAGCTTGGCTTTGGTGAGAGGATGTGGCTGAGCCATGCCAAGCCTTCAGCCTGGCCACCACGGCCACTCAGTTCACAAGTCCACTGAGCAAACGCTGGGGGTGCTGAGGGAGAACTCTAACTAACATCCACAAAGTGGACCACCTTGTCCACCTGGCTACCAGTAGGAGCTTGGTAAAATCCACACGGAACACAAATAGTTTCATATTTTGTGCCCATTCTAAGAGGCCTGTCCACACCTCTTTTTTCTAAACTTCCTTGTCACGAATTCTTGAATCTTATCCCTTCTGAGTTTGTGACCATCTGGCCAAACCATTAGTAAAGCACATGAATTAGTGAGAGACTTACCTCAGGCCATCTCTCTTTCCAAGTAAAGTAGTCAACAAGTTGTCCTGCTCAAAGCACTCCCACTGGGGCCGCACCTGTTCCCCACTTCAGGGGCACTCCAGAAAGAGCGCCAGTACCAGGGGAGTTCCTTTTGGGTGAGTGTCAGTGTATCAGGAAGAGTTCTGAAGAGCAGTCTGGGCTGTCCTCCTCCTCAGTCACTTCCTCTTGAGGCCACAGGTGTCGACTGAGGAAGAGGTGGCAGAGCAGAGCATCAGCAGTGGGCGCCCTCAGAGTGTGAGTGACTTGTGACGAGAACTTAGATGCGCCACTGGTATTGGCTCAGTCCCGCTGATACCACCTGTACCTGATTACGTGCGGAGTGCCTCTGGGAAGGCTGAGTTTATGGCTTGTCAATGATGATGAGTAGTTTTGGTTGCAAGGTCATGTGGTACCCAGTGGTCAGAGATGTAGTCTATCAGGGTTGACAACAAGCCAAAACTATTTCTCAAAAGAATAGTGAGCTAACAGAGTGTGCTTGTTCCCAAACCCTCAGGACCTCCACTGGGATTGTCCTACTGAGTTTGCTACAGGTTCCACAGAGCATCCCAAAACTGGTCCCCAAAATCCAGAGACTGGCTCCGAGTTGAGATGGAGTAACAGAGTCAGGATTTACCCTCCTACCTTAAACAACCAAAAACTAGAAAAAATATGTGAAACAACTGTTTATAACTTATAACTGTTTATAAGACATGGCAGGGCTTCCCTGGCGGTGCAGTGGTTAAGAATCCGCCTGCCGATGCAGGGGACACGGGTTCGAGCCCTGGTCCGGGAAGATCCCACATGCTGCGGAGCAACTAAGCCCGTGGGCCACAACTATTGAGCCCATGTGCCACAACTACTAAAACCCGCGTGCCTAGAGCCCGTGCTCTGCAACAAGAGAAGCCACCGCAATGAGAAGCCTGCGCACTGCAACAAAGAGTAGCCCCTGCTCGCCTCAACTAGAGAAAGCCTGCGCACAGCAACGAAGACACAACACAGCCAAAAATAAATAAATAAATAAAATTTATAAATAAATAATAAATTTTAAAAATCAAAAAAATAAAAAAGACATGGCATACCAGGCAATGAAGGGCAACGATCTCTTTGAAATGGGAAATAAATAAGGTCATCCCTATAATTGCCCCAGCTCACTACCTTAAGAGAATCTCCAGGCCACAAGTGGGGAGAGAGAACCTAGATGGATCCTGATGGGCTTCCTGAGTTAAGGAGCTACTGCTGAGAGTACAAGGCAGGTAGAATTCATAGGACAGAAAACTGGAGAGGAAAGAGCTGCACAGAGGGAGAACTCTGGAGATGTAAAGCGAATCCCCTTCAGGTACCCAGCTGAGTACTGATCAGCACGGACACGTGAGGAACCTCTTAGAGGCTGGGGGGAGAATAAATCAAGAATTAAAGGGAACAGTGCTGAGCCCTCACACAAGCTGGGAATAGTGCTGGTTCCTACAGGCCAGACCGGAAAAGCCCGTGATTCATGAGCACTGAAGAGAGTACATAAAAGCATCTTGCCTCAGTATCTACAGATGATTTCTTAGCTTTCTCAGTTGACATTTTGGGCTGTATTGCTTTATTGTATATAAAGCAATATACAATATTGTGCTTTATTGTACAATAATTCTAAACATTATATATCTTATAACAGAGCCTCAAAATACATGAAGCAAAAACTAACAGAACTGTAAGGAGAAATTGACAAGCCCAAAATTAGAGATTTTTGTACCCCCTCTTAATAACTGATAGAACAAGTCAGATAATTAGCAAAGATATAGAAGATGTGAACAACCCTATGAACCAACTTGACCTAATCCACAATTACAGAACACTCCACCAAACCACAACCAAGCATGGGTCAAGTAAGCAGGAAACTGTTATCAAGAGAGATTATCTTCTGGGCCATGAATAAAACTCAATACATTTAAAAGGATTTAAGTCATACCAAGTATGTTCTCTGACCTCAATAGAAATAAATTAGAAATCAATACAGAAAAATACCTAGAAAATTCCTAAATATTTGAGAACGAAACAACACACCTCTAAATAATCCTTGTGCCAAAGAAAAGGAAAACTAGGAAGTATTTTGAATTGAATGAAAATAAAAACACAACTTATCAAAATCATTGGTTTCAAGATAGTGAGACTTACATGATTTTTATTATTAATCATAACAACTAAAATTTGTTGAGCAGTTACCATTATGTGCCAGGCATATGTAAGACCTTTACATATATTATCTCATTTAATCCCTATAAAAATTTCATATTACTAGGGTACTGTTATTATTCCCATTTTATACATGAAGAAACAAAGGCTTAGAGAAACTAAAAATAATCATTAGGGTGCTTCTAAAGCAGTATTACGGGGGAATATACAGCACTAAACACATAGCTCAGAAAAGAAGAAAGGTTGGGGACTTCCGCCCACGGTCCACTGGTTAAGACTCCAAGCTTCCACTGCAGGGGGCGCAGGTTTGATCCCTGATCAAGGAACTAAGATCCCACATGCCGCACGATGTGGCCAAAAAATAAAAAAATAGGGCTTCCCTGGTGGCGCAGTGGTTGAGAGTCCGCCTGCCGATGCAGGGGACACAGGTTCGTGCCCCGGTCTGGGAAGATCCCACATGCCGTGGAGCGGCTGGGCCCGTGAGCCACGGCCGCTGAGCCTGCACGTCCGGAGGCTGTGCTCCGCAACGGGAGAGGCCACAACAGTGAGAGGCCCGCGTACCGCAAAAATAAATAAATAAATAAAATTTAAAAATTAAAAACTCAGAATAAAATAAAAAGAAGAAGAAGGTTTCAAATCCATGCTCCAAGCTTACTTCTATCACGTGATCTGCCTGTATCTGCCCCACAAGAGTAGGTGCTCTGAGGACTGCATCATGTATTACATCCATCCTTCGTCTACAGACCCTAACACAGCGCCTGGTCCACCACAGTCCTCCAGAAACATGACTTGACCAAAATTCCACCCTCACTGTTCTTCCTATCACAGGAGCTAGGAGGATGCCTCTGGACCTAGCCTTCTATTCTGTTGCATCTGGAATAAACAAAATTCTGGCCCCATAACATGGCCCAGGGAGCCTCTGAGGACTGGTGATGGGCCCATTCCCAAGCCAAGTCTGTGAGGGAAGACACAGCCAGCCACCCTGACCCTTGAAAATCCACCGAGCTCTTTCCCACGACAGGGCTTTTGTACCTGCTGTTCCCGCTTCCCCCAGCTCTTCCTGTGTCTGGCTCTTTCTCACCGTTTTGGTTTCAGTTCATATCCTCAGAAGGGCCTTCTGGGCCCGTTACCTATAACCCCATCTTTTAGTATCATCACTGGGATTTTGTTTTGGATAACCACCCCCCCACACACAGTGGATCCAGTCCTGGTGAAGCTATCAATCAAGGTGGCTTGGTCTCTCCTGGCCAAAGAGTTGAGGACTTTCTGTCCCTGGACTCACAAGAAGAGAACACTGTTGGGGGACCTCTCTCCCAAAGGCTACCCCTGAAGAGACTGTCTATCGGTGCCACAAAATAACCCTGGTTCCTGTGCCTTCCCTTATTCTTTCTCTCTTTTACCCTTTCCCTTGATCCTGTGAACTCCTCTTATCCTTCCAGAAATTTCCTTTTGCTGAGTCAGCTTCTACTGCTCGCAGTAAAGAACCCTGATACTAGTGTCCCATCCTCAGCCATTGCCTGTTTATTCCTCTGGAGGTTCACCAGGTTCCCGTTTGCCATGTGAACAGTGCTTCTCTTAAGGAGCAGGGACCACAGCAATGGCTTGACTCATGCAAGCACAAGTTAGCTCAGGGAACCAGCCCTGTTGACTGTGGGTATGACATCCAGGTGTTCCCCAGGGAGAAGCAGAACATTCCCCAAAGCTGCTCGATTATATTTTCACCATCTGGAAATATTACTTTTATACGTGACAACAGGTTAGCAAAATTTTCTGATACAGGGTGACTGGGAAAGGCAGGGGCGGTTGTGGGGGGGATGGATTCCCCAAGTGTCTACAACTACAGAGACCCCAGATGTGGTCAGGACTGGGTCAGATGAGGAATGGGGGCAATGACCTTGGGGCCTCTTGGACGGTCCATTGTCTTCCCCTAATAAGGGCTGTGGCTGAGTCAGAGCTGCTGGGGATGACTGAATCTTTTAAACTGATGTCCTAGACATCTCAGCAGTAATTATCTCCAGCTTAGGCTGTCTCTACCCAAGGCAGCTCAGTATTAATGTGCTCTGTGTTGAGAGTCCGCCTGCCAATGCAGGGGACGCGGGTTCATGCCCCGGTCTGGGACACGGAGCGGCTGGGCCTGTGAGCCATGGCCGCTGAGCCTGCGCGTCCAGAGCCTGTGCTCCGCAATGGGAGAGGCCACAGCAGTGAGAGACCCGCGTACCACCAAAAAAAATGTGCCCTGTGTCAGCCTTCCAAAAGCCCCTCGCAAAGAACTCAGGCTTTGTCCCACCAATTATCTGTCTGTGCTGCTCATCCCAGAAGGAAGGAGGGGCTGGGGCCGAGTAGCATCTCTCTTCCAGAGACCGTTCATCAGTCAGTCAACAACCATTAAGGAGCCCTTCTGAGGCAAATGCCTATTTCATTCACTCTGATCTGTAACCACCTTCTCTCTCATACTATTTCCTAGTTGTCTCCTTCTCTTTCTCTCTGAGTCATTCATTCAACAAAGATGACTTTGGAGCCCGATTTTCTGGGTTTCACCCCAGCTCTTCCACTTACTAGTTCTGTGATCTTGAGCAAACTGTACCTCGGAATCAATTACCCACTCATGGAGTTATTACAAAGAGCAGATGAGTTAAATATGTAACCCGCTTTGGAGGGTTTCTGGCACATAGCACTGTAGATGTATTTGCTATTATAATAATCATTACTATGTTCCAGACATAGCAGTAGCTGTGGAGATAAAGAGTGACCAACAAAGAAATTCCACCTGCCCTCATGGACCTTACATCTTAGCAGGGAGCCGCATCTTATGATTGTGACAAGTGAAAGGAAGTAGAAGAACACGGGCTGGGAGAGATGTAATGGGGGTGGCACCTGAGCTGAGCTCTCCCCTCCCCAAGGAAGCCTCATTGAGGTGACTTCAGAGGACAGTGGGAGTTGGCTGGACAAACAGTTGGGGGGCCTGAGGTGGGAGGAGCATCTGAGGAAGTGAAAGGCCTATGTTAATGGAGTTCTCAAAGAGCAGGGTGGGGAGGAGATGAAGACCCTGAGGGAATCAGGAGTCAGGAGACCTTGGTGTGGGCCACGTAAAATTAGAGGCAACACCAAAGACATGAATCACAAAAGAAATAATTGATAAGCTGGACTTCACTAAAAATAAAAACTTCTGCCCTGTGAAAGGCAAATCAAGAGAATGAGAATACAAGCCACAAACTGGAGGAAACTATTTGCAAAGGATATATCTGATAATGGACCGTTATCCAAAATATACAAAGAACTCTTAAAACTCAACAATAAGAAAATAAATAATCTAATTGAAAGATGGGCAAAAGATCTGAACAGACACCTTACCAAAGAAGATATACAGATGGCAAAGAAGCACATTAAAAATTACCCTGGGGAATTCCTTGGCGGTCCAGTGGTTAAGACTCTGTGCTTCCACTGCAGAGGGCATGGGTTCAATCCCTGGTCGGGGAACTAAGATCCCACAGGCTGCGCCGCACAGCCAAATACATAAATAAATAAATAATTTTTTTAAAAAGTTACTCTATGTCATATGTCATCAGGAAAATGCTCATTAAAACAATGAAATACCACTACACACTACACATTAGAATGGAAAATACTGACAACACCAAATACTGGCAAGGATGTGAAGCAATAGGAGCTCTCATTCATCGCTGGTAGGAATGCAAAATGGTGTAGCTGCTTTGAAAGACAGTCGGCAGTTTCTTACAAAACTAAATTTATTCTTACCGTGTGATCCAGCAATCGCACTACTTGGTACCCAAAGAAGTTAAAAACTTACATTTACACAGAAATTTGCACACAGATGTTTATAGCAGCTTTATTCATAATTGCCAAAACTTGGAAGCAAACAAGATGTCCTTCAATAGGTGAATGGATAAACTGTGGTCCATCCAGACACTGGAATATAAATCAGTGCTTTAAAAAAAAAAAAAGAGCTACCAAGACATGAAAAGATATGGAGGAAACAGATCCATATAACTAAGTGAAAGAAGTGAATCTGAAAAGGCTACACACTGTACGACTCCAACTATATGGCATTCTAGAAAAGGTAAAACTATGGAAACAGTAAAAAGATCAGAGCTTGCCAGCAGTTAGTGGGAAGGGAGGGAGGAATACGTGGAGCACAGAGGATCTGGGGGGCAGTGAAACTACTCTGTGTGACACCACAATGGTGGATACATCTCATTATACATTTGTCCAAACCCACAGAATGTACACCACCAAGAGGGAAGGAACCCTAAGGTAAACTATGGACTTTGGGTGGTTAAGACGCATCAAGTTAAGTTCCTCAGTTGTAACAAATCACTACTCTGGTCAGAGATGTTGATAGTGGGGAAGTTATGCATATGTGTGGGGGAATTTGGGGAAATCTCTGTACTTTCTGCTCAATTTTGCTGTGAACCTAAAATTGCTCTAAAAAATAGTCTATTAAAAGGAGGGGGGGCTTCCCTGGTGGCGCAGTGGTTGAGAGTCCGCCTGCCAATGCAGGGGATGCGGGTTCGCCATGGATAGGAAGACTCATTACTGTTAAGACATCAGTTCTCATCAATTTGATCTGTAGATTCAATGCAATCCAAATCAAACACCCAGCAAGCAAAAACCCAAAAAAAAAAAAAAAAAAAGGAGGGGACTTCCCTGGTGGTCCAGTGGTTTAGAACCTGCCTTCCAATGCAGGGGACGCATGTTCGATCCCTGGTCCAGAAACTAAGATCCCACATGCCTCGGGGTACCTGAGCCTGTGCTCTAGAGCCCGTGTGCCATAACTACTGAGTCCACGTGCCCTAGAGCCCGCACATCACAACTAGAGAGAAGACTGCACGCACGGCAACAAAGATCCCATGTGCCGCAACTAAGACCTGATGCAGCCAAATAAATAAATAAATATTTTTTTAAAAAAGAAAAAGGAGAAAAAAGTCAACCAAGGCAGCAACAGTGGAGAGGGAGAAGGAGAGGGAGCCAAACTGAATATGTGAACGATGAACTGGGGTTGAGAGAAGAGGCTTGAGGGTGACTCCCTTGTTTGGCCCCAGGCCCTGGGGGTTTGGTGAGGGTCTGCTGGGGGAAGAGCCAGCCTGGGAGTGTGATGTGATCATTTCTGCCTTAGACATGCTGGGTTTGGGAAGTGTGTGAAACACCCAGGCAGGGGTATCCAGCAGGCATTTAAATTTATGGCTCTGTGTTGTACGGCAGAAACTAACACAACATTGTAAAGCAATTATACTCCAATAAAGATGAAAAGTAATTAATTCATTAATTAATTAATAGCTCAAAACAACAAGGTCCTACTGTATAGCACAGAGACCTATATTCAGTATCCTATGATAAACCATAATGGAAAAGAATATTTTTTTAAAAAGGATGTGTATATATATATATATATATATATATATATATATATATGTATAACTGAATCACTTTGCTAAACAGCAATTAACACAACATTGTAAATCAACTATACTTAATTAAAAGAAATTTTTTAATTAAAAATTTATGGCTCTGAAGTTCAGAGATGAGGGAGACATCTACATATAAAAGATGGTTTAAGCCAGGAGAGTGGAGAGATTGCCCAGGGCAACATGAAAAGACAGGAAAACAGGAGTCCTGGTTTCTGCAGAGGTTACGCGTGGCCCTTCTTATGCGTCCCAGCCACACCCTGAGCCCCCAAATTGTGCCTTATTACCAGTCCCCATCAAAGCACAGGCAGCTGGGGCTCCCCCATCTTTAGAAAAGAAATCTGGTCAGACTTCAGGGCCCAAAGTTTAGGCGGAGTGGGTTTGGCCAACTGAGAGGGGGGATGGAGGAGGGGAGATGCTTGAGGGACAAGGGAAATGTGGCCCCAGCTGGGAGGGAAGGGAGGAAAACAAACA
>NW_006798649.1:682557-683793 GCF_000442215.2 Lipotes vexillifer | reverse complement strand
GAAAGAGGTGGTTGAGGGGAAGGAAAGGATGGGCTAAGGTGGGAAGGAGAGACAAGGCCAAACCCACCCAGCATAAATAGCTTTTGTAAAAGAAATCTCCTGGAAGCTAGCATTTACCTGTAGTGGGAAAGGGAGCTTCTTAGCAAATATATGAATGCAGGTACGAGTGTAAGTGCAGGTATGAATATGGATAGCAACGGACATAGAAATGGATGTGGATGCAGATGCAAACGGAGATGGGGACGTGTGGATGTAGTACGCATCCTGCTGAGGAAGAGAGCACTGGGGAAAAGGGCTAAAAATAAGCAAACCGCCGGTCTACCGTCCTAACAAATCTGTTTGCATTTCCTTGTGTGCCTTCCCTGTCCATATACAAGTGTGCATAAGATTTTACCTCCCTGCAATCTTGATGAAGACGGAATTCTCCTTTCTGCTCCCCCCCCACGTGTACACACACCTGAGAGGCAAGCCCCTCGGCAGTCATCTGCTTTGGCCAAATGTTTCAGACTCTAACGTTAGAGTCAATTACCAGCTGAGGGAAGCAAAGCTGTGCCTCACCCAGCAAAGTCCCGGACACCAGAAAGCAAACTCCTCCTGGAGTCATCTCCTCCTGGCAAGTCCCCTCCCCCTCCTAACACCCCCACCCCAGCCCCAACCCTACCCCAAGCTGGGCCCGCTCTGTGTTTGTCCTGGCCTCGGCTTTGGGTTTCCCCATCCTTCCTCCTCTGAGTGCCCACTGCTCCTCCCAGGCTCCAGTCACTCACTCCTCCCCAGCACTGCATTGCCTCCCCCAGCCCTAGGTTCCTCCGTCCGAGGTAGCGGGCAGGTTTTTCCACAGCTGATGGTCCCTTTGCAATCCCTGCTCTTCCTTCCTGCTCTGAGCAGCTGGGAAAGCCAGCGACTCTACAACGTCTCATGTAAGCGCTTTTCCATGTCATGTGCAATCTGTGTGGTATCAGTTTTACTGACTGCATGACCTCTACCTAACCATTACCTAGGGTTGGAAATGTTGGGCAACTACTTTTTTTAAAAAAGGGAGGGTGGGCTTCCCTGGTGGCGCAGTGGTTGAGAGTCCGCCTGCCGATGCAGGGGACACGGGTTTGTGGCCCGGTCCGGGAAGATTCCCACATGCTGCGGAGCGGCTGGGCCCTTGAGCCATGGCCACTGGGCCTGCGCGTCCGGAGCCTGTGCTCCACAATGGGAGAGGCCACAACAGTGAGAGGCCCACATACTGCA
>NW_006798649.1:679595-682464 GCF_000442215.2 Lipotes vexillifer | reverse complement strand
GCTCCGCAAATGGGAGAGGCCACAACAGTGAGAGGCCCGCATAACGCAAGAAAAAAAAAAAAAAAAAAAAAAAAAAAAAAAAAAAAGGGAGGGTTTTCCCCTTGAAAGCGTTCCCTATGAGCCTGAGACATGGGGAGGGGCGCGCTTCTCCCGATCCTTGGGCAGTTACATCCCAGAACTGTGGAAAGCCCGAGACAGTGGCGTTGACCCATGTCCTGCCTTATCTGACATATTTCCCTGTAGCCCCAGGGGAAGCCTTGGAGAGGGCCCCAGTCCCAGGGACACTTGGATCACTATCGCTCGATTTGCCACATTGCTTTATAGATGCCTCAGGATCCTCCCTCCTCTGGTCACCACGAGGACCCTAAGGGCTGGCCATGTTCTCCTCATCTCTCTTCACAGCCCTCAGCTCAGTCCCGGGCACATTGTGATATGAATACACAGAGCAAACACGAAGGGAGCATTTGCTCTCTGCCATGCACAAGAGCCTTACACACATTAATAACCTAAGAGGTAAGTCACTAGTATGCCCATTTTACTGATGCTGAGACTGAAGCCCAGAGAGGTTAATTAACGTGCCCACAGTTATATGGGAAAGAGAGACCCAACTCATTTTCAGGCTCCTGAGTTTCTAGGTGAAACTTCCCTGAAACATTTATATAGCAGCAGAAATCTGGAGCCAGCTCCAGGTCTGGAAGGGATGGCTCAGAGGAAACACTGCCCCCAGCTCTGCTTCTGTTGAGCAATAGATGGCCTCAAAGGATTTAGAATTTCCCCAGAGGTGAAGTAATGATTATAAATACCTTTATTACAATAGGACTTGCACTGCTTTAACATAAACTTTTGAAAGCACTTTCCTATCAAATCCCTTTTTATGTTCTGTGAAGAAGGCAGGGCAGGTGTCCTTTCTATTTCTGTAAAGAACCCAAAGCCCCGAGAGAGGGGACTTATCCAAGGTCACAGCATGGTGAGGGCAGCAACGGTGTCCGTGAGCTGGAAAGCCTTTCAGAATAGGATGGCACCCGTCTTTACTTGGGGAAGAAGCCCTCCTTCTGCCATTTGCTATTGGCTTGATGCCTCTGTGCTCAGGGCCCAGGTCTCAGGCCCGGCACTGCCCGTGCACCAGCCTGCTCCCTTCTTGGAGGCAGAGGCTAAATTGCCAGCACTCAGGATGGTGCCAGGTTGGCACAGGTCTTCTCTGCCTCAGTGGCTGCACCCTGCAAAGCCAGCTTTATGAAGGAGGACCAGCAGTTATTTCCCACCTAAAACACTTGCAAACACCAGACCCTAAAGTGAGCTTGCTCGGTGGGACCTGCCTGAGTAACTCTGTCAATCTGTCATAGAGAAACTGGCCCCTCCACCCAGAATGTGGCTGAAACCAGAGCCTGGGTGTCACAGCAGCCTTACCGCCACGCCTGTAAGTCCAGGCTGAGCTGGGAGGGGTCACAGAATGAGACAGACAGTCCCTGCCCTCTCAGGAAAATGTGCAGTTGGGATGTCTGTACAGTAGTGCATGTGCATGCTTGGGAAACCCCTGCCAGATGTAGGGGAATCCTAGAGGGTTGGCTGCCCAGCAGCTTCTTTTCTAGAAACTGCATATCCACATGGTTACAGCGAGACTCCCAGGGGCCATGTGCCACCACTTCCAGCTACATGATTGGACCAGCAGTGGAAGCCCATCTGAGTTGGGCCAGTCAGAGTTCTTCCCTGAGAATTTGGATTTAGAACCGAGAGATCCCAGCAAGGTTTGGTTTTCTCACAAACAAGAGGGATATAAACTTCAAGAATGTTGGTGCTGGCCATTTTCCTCCATATAGGCAAGGATACAGAGGAAGCCAGTCTGCATCAAGAGAAAAGAATGAGTCAGACCTGAAAATGAAAAGAGAAGGCCCAGTAGCATTTATACCCTTGGGTTCTCTGATACGCTAAGATTCTTCTAATAAAGGCACCATTTTTGCTTAGAGTTGGTTTCTGTTCATCGCAACCAATAAAAAGTTAATATAGGGCTTCCCTGGAGGTGCAGTGGTTGAGAGTCCTCCTGCCAGTGCAGGGGACACGGGTTCATGCCCCGGTCCGGGAAGATCCCACATGCCGCGGCGGGGCTGGGCCCGTGAGCCATGGCCGCTGAGCCTGCGCATCCAGAGCCTGTGCTCCGCAACGGGAGAGGCCACAACAGTGAGAGGCCCACGTACCACAAAAAAAAAAAAGAAAAAAAAAAGTTAATATAGTATAACTCAGTTGTTCTCAACCAGGGGTGATTTTGTTCCTCAGGGAACATTGGCAATATCTGGAGCCATTTTTGGTTATCATAACTGCAATTACTCATCCTACAATGCACAGGACAGCTCCCACAACAAAGAGTTTTCCAGCACAAAAGTTGATAGTAGCAAGGTGGAGAAACCCTGGTGTGACTGAATGTACCATGTATGTCTAAGGCAAGAGCATCATCATATAAAAGTAAGTTCTGTGTCTCCGTTTAAATGGTAATATTCTGGTGGTAAGAGTTCTCAGGCATTGAGAGTGAGAGGAGTGTGCAACCTCTCAGAAGAATCATTTAACGGTACGTATATCAAGGTCCTTAAAAATGTTCAATCTTAGATCCAGTAATTGACTTTGTAGAATTTATCTGTGGTAGAAAATCTTAATTCAGAGATATACACAAATATTTATATGGAAGGATGTTCATTGCAGCTTTATAATGGTGAAAAATGGAAAAACTTAAATATCCAACCATTGCATATTGGTTACATAAATTATGATACATTCGTGTCACAGAATAATATATGTAGCACTGAAAATTATGTTTGTAAAGTTTATTTAATAACAGGAAAATGCTCATTATGTTAACTGAAAAACAAGAATATAAAAA
>NW_006798649.1:635194-679585 GCF_000442215.2 Lipotes vexillifer | reverse complement strand
GTAGGGAAATGTATCAAAACATTAATCATGGTTATATCTAGAGAGTAGGATCACAGCTAGGTTTTGTTTTCTTAATTTTAAGAAATATTTTCCAATTTTTCTACAATGAAACATGTATTACTTTTATAATTAGGAAAAATTAATACCAAAAATGAATCCTAAAGTCAGAATTGAGGACAGTGTAGATTTATTCAGTTATCCAAAAATAAATATATACATCAAGAACCTTCCATGTACCAGACATCATGAACAAAAGACAAGTCCCCTGCCCTCGCTGGGTTTCTAGTAGAGAAGGGGAAGCAGCCTGGAGTTTCCAACCACTTTCAAACTCACCCTCATAGAAATCCTTTAAAAAGACTTCATTATTAATAGTTAAATATCTACCACTTATTGAGAGATTGTTGTAGAAGTACTAGATGTCGTACAGTTTGGATCTCACGATCTCTGCACGACACCCCAGAGAAATATGGTCAAGTCTTGGTCAAGGTCACGTGGCTATTGGCAGTGGTCAGGATTCAAACCAGACCCATGTATGCTGTGAACAAATTACCTGTCCACTCTGCTCCCTTCCTCAGTGACTGAGCATTTGTGAGCCTGAACCAGGTGAGGTGGCAAATGGGGGTCCCCAAGGAGATTTTAGAAAGGGACATGCAAAGTAGGCCACAGACCAGGTATCAGGCTAACGAGCCAAGGGTCAGTTGTTTGTAGTGTCAGGGAAGGCGGCAGGGCCAGGGGTCAGCAACACTGTCACAGCGGCGCTTGAAGCATCCCATGGGAAGGAAGGATGAAAATCTCCCTCTTCCTTGGTGATGGAGAAGCCCAGGACAGGTGGGAATGGAGAGACTGGGAAAGCCCCAGCAGTGAAGCTGCTGGCTTGTGATCACTGGGTTAACTTTGTGAACTGAATTAAGTAACAAGAGTGGATGCCTGGAGTGGAGCAACTTGGTTGGTTTGTGCCCAGGACAGAGGGGACGGTATCTGCACTTCCAACAGCTGGCTGACCGGGTAAAACACTCCCCTCAAAGCCCAGGTCACTGCGGTTGGCAGGGGCGTCCTGGCACCCTCAGTGGCAGAGGCAGAAGTGGAGAAATACCAGGCAGCCTGAGCTGATTTCCAATCACAGTCTGGCTCCTTGGTTCAGATATTTTGTCCTGAGAGGAAGAGAAATTTCCAGTAAAAAGCCCCAGGCTAGGAACCCAGAGGCCTGAGTTGGAACCCCAGGTGGACCTCATGTCAAAGGACCAGACCTTGTCACATAACCCGCTGAGCGCCCATGTCCTCAACTGCAGACAGAGAATCACAGAGCCCTCCCTGCCCCTCGCGAAGAAGCCAGTCCTCCTGGGGCCTTAGTGTCCCCTTCTGTACACGGGAGGTGATAACAGCACCTCCTTCTCCCCAAGTAACACATAACACCCGCCCTGAGAAAAAGCCTGGCGCAGAGGGACTTTGCTGCTGCTGCTGTTTTTAGGCTAATTTGAGATGGTTGTGAAAGTACTTTGAGAAACACAAAGCACTCCATGTTCAAATAAAAGGTGCTACTTCCATTCTTCCTTCTTCCCACCTGGGTCCTCAAAACATCCCTCTCCACACCAGGCAGCTGCATTACTGACCCGTACAATCACCCCAAAACCTGCCTTGAGCTCCCTCCTGCCCCATGTTCTCCCTAATCTGACCACCCCTCCCCCTGGCTGACTCTGAAGCCCCTCCACCTGGCTGACTTGCTCCTGCCTGGCCCACAAAGCCCCGCTCTGCTTCCTCTGCCCTGGAAGCCTTCCCTGACACCCCCAGACTGGGCCAGGGGCTCTTTCTCTGGGCTTTGCCGGCACCTGTGCTGACTCCTAGCTGAACATGCTGTAATTTTCTGTTTTCACATTTTGTTTTGTTTTGTCTTTTTTTTAGACTCTTGCCCTCACCAATTCCCCTCCCCTCCCCTCCCCACTCCCGACCCCCACCACTATGAGCTCCCCATGCACAGACAGGTGTCCAATGTGTCTTTGTGTCCCTGGAATCTGGTGAAGTCTAGGCATATGATTGTAGGCTCAGCAAACGTGTATGTATTTGAATGAATGGGTAAATAATGTATATGAAATCACTCTTGACAGTCTTAAGAATGATTATTTTTAATAGTTCATTCCACAAATACTCATTGATCACCTGCTATTCTTTGCAAGACCTCTCCTAGGTGCCTTAGGCAATGCACATGAGTCCCTGCCCTCAAGGAGTTTGCAAGGGAATGGGGTAAGCCCTAGTGTAAATTTATTCCCTACAAACTTCAATAGCATATATATATTAGCATAAAGATGTGCTATGAAACAGGCCCAGGCGACATGTGGAAGTACACTGAGGAACAGCTCTGCGGGGGGCGGGGGGGGGTGCTTCGGGAAGGCTTTCTGAAGGAGGGGGTGGCTTGAGCGCTGCCTGTCAAGGAGCCTCGGCAAAGCCTGTGGCAGGACCCAACCCTCCCCCAGCCCTGGCCCATTCAGTCTCACAGCCCGGCCCTACCTCCCTGAGGGAGGCCAGCCCACCTCAGCTCCCTGAGGCAGCCACCCCGGGACCACAGGGAGCCCTTGCCTGAGACCTCTGAAGCGCCCCCTCTGGCTAGGGCCTCAAGGCCAGCAGAGGCAGAAGTTGGTGGAATAAGGCTTTGGAGATACCAAACCCTGGCCCTGCCACTCACCACTGTGTGGCCTGACATGTTGACTTTACCCAAGGTTCAGTTTCCTCATGCATAAAATGAGGGCAACAACTGTAACTGGTGAGATGGGGACAAATGAAACAATACATATAAAGAACCTGAAACATGAAAAAAAAAAAAACTCTAGGGCTTCCCTGATGGCGCAGTGGTTGGGAGTCCGCCTGCCGATGCAAGGGGCACGGGTTCGTGCCCCGGCCCGGGAAGATCCCACATGCCGCGGAGTGGCTGGGCCCGTGAGCCATGGCCGCTGAGCCTGCGCGTCCGGAGACTGTGCTCCGCAACGGGGGAGGCCACAGCAGTGAGAGGCCCGCATACCGCAAAAAAGCAAACAAAAAAAAACAACTCTATAAATGTAAAACCTCTTTTTACCTCTAGGATCCATCAACCTGCAGTACTCTCAGGCAGGGTGGGTCTCTGGGCCTAATGGGTGTGTCACTCAGACATCTTACAGGCCCTGCCCCTCCCTCTGGTCTTGAGGTTTTTCCTGGGATCCCAGGAAAATGATGCAGGTTAGTAAAGCCCAGACCTCCTAAATTTTACAGGTACATTTAAGAATCTCTCCCATCAGCTGGGTCAAGAATTAGCCTGTAATTAGACTGTAGATGTCTGAAAAGAGAGAATGGTCCCATCTGAGCCTCTGACCCTGTGAAGCACAAGAGATGAGGAAACCAGGTCTGGAGAAGGGAAATGACTTGGCCAAGGTCACACAGGGAGCTAGCAGCAGAGTCCAAACCAAATCTACTCCTGCTTCTACCATGTAGAGTTACTATCTAACAGGCTTGATGCCAGGGCTGAAGGCCCCAGCACACACAAGTCACACCTAGAGCCACCCTACCTAACTTAGGGATTGGTTAGGTTTGGGGGAGATACTTTTGGGAGCTAATCAGAAATGTCTAAAACCCTCAGCAAATAGATCTAGCTCTTAGCTCTGTAACTTAAAGCCCTGAGACCTTGAGCATGTCCCTTTCCTGCTCTTGGTCCCTCCCTTCCTCCTTGTGGAATGAGGCAATTTTCCTTGAAGTCCCCAAGATGCCTTGTCCCCTGACTCTCAGGGGCTCCCAGCATTCAGCGGAGGGGATGTAAGGCCAAATCTCCAGCCTTGACCTCATTGTCTTTCAAAGGACACAAGCCTTAGGAATATCTGGCCATTCATTCTACTCCCTGCCCCACCCCCTTCCCCCAGATGAATCTGTCCCTAGTCCCCTGGTTGTCAGTGCTGCAGCTGGCTGGCCAGGAGGGAAGGAAGAGTCTGGATTCATAACAGCCTCGCCTGTATCTACCAAGTAGATAGATACCCCCACCCACCCCATTCACTCTGCAACTGTATCATCTCCAGTCACCCCTCTCCTCCCTGCACCCCATGCCCCAACTGCAGGAGCCTAACAGATTCCCAGGTCAACAGCTCCTTGCAGCTGGACCCTTTGCTGGGGGGATGGGAGCCCTCTGAGCTGCACATCTCAGGGAGAAGACGACTTGGGCCTCTGCTTGCTGGGTCTCCTCTCTCTTCCATTTGTCTCTGTGCACGAGGTTGGTAGAAACAGTCACAACTCACCTTGCCTGACACATTAAGGATGACGCAGAAGCCCAGGAACGTCCGATGGCTTGCTCAAGTTCAGGGTAGGAGCAGGAGGGAGAAGCCGCTCACTCAGTGTCTGGGAGGCACTTGGCCAGTACACCAGGCCTCCCCTGTACCCACCCAACTTCCGCCATAGCCTCACCCAGTATGGTGGTTGGGTAGATATGGAGGAGGGGAACTCTGTCTTCTAACTCAGTTTGTTGTGCGGATTCAGGGAGAACTCCAATTTCAAAACTGCCAGTGAGGAGTGGCAAAGGGGGAAAAGATAAATCAAAGACCACACACCCTAAAGAAAGGAGGCTTCAGACCCACTGATACACTCCCCCAGCCCCCTGCCAGCTCCCAGAGCCTGACACAACACCCTCTCCTACTGAATCTTTAATTAAAAGAACCAGGCTTACATGGGGATGGGTGTCAAGCTACATAATTAATCTGCACCAGAGACTGCCCCTCCTGGAGGGCTGAAACAGATCAAAGCACACATTCTCCAGGGGAGCCAGAAGCAAAAAAAAGATTTGGAAAACCAAAAACATAGGTGAGGAAAGAGAGGAGACTTGGGAGTGAGGGAATGTTTGAGGAATGCTGGACAAGAAGGGCACAGGGCTCCAGGCCACGCTTGTTCCCTTGTGTCTCTCTTCACCCCCGGCCTCAGTGACAAGACAGTTGGTGTCCTCAGCTCCAGGTCACTGCAGCGAGCCCCCTGTCTCTGTCCACCTGACCCAAATGAAGATCCCTCTTATGACTTTCTTTCATCTCTGTTCCCAGTAACTTACAACCCTCCCTGACCACCCACCTTCTCTTTCAGGCTTCCAAGCCTTTGCAACTGCTGCTTCATCTGCCTGGAGTGTCCTTGGGTTGGGTTTTTGTCACTGGCAATCAGGAGTCTAACATAAGAGTATGCTCACCTGGGGGCGTGGAGCAGAATGGATAGTTGTTAAGTGTGCGGACTTCTTTGGAGGGAAATTGCCAAATTCAAATCCCTATGCCACCATTTGCTAGCTAGCTGTGTGACCCTGGGCAAGTCATTTAACTTCTCTGTGCTTCAGTTTACTCATCTGTCAAATTGGGTTATAACAGTACCCAACTCACAGAGTTGTCATTAATGAGTTAATATCTGTAAATATCTGATTAGAAGGATACACCATGTAAGCACAGGCCGTTATTACTGCTATGACCACACCCCACTGGATTGACAGGCAAGGGCTCCTTTGCAAAGTAGGTATGCGAGTTACTCATTCAGCCAGATGGGCCACGCCTGGTTCTGTAACCCTGGAGCATCCCCTTGTGTGTTGTCCTCCAAGGCCACATCTAAGAGTGGGAGGATTGGACCACCAATGGGGGAGGAGTTAAGTGGGAGAGGACTGTGGACAGAGAAAGGGGAGGGTTGGGGAACAAGGGAGTATGCACATGGGACATCTAGGAAGTCCTTGTCTTCCATGTAGCACCAGGGAAGGGACACCCGCAGGCTCTGCAGAGAACAGGGCTGAGCTCTGGTCTCAGCGATCCTTGCAGGGGGACTTCTAGCCCCCTGAATGCGGCCTCCTATGCCCACAGCAGCTGGTTTCCTCCTAAAAAGTCTTAAGTCAAATATACCTCGCCACCAGAAGATTAATTTATCTTCAGAGCTCCCCTTTGGTCTATTGGAGGTATTCACATTCCTCCAACTCTCATAACTTTACTCTGTCTCACAAGAACTCAGACTCCTGGCCTTATTTTGCAAATAGAGCATTTGTCCCCCATCCTTTACCTTACAAATTACTTACAAATTTGCTCCTCCAACTAAGCAAAAACATTTTAATCTGCCCTGTATAGGAAGGGAGGGAGGCAAGTGGGGAATGGGGTAGGATGAGGGATAATTAAATACATTCTGCTACAACATGAAAGAAGGAACAGCATGAAGCTTTTTTTAAAAAATTAATGAATTTATTTATTTATTTAGGCTGCATTGGGTCTTCGTTGCTGTGCATGGGCTTTCTCTAGTTGCGGCGCGCAGGCTTCTCATTGCAGTGGCTTCACTTGCTGCGGAGCACAGGCTCTAGGCGCCTCAGGCTTCAGTTGTTGTGGCACGCGGGCTCTAAAGCGCAGGCTAAGTAGTTGTGGCGCACGGGCTTAGTTGCTCCGCAGCATGTGGGATCTTCCCGGACCACAGCTCGAACCTGTGTCTCCTGCTTTGGCAGGCGGATTCTTAACCACTGCACCACCAGGGAAGTCCCATAAAGCATTTCTAATGTGCTGCTTTTCCCAGTGAATTAACACAAACAATCCCTCTCTCCTATCTGGTACTCAGTAAATAAGACAGAATGACTGTCTTTCCTTGCTCTGATAAGTCATAAAGTCCATGCAGCCAAGTCAGCAGTAAACCTAGTTTATATGCAGTTTTTGTTTTGGGACCCCAGGCCAAGGTGAAGAAAATATTTGTTGAAAAGAAGTGAGAATGTTCATTCACTGTCTGTGTTTGGTAGGGGGAGGGTCTACCTGGCTTGGTGTTGGGAACTGAAGGGTGGCCTCCCTCTCCTCCAAATGCAGTTCTCTGGTTTCCAGACAAACCAGGGTTAGGCTACCCATCCTTATGTGGGACTCTACAGGCAGCTCCAGTGAATGACCGCGATGTGGGACCTCATTCCAGCTGAGCACAAAAGTGTGCAGGAAAGAAGGGGAGATTCGGGCAGGACAGGTTCTGGCCTCAGCTGGGCCCTGCTTTACTCATTACAGATATTTCAGGCTCTCCCTAGTGCTGTGACCGGTCTGTCTGTCCTTGGTTCCACGGGGGAATCGCACGCAGATCCTGGTTACTACTTGTACATTGAGCATGCTGGGAGATTCTAGGGACAATAATTTCTGAGTAAATTACCTAAGTGCAGAGGGTCTAACATGGGAGCTAGGAGAGCACAGAGCAGGGACAGGAAGTGGGAATAAGTGATTTGTGCATTAATCACAAAGCAATCAGTGGATGACAAGGGGCCCTGGAGCCACTGGGTCTGTCCAGCTGGACTTGACAGAGGGAAAGGTCACATTTGCTCCATCCATCACCAAGACACCCACATACATGGCTTCCATGTGCCCAGGCCTCCTGTTTCTGGCTCAGCAGAGATGCTGCTCTGACCTGGCTCATTGTCCTTGATCCTCTGGGCCATCCCAGCATCCACATGGCCTGCCACACCTGGCACAGGCCATGGGGTCCCCTTGGCCAGCACTATGCAGAGGAGGGCATGGCTTTGGCCAGTCAACCTTTAGAAAGCCGTTTTGGGGGCTGGCCCTCCTCAGCTCCCGAAGTCTGCATCCTCCTCTTCCTACACCTTGTATCTTCCTGGTTGTCACGGGGCAGGGAGAGAGGGCACATTTCCCACTGCTCTCCCACCAACTCACTCTGCTCAACCTCCCCAGCTTCCTCCTTCTCCTGTCAGGTCCATCCCTACCCCTCAGTCCCGGAGAGCACAGAGCACCCTGCTGGAGGGAGCTCCTTGCCTACCTTCCCTGGCTCCTCTCTGGCTGGAGAGGAAACCAGGTCTGGAGAAGGGAAATGACTTGGCCAAGGTCACACAGGGAGCTAGCAGCAGAGTCCAAACCAAATCTACTCCTGCTTCTACCATGTAGAGTTACTATCTAACAGGCTTGATGCCAGGGCTGAAGGCCTCAGCACACACAAGTCACACCTAGAGCCACCCTACCTAACTTAGGGATTGGTTAGGTTTGGGGGAGATACTTTTGGGAGCTAATCAGAAATGTCTAAAACCCTCAGCAAATAGATCTAGCTCTTACCTCTGCAACTTAAAGCCCTGAGACCTTGAGTATCCCTTTCCCTCTCTTGGTCCCCCCCTTCCTCCTTATGGAATGAGGCAATTTTCCTTGAAGTCCCCAAGATGCCCTGTCCCCTGACTCTCAGGGACGCCCAGCATTCAGCAATGCACATGAGTGCATTGCCCTAACCTCTTGGGTCCCAGGTTCAGATCAATTTGTTTCTGAAATTATTTTCATGGCAAGTGTGTTAGCCTTAAAGGGCATTTCCATTTGAACAGGAGCACTGTCTTTGCCCAGATGTGACACTTGGCAGTGGATCTCAGCAGTGGTGACGGTTTGGGGGATCAAAGAGTCTTGACTATAAGAGCTGGTTCATGGTTCAAATCCACAGCTCTGGATTCAGACCCTGGATTTCAATCTGGCACAACAACTTCCTAGCTGTACAACCTTGGGCCAGTCATCTAACCTCTTCTAGTTCCTCATCAGTAACAGGTATAAACATACCCACCTCATAGATCAAGGAGAGGATTTAATAAGTGTATATTTTAAAAACCTGGTACAAGTTTGAAACTGTTCCCCTTTGCATGGTAAGGCTGGTGCTTCTGGCATTGGAGAGGGGGTGAGGGGAGGTGAATCAAATTGTCCTCTGAAGTTGAATGCCAGGAGGGCAGGTTATTTTAAAGGTACTTGGCCCCAAATATCTATAGCACAGCACCCCTCTGGATTTTCACCATTATAGTCATTTTTCAGGGTAAGCATCATTGTTCCCCTAGGGTCCTCTTTTGAAATGTGAAAATCCTTGGGAAGTCAAAGTCACTAATACTGTACCGTGAGAAGTTTAATCAGATGATTTTGTTTATTTCGTTGGAGAAAACACAGGGTGCCCTGCAGCTCAGAATCCAGAAGAAGCAAGGATTGTCCCAGCTGTGGAAGGCACATTATGTGCCAGGACCTGAGCCAGGCACTCACTTACCCATGACCTCATTCCACTCCACTCTCGCTACAACTCTCAGAGGTAGTTGTAAAATGGTAATTTTTTTTAAAGGTAACATCAAGATCTTTGTACAAATATAAAATTAACACATGTCAATGATATCATTTAACTCATCAATTAATGAGGGATCTAGTAAGATGTTACAACTGCTCAAAAGAGAATCCAAAGCGCAGATGTACATAAGCCATCAGGAATGCTTGCAATTAATTTACTCAACAGACACAACACTGGTCAATATCCACAGGGCAATAATCCACTGCATGTCCACTGGATACAATTTGTACTTTTATTGGCAAAATCATTTGCACTATGATCAGTTTTCTACAATTTACAGAGTGGTAAAAGAGCTCAAAGACAATGAAAGGCAAAGATAATCCAAAGAGAAACTAGAGAGGACACCCAATAACCTTTTTTGCCCATTTCAAAGTCTTTCACAACTTTTCCTAACATGATGACTATCCTCCTTTCATGACAAAGCAGAAACGACAGAGACAGGCACAGAAAGTGGAAAGGGAAAAGCCAACTAGTGCCAGCCCCATCGGAGTGCTGAGGAAGTCCATGACAGATGTCACATCTGGGATGAAATTAGGAAAATAAGAATGAGATAACTTTCTCATAAAGCTATAAGATTTTATTCAAAGGACCATCCTTTATTAGAGATTATCTCCTTCACACATGTGTGGCATTAAAATGTACTTTCCTTTATGAAAGGATGGCAGTAATATATGGTAGCAGTAGTTGTTCTTTTTTTTTAAAATTTATTTATTTGGCTGCGCTGGGTCTTAGTTACGGCACACTGGATCTTCGTTGCGGCATGCAGGATCTTTTAGTTACGGCATGCATGCTCTTAGTTGTGGCATGCATGTGGTATCTAGTTCCCTGACCAAGGATCGAACCCTGGCCCCCTGCATTGGGAGTGCAGAGTCTTAACCACTGGACCACCAGGGAAGTCCTGAGTAGTTGTCTTTTTTTAAATGTACGTGTTTGATGAAATAAAGGCTGGCAACCCTATGTAAGTCCCCATCTTTAAAAAAAATGTCATTTTTATTGCTGTGCTTTATTCTTAATTCATCTGTGATAGCCAAAATTCTGGAAACGCTGATCCTGTTCACAATTCTGAAATTTTGTGCTGTAGGTAAATTCCTTAAAGGATGATTCCTCAGCAAATACTACCGAGGTCCCCTAACCTATCGGAGTTCTCCTTGTAGTGGAGGATGGGAACCTGATTTGGACAGGGCATCCAGATATGAGGCTTAATAGAGAAAGAAGAAGAAAATGATGACCCATGGTCTGACTCTCAGGGATGCCAGAGGGAGGTTAAGATGGAGGGGAGCTAGGAAGTCACCTTCCCTGGCGCTGGCCTCAGAATTTATTCTGTGCATTGTGCTGCAGGCCTGTCAACATCCTTTACCTACACCATCCTCCCAGCCCGTAGCAGAGAAATTTTTGAGGCTCAATAAAACCTGCCCTATGCTGGATGTGGTCCAGGAAGGATAGGCAACAGGGCTTGGGACCACCTCCCTCCTGAGAGCCCACCCTAAGGCCTAGGGTATAGGGATATAAGCAAAGTCAGGAAGGAGAGGGGTTACAGACTTCTGAAGCCAATGACTGACTAGACCTGGAGGACTGGAACAGAGATTTCCTGGCATGTTAGATATTAACATTTGCAGCCTGGTTTTCAACTCCTCCATATCAGGAGTTTCCTTGGCAAAGCCCTGCTGCCTCCCCAACATTTGCCTACCCCACTGCTACAAGTCGGAAACAGCAGAGGCACTGCTTTTAAAGGCACGGTGCTGCCCGCCAGAGAGCAAGATGCCCCGGTGGCCCCTCCCCAAAGATCAGGGAGGGCAGGCGCTGGAGTCTGGGGTTTCATTCCCATCACCATCCAGAGGGGAAGGTGGGTTGAGTCCGAAAGAGGATCCACAGGCACAAGCATTCTGTGTCAAGTGCCTGCTTTCTGCTGGACTCACGGCAGAGAAAGAGAGCAGAGGGAAGGAGATAGTTCCCGAAGGTTTTCTTAAAAAGTGCATTTAAACTTAAGACTATAGTGTAGCTGAACAGCTGGATTGGAAAATTGGTTGTTTAGCTCTGCAGTTGGTGTCAGGGCCCACTGGCTGAGAGAGAATAAAAGCTGTTTGAGTTTGTAAACTGCCAGTGCTATGAACCAAGGCAAAGGGCCTCTAGGGAGCGGGGACTCAGTGACCTCTTTTCCCCATTTCCACACATCAGGAGGAATGACAGCACTGAGCTAAGGAACCATTGCCAGGGGCCTGGGCTGGTAGCACGACAGGCAGTGGCCCTGCTCTAGAGTTTTCCTGTTCCCAGCTCTGCCTTTAAGGAGTCACAGCCCCAGAATTCCAGAATCTCAGATCCAGAGGGGACCGGAGATTGCACAGAATGCCCGCTTCAGCTCCCTGGACAGATGGTCCCCTAGCACAGATGCCCAGTGCCCCAGGGAATGCTCACAACTCCTCTGCCCCGATGTTTGCCAGCTCAGATGGGTAGTAAATTTCCTTCTTGTGTGTGCTGAAACCCACATCCCTTCCACCAACCAGCATGGTGGGTATATCCCTTAAATGGGAATGGCCCCTCAGAGGACCTGACGCACAGGTCACAGACTACCCAAATTCACCTGCAGGCATTTTTTTCTTGGCCTAACTAGTGCTTAAAACTCTTTTGTTAAATCCAATATTTACTCCAGCCCCTGCACTCCCTGTTGTCCCCTGGCCCAGCCACTTTCCTTGTCTGTGAGACCCAGCTGGTCTCCAGAGGTACACTATGGGTTTTTGCAGTGACCATGTATGAAGAGCCTCCTTGGTCTAGTGTTCATTCCCTTCCTTTATAAATGAGCCTCTTCCCTTCCAGAGCTACACTCACCCCAGGGATTTCCGTCATCTTGTCCTGCTCTTATCTCCATCTTGCGACCTTTATTAATATAAAACCAACCAAACCAGCAGAGCAATTTTACTATTCCTTTTCCTGTGCACGTGCATTTAAGTCAGTGGTTCCAATCAGCAGCAGTATCACCTCTACCCTACCTTCTGGGATTTGGGGAAACCGGGGGTGTTATCATAATGACTGGGGCAATTAATGCTTGGGGGGCAGAGATGCTAAGTATCCTGCTGTGCAAGGGACAGTCCCATTAAAAAAAAAAAAAGAAAGCCACTAACCCTCATGGAGAAACACTGATTTAAATGGAACTGGCTTAATTTTTTCCTATATCTTTTATTTAACTTCTTTCTTTATGCTTCTTTAAAATGGGGATAACTTATTTCATTCACAGAACACTACATTTCCTTCATAGGGTTGTTGTGAAGATTACACAAGATAAAACAAAACAGATGCCTTACACATCTGAGAACATAATAAATGTTAGTGATGATGGCCGATTTAAAAAATTGAGTGGTGAGACAAGAACAGGTGTGTCTACCCATGGATCTGGAGTCTAGTCCTACTAGCATAGCTAGTCTGCCATTAACCAACCATGTAATTCTGACCATGGCATTTTTCCTCTCCAAACAATGAGGGCTTGTACTAGATTTCTGGAGACCTGTTCTTCCCAAATATTCTATGGTTCTGTATTACTAATAAGATGCATGACATACCCTTTTGATTTTCTTTCAGGCTTTCCTAGTCTGGGCCAGCACTCCAGGAACAATGTTGAAAGCTGACCTGAGGCTATATTTCTTCCTACATCAGATTAAAGGACAAAGAAGACAGGTAAAGA
Source organism: Lipotes vexillifer (assembly GCF_000442215.2). Taxonomy (NCBI): domain Eukaryota; kingdom Metazoa; phylum Chordata; class Mammalia; order Artiodactyla; family Lipotidae; genus Lipotes; species Lipotes vexillifer. Next base: position 666,855 of record NW_006798649.1, on the reverse strand, counting down.
AGAAACAGTGTGTACAAGACAGATACACACAGGATATCATTTCTTCCCTGAAGTCTGTGATATTTTGAGGGAGGCTGTGTTGGCTGGTGGCCTCAACTTTTTCCAGTTCTCAAATGGAGAAAGAGCTTTCTCCCCAGAAAACATCCTTTTGTGCTGATCACTAGACTCTCACCACAAAGGGATTCAGGGAAGCAGCTTCTGAGGCTCAGCAGTGAGGCAGAGGCTCAGAAATAGATCCCCCCACCCTCCCTTCCTGCCTGCTAGAAGGAAGGCTGACCATGATTGGAGGCAAGAGGACATCAAAGGGAAAAAACAGTGGTTCAGCTCATTTGAATAAACCAGGAAGAAAGGAACTGCAATAGCTTATTATTGAGAGAAGAATTCGTACCTAGGTTACATATAGTAAGAGGAGATGGAGCATGGATGGTAGAAATTAACAAAATAAAAATCAGAAACATAATCTTCTTTGTGCCTGGTGTGGAGTTAGAGTACCATTTACTCCAAATTTCTTACTTCAGATTTCCCTCCTGGATATTTGAGGAATCTTACAAATGATTCCTCCAAGCACCAGGAAGAAGAATATTCAAATAAGACTTGAACCTAGGGGCTTATCCTCAGGCAGATTCAAGTATGCTGGTTTAATGGCAAAGGGACCTTCCTCTTAGATTTTATAGCTTGCTGGGGCCCTCTGGTGGAAGATAAGGGTTACATCTGCTGGTTAAAGGCCACAGATTTGATTGGTCACTCATGTTTGAGGAAGCTGCAGCCCCAGTTCTGAGGTAAGCAAGAGAAAGAGGAAATATCAGGTGCTAAGTATCTCTCACAGGCATTACTTCATTTGTTCCTTAATGCTCTGTTTTCTAGATCAGGGAGCTGAGGCTCAAAGACCCTAAGTGAACGCCTGAGGTCACCTGCTAAATAGCTAACTGGCAATCCTAATTCAATGCCAAGGATTCCAGAAATCCTGATGGTCACAAATGTTTTAAATACAGACAACACACACACACACACACACACACACAGAGAGAGAGAGAGAGAGAGAGAGAGAGAGAGAGAGAGAGAGAGAGAGAGAGAAGAAAAAGAACACAGATGCAGTTATTCCCAGAATGTGTCCCGTATTTAGGTAACAGCTTTATCCAGTTTTAAGCAGTGTACTTTGCTGGAGTTTGAATTAAGGTTTTTCAACACAGTGCACCAGAAGTTTCATGTTTCTTTAAATTGATTTGAATACATGGCTTATTTCCCACTTTTTCTTTTAAGGGTTAATGATGAAGGGGAAAGAGCCACAGAGGGAGAGGAAGCAAGATGGGGCTACCTAGACCAAATGTGTTAATTAGCCAAGCAATGCTTCATATCACTTCCTCTCTTTGGGTGTTGAAGAAAATGATCTTTAAGGACACGTTAACCTAAAAGATTTTTTTTGCACACCTTGCCCTAAACCTGAAATGACTGCTTACTCCTCTCTCCCTTCTTTTCTCCACCCCTGAAAGGTTTTGTGTGTGTGTGTATGTGTGTGGCAGAAACATCTGAGTATCTAACTGAAATCTAGGAATCTAGTAGGACAAAGCAAAAATCCATTCTTATACTCATGACCTTGCCCCCAGCAATTGCCCACTGTTCCTCTCCCTCCCCAAACTTTCTATTATAATTATAGACTACAGCAGTGATTCTCAGAATGTGGTTCCTAGACCAGCAAAACCAGCATCAGTTGGGAACCTGACAGAAATGCAGGGGCTTGGGCCCACCCACACATACTGGTTGGAACCTCTGGAACGAGGCCTAGCAATCTGCTGGCAAAGCCCTCCAGGTGATTATGAAGCTTGCTAAGGATTGAGAGCTACTGCTCGAGAACAGTGTTCTTAACCTAGGGTCCACAGAGAGTGTTAGGGGGTCTAAAAGTTCCTTGGGTTTGCATACAAAATTTTACATATGTATTTACCCTTCCTGTGGAGACAGGATCCACAGCAGCCACCTCTTGACCCCAAACGACCCCCAAACAAGTTATGGACTACTTACGACCCTACAACTCTGTTTCATGGTAAACATCCTCCTGCTTGCGCCCACAAACTCTTCCCTTTCCTCCACTTCTTTACCTTAAAAAATACCTGGCTTTCCCCCAAAGAATCTTAGTGGTCATTTTCCCACACCTCATCTACCTTCAGTACAGGAGATGGGCCTCCCCTGTACTGCACCCCAACCATTATCCCTCTGCACATAAGTCTCTGCTCTTTTAAGACTTAAATGTATTCTCTTTTCTCCTCCTTTATTATGTCATTCTGCTGACCTTCCAGATACCTTCCCTGATTCATTATAGACTTTGGGTTCCTATAGTCCTGCCATCATCCTGGGTGATATCAACATCATATGAATGAATGATTCATCCGACACCCTAGCCTCACAGGACTGTCATTGACACAACATCAAAGAATTTCACCCCCATAACACTTCAACCACTCACTCTGTGCCACGCCTGGGACTTGCCCTTACCTGGGATTGTACCACATGGCTAAGGCTGAGTTACAGTGTGGTGACAAATCCCCAAATCTTGGTGGTGTCCAATAAAACATTTGTTTCTCTGCCCACTGCAGGACAGCTGCAGCTCTACTCCCTGTTCTCGCCGATCTTGGAGCCAGGCTGAAGAAGCAGCCCCTATTCTGGGGTGCACTAGCCTTGTGCTGAGAGAAAGGAGCAGACTGGCCCCCTCAATGGTCCCCAAATCTCTCCCCAGAAGTAACATGCTTCATTTCCACTCACATTTCATTGACAAGCCTGCTGCAAGAGAGGCAGGAAGCACAGTCCTCTCCAAGGCCTGGTGGAGAGAAGAGGCAGACGTCTTTGAAGTCTTACTAGGACATCAATCTCTCTCAGAACGTGGCAACCTGTCTCTTCTGCTCTCGTTCCACTCCTACTATGCCATTCTTCCAATTTCACTAAGGCTTTCCATTTCCTATCAGCCCCCTCCTGGAAATAGTGAGAGTAGATACCCTGAACACTTAAGTCAGTGCTGACTTGACATCTGTTATCCCGTGAGGTATCTGGGGCTTAGAGAAGTTACATAACCTGTCTTCACTTTCTTCTCATGATTGTCTTCTAGATTAGAACCATCACTTCAGCTATTAGGGAAACCGAAGGACCAGGCAGAATTGCAAGCCCAGGTGGGGCACATGAATGTGTAGTAACAGCAGACTGCAAGTTGTGTGATTTTCCTCCTGAAGCACTCAGCAGCTGGACCTACTGGTTCTCAACCAGGGGCGATTCGCTCCTTAAGTGACATTTGCCAATGTCTGGAGACATTTTTGATGATCATAATTGGTTGGGCAGGGAGTGCTACTGGCTGCTGGCATCTAGTGAGTAGAGGCCAAGGATACTGTTCAACATCCTACAGTGCACAGGACACCCCTCCCCACAGCAAAGAATTTTCCAAACCAAAATGTCAATAGTGCTGAGGTTGAGAAACCCAGGTCTAGAGATGGGGTAGTCTCAGGCACTTGTCTTGCAAAAGTTTCCTACTCTGTTCTCTCTCCTCTTCTCCAGAGTATCGGTTTCAGACCTTCTCCATTCTCTTCAAACTCTTATCCCAACTACATCCTCTATCATACTCAACTCTCTCCTTCCATGCTTTCAGCTACAGTCTTCTCAGATGCCATTGTTTCCTCACCTAAAGGCCCTTGCGTGTCTCCTCTTATCTGTGGCATTCCTCCCCACCTCTTCAAACTCCTATCCTGCCTTTAGATCTGTTTCTCATTTCTTCAAGGAGGTTGCTCCTAAACCCTTGATTAAATGAGGCCCCTCTTCTATATTTCTCATAGCAGCATGTATTTTTCCAACGTAATTCTTCACGTAATAGTATGTGCTTAACTAGTTAGTTTCCCTAAGCCATGAGAGCAGGGTGCACATTCATCATCTTCACCACTGTATCCCCAGTACCTAGAAAGTATAAGATACGTAATAGATACTTAATATTTACAGCCCAGGGCTTTCCTGAGCTCCTTTTCCATTTGAATCTCCTCAATGCACAAAATCAACACATCCAACTCATGATTTTTTTGCTACCTCATCACCACCACCAAAAACCTACACTTTTACCCATATTCTTTATCTCAGTGAATGGCACCACCATCCACCAACTGTCCAAACCATCCTTGACACCTCCCTTTCCCTCACATCCACATTCATTCATGAAGTCTGTCGCTTCCACCTTGATTTCTCTCAAATCCATGCACTTCTTTTGGGTTTTTGTCTCAGACACAATGGTTTTAACTGCTGACTCTTCACTTCTTAGTTGCCTTGGACATATTAATTTTGCTAAGCCTTAAATACCTCCAGGGATAACAGGTGCCAAGTCAGCACATACTAAGTGTTCAGTAAATGTTACCTATTATTCTTTCCAGTTCCACTGCCACTGGCTTTGGAGTATCATTTCCAGCCCAGATTGCTGCCACAGCCTAATTGTTCTCCCTGCCTCTGATCTAGCCAGCACTCCAGTCTCTTATCAACAATGCAGCCAGAATGATCTTTCAGCAATGTAAATGAGGTCATGTCACACTCCTGCTTAAAATCCTTTGATGGCTATCCACTGTCTTCAGGATAAGGTTCAAACTTGTTAGCTTGGCTTATCACATCTTCATTACCCAGCCCCTCCAACACTCCAGTCCCATCTCTCCTCACTTCTCCAGTCACATCGTTTGCTCCAGTTATGCAGAACAACTTTATGTTCCCAAACAAGCCATTCTCTTACCTGCAGTACTTTCATTACTGCTTCCTCAGCCCATGTGGAAACTGTCTTCTGTCCCTAACTTGACTGGTAGACTGTTAGGCAACTTGAGGGAGCTTCCTTATTCACTGTGGTATTCCCAGTACCAAGCAGGCTCTGGCTCCTATTAACCCTTAATAACTTTATTGAACGAGTTTAACTCTTATCCTTTATTTTGAAAAGAAAGCAAAAGGAAAACATTAATCAAATGAATTTAGGGTTGGAGATATACATAGCAAGATTATCCCTGTATCCCCAAACCTGTAATGACCTGAAATCTTTCTAGTAGCACTAGAAAGCACTTTCTAGTAGCACTAGTAGCACTTTCTAGTAGCACTAATGCTTTTTATACTTTTAGAGGTTGGATTTGAGCAAATTCTAGCAAACAATCACTGGCTAGGCATTCGTCTGCTAATGACACATTAGCTCAGTTACTAGTTTCAGCTTGCCTTCTTCTAGCCTCAAGACTACATTCAATAAGGATGATAAACCTGTAGTACCAGGAATTAAGGTGAGTAGGATACAAAACCCAGGAAACAAAACATAGTGTGCAGTTGTTATTATTAAAAAGTAACTTTTGGGACTTCCCTGGTGGCACAGTGGTTAAGAATCCGCCTGCCAATGCAGGGGACACGGGTTCGATCTCCAGTCCAGGAAGATCCCATGTGCTGCAGAGCACCTAAGCCAATGTGCCACAACTACCGAGCCTGCGCTCTAGAGCCATCAGCCACAACTACTGAGCCCACGTGCCTAAAGCCTGTGCTCTGCAACTATAGAAGCCACTGCAATGAGAAACCTGCGCACCGCAACGAACAGTAGCCGCTGCTCGCCACAACTAGAGGAAGCCCGTGTGCAGCAACAAAGACCCAATGCAGCCAAAAAATAAATTAAAAAAAATAATAACTTTTTTTAAGAAGTCACAAAACATGGGAATGGTTGTGTGGACACAGAAGCTGGCCTTATCCTTGTCTCTAATGCTCCTCTTGCTTTTTTTGTTTTCATTTTTAAAATGCCATCCCTACTATTTCCACTCTCTCTCCCACCCCACCCCCAGGCCTCCTCATACAGCTGTATACTACCCTATCCTAGGGGGATATCATTTGTATGGCGGCATATGAAAGGTGCTCCCAAAAGTTGTGCAGTGAGCACCAATCTGTGCCTACTATGTGACAGCTGTAAGCTCAGGACAACTGACCAGATGTTTTACCCACCTTAATGGCCTCAGCTACCAGGGAATGATCTTTTGAAAAGCATGTGTGTACTTTGTGACAAGCCCTCAGTACCTTTCACACTAGCCCCAATTCAAAAACACAACAAAATAGAACCCTGCACTTGGCACCTCTTCATAAACTGCAATAGAGGCAAATCCACTGTCATCATCTGAAATCTCTTCAGTAGCAAAGAGGGTGGTGGACAGGTTGATATATTCATGGGTTCAGAAGAGTTTGGCCGTCTTGGGCCAAGAAGAGGGCTTGCCTGAAATCATTCTAGACATGCAGTTGCTACTGTATCTGCTCTAATTCTCAAGGGCTCTACTAGTGGGGGAAACTCCACAACTCACTGCCTTAGCTCAATGCTAAAAATACTCTGCAAAATTCTGAGGTTTCCTTCAAGACTGAAATACAGCAATTACTCTAACAGTTAACTGTGTGTATGTTGATTGGAGGTGGGGGGGGGATTAAAAGTTGTTGTTGTTTTTGAGTACAATAACTTCTATTTATTCTCTTCATTCCTGTCAGACCAAAGACTATATAAAGACAGAAGACAAGATTTTGCTATATACAAAACCAATTACATATTTCCCCAATAATGACACCATGAAATGGCAAAATGAAAAATATTTAATACACAAAAAAAACACAACAGAATCAACAGATATTAAAAGCATTACATAGTGCAAACACCAAAAAAGATACAGAGCTATTAACTTAGTGGTGCTTATAAAGATTAGGCAAGAACTCATGAAAATATCTCCTTTTCTCATTTGGTGGGCTGGTCACTATTCAGTTATTTTAAATTGCCTTTTTCTTCCCATTTTATGAAACCACATTTGCTACTCCTATTAATTATGACTACCTAATCAGATATGTTATTTGGAAAATTGCATGCTTTCTGTATACCGACTGCATTTTATGCCATCTACTCAAGTGCATGTAAGACAGAATTTTTTATACCAAGACCATAGCAAGGCAGTTGTAGCTACTAGCCAAATCTACACACACACTTCTCTCAGAACCCAGAGGCAGAACTCTTCTAGACAAGAGCTCATGTCAAGCAAAGGATATCTGAGCTAGAGGCATGGGTAAAAGGAAGCAATATAGGCTCTGCTAGGCAGGCACAAAGGGGAGTTCATGCTCAGCTTTCAGGACATGAGGTATTCTGAATATATACCCCAGAGCTTGGTCTACCAAAAGCGTAACAACTTCTAATATCTTATTCAAGGCAATGAGAGGTTCTATTGTGCTCCCACACTTAATCCCCACAACAAACTATGAGGTAGAAAGAGTAGTATGTGGACTCATTTTACAGATGAGAAAAACTGAGGCTTAAGAAGGTCAAGACTGGGACTCACCATGGTGGAATAATCTTACTCCTTATCTCTATCCAAGAGGCACTTAACAGCTCCTAGCTATAGACTAGGAGAGAGTTCTATTCAAGAGGCTGCTTTGCCAAGTGCTGAGGAAGCCAGAAACATTTCATTCCTCCTTTAAAACATGTTCTATAACTCTCTAAAGGGGGAAAGAAAAAACCAAAGGAGACATTTTGATTCTTTATGAAAAAGGAAGTGGAAAAAATGAGGCAAACTGTAGGGAACAAAATGTATACATTGCTATATTTAAAATGGATAACCAACATGGACCTACTGTATAGCACAGGGAACTCTAACTCTGCTCAATGTTTTGTGGCAGCCTGGATGGGAGGGGACTTTGAGGAAGAATGGGTACATGTATATGTATGACTGAGTCACTTTGCTGTGCACCTGAAACTATTACAACTTTGTTAACTGGCTATACTCCAATATAAAATTAAAAGTTTAAAAATAAATAAATAAAACAGATAACCAACAGAGACTTATTGTATAGCACAGGGAACTCTGCTCAATATTATAACAACCTAAATGGGAAAAGACTTTGAAAAAGAACAGATACATGTATAACTGAATCACTTTGCTGTACACCTGAAACACATTGTTAATCACTTATACTCCAAAATAAAATAGAGTTAAAAATTAATAATAATCTTCCTGTAGGAAGAGGACAGGCTGACCTCAATTTCTAAATGCTGAGACAATTGGGGAACTAAATCCCCTGTTGCCCCATCATACACACAAGTCCTCAACTACCGTTGTTTTGTACTAGATGGTAGTTCTGATGTCACACCTTTCCTTCTTATTGCTAGAATCTACCACCTAACTCTGCAAGAGAAACAATCCCCAGGACTGGCTGGAAAAGAGGAAGCTTATCTAAAGATACTGTAGTTACAACCACCCAAGGGGTAATACAGAAGGCCTTTGGTATAAAAGCAATATCCAGAAGTAGATAATAACTTTGAACTCCAAGAAAAAAGAGCAACAGGATGGAAGGAAGGAAGGGGAAATGTCTGACATCAAAGTACTTACTGTTTAAAAAAAACCAAAAAACAAAAATGCCTTAGGATAAGAAATTAGATGCTCTAATAAACTGTTATAATAATGTCAATTTGCCAAATTACAGCAACTATTCGAGAAAGGAGTTGCTCTGACAGCACTATTTGGCCCTTTTTAGGATCCTTGACCCATCCTGCCCCAAGAAATGAGGAGTTCTATTTGCTGTGCCATGTTCCCAGAAGACATTTAATAAAGATCCTGAATGAAGGAAAACAATCTGAAGAAGCAGCATCTTGGATTTCAGATAAGCTACCAAGATATACTAACTACCTCTTTCTGCAGATACACTTCTTTCTCTAACATTCCAGTCATTCAAAAGGCTCTTGAAAGAAGTACAGTAAACCCAAGTGTAGGTTTATTATAATATGCTCTTTAACAATGCCACATTCACCAATAGTAGAATTACTTGGGATTGCACACGTTCATTGCATTAAAAGATCTCAAAATGCTAATAGGACATTCTCCCATAGGAGAGAAGAGATCTGTGGCTCTTAAAGAAAGAATATAGCAATGGCAAACAAGGAAAGCTCTGTCAACAAAAATGATATCTCAAGGCCATCTGGAAAACTGTCTTCAGATTAGGTCTGGGGAGCTACTTGAACCACTACCTCAGATAATCCTCATTTCCAGTTTAGCTTTAGGGTCCTCTATATTCCTCCTCAGCTAATCACAAATCTGGGAAATTCCAGCAAAGTAATCTTGGCATAGCGTACGGCAGTGCAAAATTTCAGACATTTGTAAACACTGTACATGTTACTTTTGGCACAGGGGAGAGCTTGCAGGTTCCTTTATCTTTGAAATACAGATTGTAAACACAGCCAGTCCACAGACATTTTTAGCAAAAGCTTTAACAGTCTTGATAGTGTGTGTGCACACATGTACACCCATGAATGGGAGATCTGTCAAAATGAATTCTTTAGGACATGGGCCTGAATAATTTAAGCAGATATCTGGCTAAATGGAAAACAACAGATTCACAGTATCTAAAATCATATACTTTCAGAAGTTCATATAACTCTCTGTAGGAAAAAAATCAAATAGCTGGTTAACAGGTTTCCTCCTTTCTAAAGAAAACCAAGAGGTAACACTACAATAGCTTTGTAGAACGCAAGATCTTAACATTTACTAATTTCTCAGTGACTGTCAAAGGAGCCAACATTGCATCGAACTGACATTAAAAAAGTTTACAAATGATCCTGACCTTTAAAAATAAATTCTTACAAACAAAATAACGCCCCACAAAGCATTACATACATCTAAATATACATAAATTATTATTAAAACACAACTGAATATTTCAAATGCTTGGCAGTGATTCAATCTTATATTATACAACTTCATGGCAGTTTGGAAGCTGGCCTGGCTGGACACTGACCACTGTTCAAGCCTAGGATTGGGAACCTATGGTATTCCATAGATGGACTGTGAAGAAATGCTTATCAGTTTAAAGCCTTGATCTACGATTTTTATAAAGTCTGATTTAAGTATTAAATACAGAAGCATACCAAATATTATAATTACAGTGCAAGTAAAATGAGCTAACAATAAGAGACGGAAGACATTTTTAGCTATAATCCAGAAATTCACTGCTTTTCTAAGGATTTGTCATTTCTGCTCTGAACATTTTGTCTGGGATAACATGGTCATAAATATTAATTTATATAACTAAAATAAGAAATTTGATGCTAATATGGGATGATTTCATTAATCACAAGTCTATGGTGTGATGCAGCGGAAACTATAAACTCCACTGACACCTACTTTAACAGATCCTTTCCTCACAATTAAGATTTCAATCCAAGCATGGCTTACCTATAACTAGGAAGACCATAATAATTTAATGTCCAAAAGAAGACATTTGAGAGTGAAAGGGGAGCAACAGAGATGAACTGGATAGGATGCTGAAAAATAGGGGTAAACTGGCACTGTCTCCAGAAAACCAGAGTACATAGTCACCCTAACTACAAAATAAATGACAGTGTTTGGAAGTCAAGAGTTTCATCATCACATAGCAGTAAACTATGAAGTCTTCAAATACAAACCATGTCTTGCTTATCTGTACCGCAGTGACTTTGAAAAAAAGAACAAAATCAAAAACAGATCAAGAAGATGGCTTAAAGATTCTTGCGGGTAAAGAATTGCTCTGATAGTTCTATTTGGCCCTTTTTAGGATCCCTGACCCATCCTACCCCAAGAAACAAGGAGTTCTACTCGCTGTGCTATGCTCCCAGATGACATTTAATAAAGATCCTGGATGACGGAAAACAATCTGCAGACGCAGCACCTTAGATTTCAGATAAGCTACCAAGAAACACTACCTACCTCTTTCTACAGATACACTTCTTTCTCTTTAATATTTCAGTCATTCAAAAGGCTCTTGATAGAAGTACAGTAAACCCAAGTGTACATTTATTGTAATACTTTCAGATCAAATGTGCAGCTTAAGATCTTCTAAGTAAAGTACTTACTGCTAATGGGGACAGTAAAAACCCAGGTGACCCAAGGGGAAAAGAAAGTTAAGTAGAGTAACGTAAGAGGATTCTATGCTAGGCAAGGATGCACCAAATTAACATCAAACATCTACACACAAATAAAAATTCTAAATTTTTTCTTATTTAAGTTTTCTAAAAAACTGCAACTTTATAAGGAATCAGAGGGTACAAGTGCAGATTCCAGCTCTCCCTGCTCCTTCTTTGAGTTATCACTTGCAAAAGCAATTAACTGGCAAAAATAAAACAAAATCGAGGGCTATCAAACTATTATGAAGAGAGTAACGGTGGGGGGGGAATTAGGGTAGAAAATTATTTAACTTTCTAAATATTTAGAGCATTTACCATAGTCGTCTAACAAAACACTGAACTTGAAGAACTGGTTCTATTTATTGGGGGGAAAAAACCCTTGTCCCTAATGCCTGGAGAGAGCCAGAGACCTGAGTTTCATTCCCCAAGAAGAAAAAATACTGGAGAAAAGAGTTCAGGTTCCTCTGCCATCTTTACTTGTCTTCCCAACGGGAGGTGTAACTTATCTGATTATTTAAGAGAGCTTGACATTTACTGTGCCTTTTCTCTTTGGGGAGAAAGGGTTAAAAGTCTCTGTTCTCTCTGAAGTCCTATTTTGGCTGCAACTCATATTATCCAACAATATTTTAAGGTTATTAGTTGTTACAAATTCAATAAGCACCACCATTTAACAAATAATGAGAAGGAAGCAAGTATGGGTTAAAGGTTTACTACAAGAGACTTGATTCTAGTAATAGCTCTATCACTAGCTGTGACTTTCAGAAGTCATTTATCCTTTCAGCCTCATGTGCAAAATAAAAGGGGTTGAGTAGAGAGTGCATTCTAATTTTAAAGTTCTATGAGTTTAACAAAACTTCTCTAGAAATTAAAAACAATGCTAAACAAAGGGATCTTGTTCTACTTACTGTACCTTAAAACACCCTTCCTTCTAAGGCACAGCAGGGCTTCCAAAAGTGTGGTTTGTGAACTTGCGTCAGCTTCCAGAAACACTTGTTCAAATGGAAATCCCTGGCTCAGACCTCAGGGATCCAAGAGTCGGTGTGTGCACGCACTCCTGTGAGTGTAAGCACGTGTGTGTGTTTGGGGCTGGGGGTTGAGATGGGCGTATAACAAGCAACACAGGTGATTCTTATGAGCCTTAAAATTGATAATTCTAGGGCCTTGGTTTTCAAAATGACTACATTCATACTGGTACCCAGGCATACACCAAGATTTTTTCCACAGGGAAAGCAGACTAGAATATCTGTAAAGAAAACAACTTAAAGATCTTCAATTTCCATATGTATTATCCTAAGATTTACGTGATCAGATAAGGCCTCTTCAGAGCTATCATCTCTCTTTAATTACTTTCCTTTTCACAACTGCTATACTATTTTCAGAAGAAAGGCTGCCTCTCACCCATCTAAAATCTTACTATGGGGCATTGCCTCAGAATGTAAAAAACCTCAGAGGCATCAAACAAAGACAAAAAACCCCTAGCAGACTCCCAAGAGACAGGAGGAGAGAGTAAAGCAAAGAGAGCTTTGGTTAAAAACTGTGTGCCTTATCTTTTTTAGAACTGTCGTTGAGAAGAGGTTGTGCCATAGATGTATATAATACATTTAACTGAATTAAATAAAGTCAAACACTTTGACTGAAAATGAAATCTGATTTGGTTGATTAGTTTTATAATGAGAATAGGCTTTGCCAGTTTATATGACCTGACTTTTTCTATAAATTCAATCAGCTAAATCTACAGATCCAAGGTTTGGGCAAAAATATCTTTAAAGGACATCTATAATATACTGGATGATACATCCTCTGTAAGTACTTAAATTTATTTTAAAAATTTAGAAGTCGAAAAGAGGGAAGAGATATGGGAACATATATATATGTATAACTGACTCACTCTGTTATAAAGCAGAAACTAACACACCATTGTAAAGCAATTATACCCCAATAAAGATGTTAAAAAAAAAAAAAAAATTTAGAAGTCGAATTAAACATGTGCAAAAGGAAAACTAATCGAAGGTGAGAGCCATGAAATGGTGGAGGAACTGCCTGGAAAGTGGCACAAGAGAACATTCTGAGGTGACAGAAACATCCTATTAGAAGGGAACACTTTGTTAATTATACCTCAATTTTTAAAGTACGCAAAAAGTCATATATACTTTTTCAAAATTCTTTTTGAGGTACATTAGCAAAAATGTTTGCTACCACTGTTCTAGGCACTTTACAAAAATATTGGTTCCTCTGAACAATGCAACATAAAGTGATCTACTTTATACATAAATTACTTGTTTTTTCATTGTTAGCTTTAATATTTTTCTAATAGCCATCTTGGATTTTGAGGCCTAAGAACATTCCCTAACAGAAAAGAAGAGTAAGGAATAAAATTAACTAAAGAAATGATTAATCTTCAAGTAATTTGACAAATGAAAGAATGAATGTATTTCTATTTGTACTGGTAGTTGCTCCCTCCCAGATCCTCATCTTCTTTTTTTTTTTTAAATAACTTTCTTTTTTTAAAAATATTTACTTATTTATTTGGCTGCACCAGGTGGGAATCTTCACTGTGGCATGCAGGATCTAGTTCTCCCACCAGGGATCAAACCAGGCCCCCTGCATTGGGAGCGCAGAGTCTTAACCACTGGACCACCAGAGAAGTGCCAGATCCTCATCTTTGAAGACAGAATGAAGTGATTAACTTCTCTTTTAATGTTAATGGTGTCTCCAAATTCATAATCTAGTTCGAAAGAACTTATTATCAAATTCCATATAAGTTTAGAAGCAAAAATATGTCCTAGAGCACAAATGTTTCCATGAATAAATCAAAGTATGAAATGGGTCACACTGAGTAGAGATGCTCAATACTGACATTTTGACATATGACCAGGCCCTGTTAATATTTGTCTGCAACTCATTGATTCACCTATGCTATAAAAACCTTAATAACCAACTGAATCTCCTTCTTGCAAATAGGACATGAAGCCCCAGCCTTCTTTAATCTTCTGGCACAATGAAAACAAGTGACAAGATGGCCTGTCCTCCCATGAATTATGTTCCCGTCTCGTGGTCTTTTCTCACATAGACTACATGGCTTCAAGAGATTCTGGCAATCCTCCATGTTTTCTGTACCTGTTCTCTGTTCATAAAGGTTATCTGATTGTTCTCCCATGCTTGATATGGTCTCTTGGCTTTCAGAACTGTGAGCCAAATCCAAGAATTCCACTGAGTTGCAGGGACCAAAAAGTTTGGAGTTTTCTTCCTTTACATATATATCTTTAGGTCTAACAACTGGAGCTGATATGGTTCTTCTGCAGTCAGGAACATCAATTCCTTCATTTTCTTGCTTTTCAGGTATGGCAGTGATATCAGACGTGGAGAGAGAATGGGTTAACTTAGAACAATCTGAATACCAATCCTTCCTCAAGGCCCAGCAACGAAAACAGTACCTCTTGCTTGGAGAGTTAAATTTCTTGCACTCAGTACACTGCCACTCATCCTACAAAGACAAGTGCAGCCAATTAATACTCACTCAGTGGAGAACATGATGCTGAGAAAAAGGGAAAGTAGGCCAAATTCTCATCATCTCACACTAAGCTAGTAAGAATCCAGACATTCCACACCAGTGGTCTAGCTTAGAACTTGAACAAAGTCTATGGCTACGTGTAAATAAGTCTTGAGAAGTTTTACAATGATAGTGACATAATTGCCATTTCAAGCCAAAATTTAATGTAGCTAATCATTTTTAAAAAAGTTAAATCATTTTAGCTTTCTATTTAGTCTGGGTAGAATTTACATTGTTTGTTTTTCCCCACTGCCTTCTTTTTAGGTCATTTTTCTTTGTATAACTTACTCTTGTATTGAGCAAGAGGCTAAAGAATGAAGAAAAGATAATACTCTGTCATTCTTTCCTACTAATTAAGAAATGTTATAAAATTTGTCAAAAAGGAAGCCAAAATGAAATTTGAAAACTACTACATTTACTCATGCTCTCTCACTGCTCTCAGGATCCTAGGTAGCTAATTGTATGTCTAAATCACACTCTCTGAAAAATGAATGTTCTTGTCCTTGAATGCCAAGTAATTTTTTTCCTACTTCTCCATGTTCAAATTAGGAGATACCAGAGCTCAATGAATTTCAAATGCCTTTCTTAATTCAAAGGTAGCTACCTGGAACAAGTCAAGAGTATTTAATGTGGATAATTGCCTGGCTTTGACAGGATCAATGACTTGACACATGCTGACTTGACTACTTTCAGAACGAAGGCCAAGCACTTCAAGTTTAGAAGTCATAACTCAACTGCCTATACTGAGAGGCAGGGACACAACCATTTGTTAAACTGGGATGTTCTCCAGAGAGCCTCAGAACATTCTTGCCAGTTTAAGATCCTCAGATCTCATCTGAAATGCTATACAAATACCCAAAGGAACTTCAAAGATCTGGAATTCATAATTGATGGTTTGTCACAGTCTAATTGGCATCACTTTTCTTTTTTAGTAGTACATAAAATAATAGGGCTTATTAAATTCCATGGCACCTCTGAATTGATGAAATATAGTCTATTTGCTTAATAGGTTTTCTGGGCCCAAGTAGCCTCAAAAGTCTGATTAAGATGGAAACACTTACCTCTGCTACTTGTATTGTGGTCAAAAACACTTAATGGACCAATATATCTCACCCTATTACTTAGCTATGCACAAACAATTTGCAATGAATTACCATAATGGTTAGCAGTGGTGGGGTGTGAGCTAGGGGGAAGGATCAACACTAGAGACAACCTAAAATTTTTATATCCTTAAACAGCAAAATGTAAAATCCCCTCCTTATCCTTCCCCCACCACCCTTCTTCCCACAGTGAGTTAGCTGAGGAAGTACTAAAAGGGAAATGGGGAACTAGCATGAAAAGAGAGAAGCAAGGTATACGTTTGAATCTAAACGTGAGTTGCCAATTGGTGACAAATCCGCACCTGTTATCTAACAGCTTAATACTCAATATTCAATTATCAGCCCCCCATTAATATAAACCTGTGTGGAAATTAAGCCATTTTCCATTTGTTTCTATTTAAGAAAGCACTGAAAGTATTATACTTGACCAAGAATTTTAGATGGCTTATAGGCCTATCTTTGGGATTACAGAGAGGTGTTTAGTGGGAAAAGCAGTACAGGACTATTTTGAATAACTGTGTATCCACTGCATAATGTCCAAAGAGTTTTGAAAGCAGGGAGAAAGGCACACAGAGAGGCATTTAAGTCATCCTTTTTCACGGAAGGGAGAGGATTAGATCAACTCATCCCCTTCTCTTCTCAAATTCCAATAAAAATCTAACAAGATGTAAAGAAACCAATACCTCTTAACACCTAGGAAAAGGAGATAGAAATGGGGGATATGGCATTCTTCAACACAAGTTAACTGCTGGAACATTAACATCTGAAGACGTGGGTGGTGTAAAACAGCTCTTTTACTAGAAACTCATACCTCAGAGGTAACTTCTATATCAGTATCATCACTTATGGACTTAGAGTCCTCAAGGTCATCATTTTTTCCCACTTCAATCACCTGAGAAAGCAAAGACATCTCATTAGCAAGGTTTACCTATTTTAGATGAGGTCATTACCTGAGAGCAAAAAAGACAGAAGAGCTTCAGTTTAAAACTCACATTCTTCTCCCAACACTAGCACTTAAAAAGGAGACAGCTTATACATGAGACATGATTCTGTACATACCTAGTTGACATTTCAGTAGAATAAGGCACCCAGAGGGGTTATCAAATATCTTTGGCATTCAGAAGAGATAGGGTTCCCAAATTTATGCATTTAAATAAACAATATCAGAGTATAAATTATTAAATGGGGAAATTTTTTATCTTGAGAATCTATGTAGGCATTCACAAGAATAAAACAGGATTACATGAGAAAATGGAAGTAAAAAGCACCATATAAAATGAGAAAATTAGATGTGAAGAATGAAAACAAAGTACATTTTACTTTTCATATTCAAAAGTAAAACTAGGGCTTCCCTGGTGGCGCAGTGGTTGAGAGTCCACCTGCCGATGCAGGGGACGCGGGTTTGTGCCCCGGTCTGGGAAGATCCCACATGCCGCGGAGCGGCTGGGCCCGTGAGCCATGGCCGCTGAGCCTGCGCGTCCGGAGTCTGTGCTCCGCAACAGGAGAGGCCACAGCAGTGAGAGGCCCGCATACAGCAAAAAAAAAAGTAAAACTAGTTATGTGATACTCTTGACTGTCCTATAAAAACATGCCCATGGACCAGGAAAAAAAGTCAAGAAATGTGGGAAGCGTCTTTTAAATTTTGAAATTTAAAATTCTAAAAATGAAAATCCCAGTTTTGTGATCCAATGAATGGAATGAAACCAATTATGATACAATTATGAACCACTGTATAGCAACTTTCTCACAAAAGTTCAAGTATTTTAAGTCCCATCCCTCTCTATAGAAGTTTCCAATGTCACCTCTGTCTCCATTCTAATCACTTGTACTCCCTCCTAATGCTACCAAAAAATAACTAGCGCAACAAAGACCAAGCATCTATCTGCCTCCCACAAACATATCAGAATACCCTTCAGGGACCCAAATTACTATGAAAAGCCTTTAAATTAAAAGAATGACCCAATTTCGGTCTGGTTTTTGCAGTATTTATTCAATGGATACTTACTGTGAATCTCATCCGAGTCAGCACTAGACCTGCTGCCCAATGCTTTTTGAGACTTGAGCATGTGCCTATATGACTCTTCATCTTGGTGTGCTTACACCATGCGTACTATGAATTCTAACTCTCTTCCTTCCTCCTATTTAAGCTCTAAAATATGTAGGAAGAGCTCATCTGTCTAGTTCCATTTAGGTATAAAGCAGGTATGGAAACTACTGAGACGTCTAAGAAATAAAGATTTTTTTTGCCCTACAGGATTTTGTGGCCATTTAGAACTTTGCCTTGTTAGCAAAGCAAGGTCTCCAGAAGAAAAACCTCCACAATGAGAGATTAGACAAGTAGGAAAAGGGTGCCTTATTGCTTCTAACAAACTAGGAGCTTTACCCATGAAGGCCTATCCTATTTTTAAGATAGCCTTGGTTAACTTAATGTAAATCTTGAAACTGGATATAGGAAAAGTATTAAAAAAAAAGGGGGGGGGGATTAGGGCTTCCCTGGTGGCGCAGTGGTTGAGAGTCTGCCTGCCAATGCAGGGGACACGGGTTCGTGCCCCGGTCCAGGAAGATCCCACATGCCGCGGAGCGGCTGGGCCCGTGAGCCATGGCCGCTGGGCCTGAGCGTCCGGAGCCTGTGCTCCGCAACGGGAGAGGCCACAACAGTGAGAGGCCCGCATACCGCCAAAAAAAAAAAAGTGGGGGGGGGATTACATGAGTCATTTGTTCTACAAAGCAGCACAGGATCAGGTCACCAGATCTGAAAAGATTATACTATATGCATGTAAATCCAATCAATGTGAAATTTTTCCACAACATACCTTTTTGTCTCTCACCTTCCCTACTTCTTCACTTGTTTGTTCAGGATCAGTAGCTTCAACTTTTATTCCAACACCAAACTGCTCTGATACTGACTCATTCAAAAACCACAGGTCATCTGTGGTGTCTGAAACAATGGCAGTACCTATATCCTAATATAAAGAAAACAAACATGAGTTTTTGTAGTCAGAGGTTTATTAGAGATGTTGAACCCAAGTAAATGAAGCCAAAACTCAATGTCCTCACACATCTCTAAAGAACGCCTAGACTTTCTTCTACAGGTATGTAGACGATGTATTCATTCAACAAATAGCTACTTGGCGGCTACTACGTATAAACTAATGGGTGGATATAAGAGCACCTGGCAAGGAATTTTCTATTTTAACAGTAAATCAGGCATTAACACCAGAGAAACAGCACTAAAGTGCTTAAAAGCTAAAAATTCGTAGTTGCTCAACTAAATAGAATCTATCCCCTACAATCCATTCTGAGGACCTAGAAAACTTCTATTAATTGTGACATATTCTTTCCTGTAATAGTCAATGATGTTTACCAAAGAAATATGAGAAATACTGATGATAATTCAAACCTTCTGTCTTCTTTCTGAACTCTTTTTTTTTTATTTTGAGGTCAAGTTGGTATATAACACTTCTTTCTTAATTCTTAAAGAACTTTAAATATAACTTTCTACATTCATCAACGGACATTTTATGACGTGTTTTTTCTACAATATTCATAAGAGACAACTTATTATTTTGCCATTATTATACGTCCATTCACTTACTGAACAAATACTCACTAATTGCCTATTACGTGTCAGATACTGCCTACTGCTTCTATCTAGGCAACAGAATAGAGTGGTCAATAATACAAAAGCTCTGGACCTGTATTTCAATGGGGTCAAACAGACAACAAACACATAAACAAAATAAAATAATAGTTTTACAAAGTGAGAAGTACAATGGAGAATATAAAAGAGCAGAATGGTGATAGTCTGAATTAGGCTATGACAGTGAAAGTAATAAAAAGTGGATAGCTAGATTTCAGGTATGTTTTAGAAAAAGAGTTGATAGCCTGAATGTGGTATATGAGAGAGAAAGAAATCAATGATATCCCTTGATACTTGGCTGGAATAACTGAGTGGAAGGCAGACTTATGAAAAAGGAAACGCTGAATAGGAGTGTTGGTTTAAAAAAAAAAAATCAAGAGTTCTGTTTTGAACATGTTAAATGTCAGATCATCTAAGTGTTGAGTAGGCAGCTGGATATGGAAGCTGGGCACTGAGGAGAGAGGTCAGCACTGAAGATACAGATTTGGGCAACACGTGCATAGAGATGGTACTTAAAAGTCATAGCACTGAATGGGAATTCTTAGAGGTTGTAATGTATGGTTCAAGAGTAACCAAGAATGTTACTCTTTCAAAAGAAAAAAAAAGTTCCTCTTCAGATGTGAAATTCACCTGATTTGTCTGTAAATCAGTTGAGCCATTACTTCTAGGTGTATAGTTATTTCTCAAGTTTCCTAAAAACCACCAAGGCAAGCCAGCTACATCCCACTCCTCAAACCCGAGGTCCAGTCTTGACGTCTCATCTTGGGTTAAATTTGCTACCAAGTCTTCATCTACAAAAGTCAAATGAAAAGGATGGTAACTATGTACACAACACTTAAGAATCAAGACTCTCTTTATAATACTTACAATCTCTTGTGTAAGACAGGTAAAAAGAAATTCCTCTTCCCCAGTAAGAAAGAATCAGAAGTCAAATACCTGTCTCAGTGGCAGAGCCCAAATCTCCTTCCCCCCGTTTTAGGCTTCATTAGCAAGTAATGACACTAGAGATCATTCATCAAGGAATATAAACTCTGAAAGCATCCAAACAATGACATTGTTCTATCAATAAAAGGATATCTAAATGGTCATTTATTGGCAATTTAAACATCCCTACCACTGTAATAACTAAAGAATGACTTGCTCCAGTACATGATACCTGACAATGGCTTGATTCAGGGGACTGCAAATGATGATGGCACAGTGGCCCAACCCTTGAGATAGAAACAAGGTGGTACAGACCATAATGGGCAATCACAAGGTTGCCAAGGCAGTCTCACTGGTACCGCATATTTTCGGACATTTCTCAACAATTCATATGTTTTAATAGGTAACAACCACTATGAAACACTGAACTCTAGGCTGTCCAAATAAATATATACGTATGTCCTTTCTGGATCAACAGGCTCTTTTGGAGTTAAGATATCTAAAATCTAGAAATATTGCAAGTCCCAAACATATTAAGGGCCCACATGTTCTCAATAAAAGATCTCGCGTTATATCTAGATGATATTCAAGGGAGTTACAAACATAAGTTTGTTGCTACCACATGCAATTCTTTTCCTTCTTTCCCATGTCCAATCTTTTTCGTTGTGCTTCACTCTTTTCCTACTTTCTTACTCTCCTCTACCTCTTCCCAATGCCCTAGGCATGCCAATGGCAACCAAAGGTGTTTAAATGTGCTAAGACATATACGGTTGAAAAAATGTCTGCAATAAATGGATCCCTGCCAAAACAAAAGGCTACCCTCTCTACTTACAAATTATGTTGTTCTTGCCTATTAAAAGGCATACTTGTGCTCACGGAAACTTCAACTATCTTTTACTTACTCATTGCTGAAATTATGAGAAACCTAATTCCTGAGAGGGTGCCACATCAAAGTTATCTTCAACTATTCAAGCTCTATAACTTCTTGGGAAGGGAATGAAAAGAGGCCATTCTTTCCACATACAAAAATTCTGTCCTTTCTACATGTACAACTCCCTGAAAATACTAAGCTATTTCTTCTCAAAATTTACATCACAAACTTCATAGTCTTTTGAATTGGCTGTTCTTATATTCTAAACAGCCTTTTGAGTAGAAAATAAGCCAGGACCTGTATTTAAAGAAACAAAATTACACATTTAATACCATGCAGACTGGAATAAGCTCCAACAAAACTAGATAGTCCAAAATTCAGTTTATATTCAAATGCAATTTGAAGAAGACAATCCAGCATGATAAACAGATTAAATTTTAATTTAATCATTTAAAATAATTTCAGCAGCATAATTTTCTGGGATGTTACTAGAGGTCTGACCTGCCAATTTTGCAAGTGTGAGTCAGGTACCTATACTAGAAACCATCGTGCCATAAAATATCTTTGAGGAATTTATGATTTTACATTATCTTTGCAGGAAAAGTTTTAGGAAATGCTTTATAAAGTAGGGTTTGGGGAAAACTTCCAAAATGTTGATCAACTCACTTAACCTGACCATACTATATCTAATATGAATGGCAAAGATCTAATGACTACCATCCAAGGGCAAAGGAGGTACTAGGCTTCTTATGTCTCATTCTTGGCTGTGAGATATTAAGTATATTTTACCATCTTTGCAAACTTCAAAAAATCTATGAAAATTAGCCTTTGCCTCAAGCAGACAAATAAAAATAAAAATTCTAAGCAGATCAAATGTATAACAGGGATGCCAAAATTTAAAAGGCCAAGGCAGGGCTTCCCTGGTGGCGCAGTGGTTGAGAATCTGCCTGCTAATGCAGGGAACACGGGTTCGAGCCCTGGTCTGGGAAGATCCCACATGCCACGGAGCAACTGGGCCTGTGAGCCACAACTACTGAGCCTGCGCGTCTGGAGCCTGTGCTCCGCAACGAGAGAGGCCGCGAGAGTGAGAGGCCTGCGCACCGCGATGAAGAGTGGCCCCCGCTTGCCACAACTAGAGAAAGCCCTCGCACAGAAACGAAGACCCAACACAGCCATAAATAAATAAATAAAGCAAACTGTCAACAAGTAAAAATAAACACAATTATAAGAAGTAAGCAACGTGATTTAAAAAAAAAAAAAAAAAAAAAAGGCCAAGGCAGCTGAGGTACCAGGTGGCAAACTGATAAATGTGTGGCTATCTTCTGTTAGCATGCTAGCTAAAGGAAGGGTCTTGCTCCATCCAGTCATCACATGTTGCTAAAAAAGAACTACCACCTTCTTCAAAGTTAACAGTGGTGACTAGGGTAAAAAAAAAAAAAAAAAGGTTTTCGGAAAAGAATGAAAAATAAGTATGACATATGCCGCCACTACTCGACATACAAAGAGACAGCATTATTATTTTTTGAGTTCTCTATAATGGTCTTAATTACTGCTAGTGCTTAATATGGATAGATGCCATTTCTAAGTCACCACTGGGACTTCCCTGGTGGTCCAGTGGTTAAGAATCTGCCTTGCAGGGGTTCCCTGGTGACACAGTGGTTGAGAGTCTGCCTGCCGATGCAGGGGACACGGGTTCGTGCCCCGGTCCGGGAAGATCCCACGTGCCGCGGAGCAGCTGGGCCCGTGAGCCATGGCCGCTGAGCCTGCGTGTCCGGAGCCTGTGCTCCGCAACGGGAGAGGCCACAACAGTGAGAGGCCCGCATATTGCAAAAAAAAAAAGAAAAAAAAAAGAATCTGCCCTGCAATGCAGGGAATGGCGGTTCGACCCCTGGTGGGGGAACTAAGATCCCAAATGCCGCGGGGCAACTAAGCCCGTGCGCCGCAACTACTGAGCCCACGTGCCACAACTACAGAGCCCACGTGCTCTGGAGCCTGTGCGCCACAACTACTGATCCTCCGCACTCTGGAGCTCGTGCACCACAACTAGAGCCTGCGTGCCACAACTAAGTCTGTGCACCACAACTAGAGAGAAGCCTGTGCACTGCAACAAAGAGCCCACGCGCCACAATGAAAGATCCCGCGTGTTGCAACTAAGACCCAATAAATAAATAAATAAACATTAATAAAAAATAAAAGTCACCACCAAAAAATAAGAAAGAGAGAGAGAAACAGAGAGAAAAAAAGAAAGGTCTACATAGCCTTAATCCAAAACTTACCTTCTCTAGAATTTCTGCATTTACGCTGTGAGGTAGGCAGTGAGGGAATATTGCCTTCTTCAGTTATTTTCCTGGAATTGGAATTTTCCTCTACACTTTGCTGAAAAGAAGGGAAAGGTGTCTCTCAGTGCAGTAGAAATGACTGTGACCAGGGGATGTAGCAGTTCCATTCTGGCTCACCAGTTAGTGTGCGACACAATGGGTTACGCACAAGAAAGGAAAACTCTGGAGTTCACAACAGTCATCAAATAAAGGCAACCTCTCCTCAACCCACTGTGGGGAAAAACGTCTGCACAAAAGGCCAAAATCTACTGTTAAAAACAGGCTATCAATATAAAGCCTCTAGCCTACACAAAATTAGGCATAATTCAGAAAAAAAAACCGTATACCAAGATGATCATAAAGTTTTCCCAGGTTTGGGGAAGCTTAAGAAATGGCCTGACCTGAACTTAATTGCAACAAGCTTGTTAAAATTTAATAAAGCAATTTCCTCAGACACCTACATACCTACACCATCACACACACAGGCACATACAAACCCTAAGAAAATGCAACTGGAAGAACTGAAGATCAGAAGTGCTACATCCCAAGGAAAGATTCAGAGATTGGAACTCTGTTATGGGCAGAACAGAGAAGGTTCACTCTGTCCCTAGTCTGTGAACTCCCAAGAACCTTTCTTGTTAAATTCTTACCGCATTCAGAGAAAGGTCTTGGGAGTCCAAGATCATAGGTACAGAGAAGGGGCCACTCTGTACAACAAAAGAAGTCACCGTGTGGTGATTTTACCTTCAGTTGGTCTTGACTTGGAATATCCATACTGTGATCCTGTGCGAGAGCGAGAGTCTGAGCAGCATCTGGATAGCAAGTAAAACAAAAGGAAAACCTTCCCTGGTAATAACCATTCTTTCCACACCAAAAGGACCTCAGCAAACAACCCTGGAGCCAGGTTTGGTCCCTAAAGATGATTCTGACCGGCCAAGGCTTTCATCCAAAAGGAAAGGAAAAATGAAAACTAATAAAAATGGCATAGATCAAGAGAGGCTATATTCAAAATATATTACCAAAATATAATCTGAAGAAAAATCAAAAATGACTAAAAAATGTTCTTCCATAGCACGCTTTCAAATTCAATACAGAAAGTGATTCCAAGCACGGAATAATGGAGAGTATTTTATCATCTATTCCTACAGGTGTGTTTCCAAATTTGCCTAACTTGTTAACAATAAGAAAAAAAATTTGGCTTTTTAATTTAATTTTTATTTTCAAGTGTTAAAGCTATACAGTATTATGAAATCTAAAAATCTGGGATTTTTCCCACTTGCTTTATGACACAATAGCATCCTCATGCATTCTAAGTGTCAATGATGATTTCACAGTTTAAATTCCCATCCCCTGAATATAGATTAGTTTTTTTAATCAACCAGTCTTATTTTTCCCAGTTTCTATAAACATTTCCTAACAAGGAAGAAGTAGAAAAAGTTTTTCTCAAGGCCAATAAAAAAGAAGCAAAGGAAAGAATAACCTGAGAGAATTTCTTAGATAGAGAAAAATGTATTTCAAGGCCTTGAAAATTTTTCAAGCAGAAAAGAAGATGAAAACTTAGCTACAGGAAAAAAAAGATGCAGAAAATTTAATAACCTGGATCACTCATTATATGAGGCTATTTGTAACTACATGCACCCAAGTTAAGTCTATCATGGATTGGGTTCATAAGCTACTATCAGGTCCAGAAATAAGACACTTATGGAAAATGCCATCCTCATCCAATAAAGACTGCCAGAGTAAGAATACAGATCCTACAACTGGTCTGACAATTGAGCTGTTTGGCACAAAGCAAACACTTTCAAAACTGTAATTATAAAGAGCATTATTTCTAGAAGCATTTTTATAGATAAAATGGAGATACTGAGAGTTTCTTTCAAGAGCCAGCATTTTCTGACCACAGCAATCTTTCAAGATCGATTAATATACAATGCAGTGAAGCATTTCTTTAATAAAGTAATTTGATTACTGTCATTTCTAGTTCTATATACTACCTTAGGTTAAAACTATTTGAAGCAAAAAGAAATTATCGGAGAAAACTATAATGTGCAAGGAAATTTTAAAATAGATACAAAATTTGTCATATATATTTCATTTTATTAAAATACATGTGGAAATTGGGAGAAATGATTTATAAAGAACCACCTTCACTTCTTCAATCGTCAAAATAAAAGGTTTATTTCATTTGCAAAGGTATAAGATAGTTGATATGGAAGGTGCTTTTCTCATTTGTCCTTTCAAATAAAACACATGCAACCCAATTTATGAAGATCAGCAGATGGCCAACCACAAGCACTAATGCAAGTTCAAGTCCAGAACAGACAACCACTCAAAATTACTTTGGGACAATTTCCTGGTTTTGATCACTGCACTACGGTTATGTAAGATGTTACCATTTGCGGAATCTGGGTAAAGAGTATATGCAACTCTTTTTAATACCTTCATAACATTTTTGTAAGTGAAATTATTTCAAAGTGATAAATTAAAGAACAAAGAAAATGTTTCAAAGATTTAATGTTCAGATTTTTTAAATGTGTTAAAAAAATTAATTGAGGCAAATTCTGTTACTAGCAAGGGACATCAATGTGTGGCACAAAGGAAAGAGCAAGGACTGGACAGTCACAAATATCTGCTCTATCCCTTATCAGTGGCATCTCATCTTGGACAAGTTACTCATTCTATTAAAAAAAAAAAAAAAAAAGAGCCCTCAGTTTCTTCATCTCCAGACCTTCCTCACAGGGTTGTTATGAGGATAAATTTGAAATGTTTGCTACAGAAATGTTCACTTTAATATATGGCATGTTAAATTCTGCTGAGGAAGTCCAAGAAAGAAAATGAGAGAGAGAAAAAGTGAAAATTATACCCACTCTAGATATTCAGAGAACACATCAATCAGAAAGCAAATTTTAGTGAAAGAATAGATAAGCAAATATAAAATTATCTGTGTATTTCAAGCCTGTAGTGACTATCCCTGGAAAACCATACTATTTCACAAGTGACTGAATTTCAAAAAAATGCTGTATCATTTGCAAGGCCTTCCCTCTCAAACAGAAATTTACAGCTGGGTGAAGTCGGCAAATGGCTCAGTGAAACCAAGAGGCTTCAAAATTCACTGTAAGTTCAAACTCACATTTCAATATGAGAGCAGTCTCTTTGCTCTCACTTTAAAGAGTAAATCTTTATTAGGAATGGATTTTTTTCAAACTATTTGTTTCAGTAAACTATTGAAAAATAACCTATCTAAAGGGATTACAAACTTGGGCTTTCTTCAAAGGACAACGTTACCTAAAATCTAATTTGAAACTCACAAAATGGCTTCATGTAGGAATGGAGAAAGAAGAAAGTTTCACTATTTGGAAATGAGTGAGAGTGTTACATTTTAGTTGTATCCAGTTTATTCACTTATCTCTAACACACCATACTTCAGACCCCAAAGCAGCCAGTTTCCTGCACATAACTAATAAACTAAACTCAAAGGGCAGTATTTAAAAGATATAAAATCAAGCAAAAGGTTAGACAAATTGGCGTTGAAATAACAGAAAGCTAAAACCTTTCGGTGAAAAGTTCTTGGGGGGATCTTTATAAGATGGATCAGGGTGACACCACATAAGCCCACAGAATCTTAACATCACTGAAAGAGGGACAGGTAGACCTTACAGGGCTCTGATGTGATGCAACAGATGTATAAAGCACCAACTATGAAACTTTCTCAACAAAACATTTAACCTTGAAACTATCCAAGCACTGTTTGTTTACCAAAAATAGAAGAGACAGAGAAACATGTTAAACAACATCACAAGGATACAATCTGCAAACTAGAATGTGGGAAATTCTACAAGACAAATGATCTATTTCTTCAACAAACAAATGACATAACAAAAGGAGGGTTAAGTTTTATAGATTAAAAATACTGAACAGACATATCAGTCAAAGGCAAAGTGTGGACTTTGTTTGGATCCTGATTTGAATAAGCCAAATGTAAAAAGACATTTCTGAAATAATGGGTTAACCATGCATGAACTGGCTATTGGATAGTATTATGGAGTTACTGTTTATTTTGTTTATTATGATTAATTTTGTTGGGTGTAATAATGGCACTGTAGTTGTGTCTGAAGGAAAAAAGTCCTTCTCTGTTAGAGATTTTTTAAAAGCCTGTGTAGATGAAGCAAATATGGCAAAACATTAACAATTACTACATCTAAGAGGTGGGCATTAATTATACTAATCTCTATTTTCACTATATTTGAAATTTTTCACAATGAATAGTCAAATAACACAGTAGTAACATTCTGTGTGACAGGTATCCCTCCCAGTCATGCCAAGACAGCATTCAATTTCAATTTTGATCCTCTTTGTTCTCCCATGATTTGCCCCCCTGAACTCAAAATTGTGATAAAGACTGAAGAAATATAATGAGACATACCTGTAGTAGCAGTAGATAAAGTGACAAGATTCTTTCTTAGCATATCATAGAGAGGGCTGTCAAAGAGATAAAATTAAAAATTAATCCCATGGTTTTCCATTAACATGGCATCTCCCAACATTCTCTATAACATATGAAGAGGCAGAATTTTTTCCCCAGAATAGACTTTATTAAATTATTTAAGCATCAACATGTTAATACCCAAGCCCTTGTGTTACTCTGCAACCATTTAAAAGAACTAATTTACGTTTTATTTCATAAGCTAACAGTAACCCAAGTGGGGAGATTTCCTTCAAGACTACTTCCTTTTAAGAATTAAGTTTTACATTTTATTGGGGAATGGAGGTGGGAGTCTTAGAAGAAACAGTCATCACAAAACTATAGAGAGAATGAGAATAATGACTTCTCAACTACTAATTAGCTTTTGACTGTGTAAGTTAATAACCATACACCCTGTGCAGCTGGAGAATACCATGCAACAGGTCAGAATAGCTCTAATATGATTCTTATGAAGTCCATCGTTAACCTCAAACTGCCCAGCAATTCTACATTTCTCTCATCAGCTCACTCTTCCTCTCTCTGTAACAACTGTTTCACAAAATTCTAATCTTGCCACATCAATCTCCCTCCTACCTAGGTCTTTACACATGATGTTCAATCTGCCAGAAGCTCTCCTTCAACCAGCTCCCTCTAACTGACTAATTATCCTTCAGCTCTCAACTCAAATATTACTTCCTCAAGGAACCTTTCTTCCACCCCTAAGACCCTAAATCCCATCCTCCAACACAGCCTCATGTACCTCTTTTATGTAACACTTATCATAATATAATTTTACCGTGTATTGATGTGATAATTCGATTAAGATG
Source organism: Lipotes vexillifer (assembly GCF_000442215.2). Lineage (NCBI taxonomy): Eukaryota > Metazoa > Chordata > Mammalia > Artiodactyla > Lipotidae > Lipotes > Lipotes vexillifer. The sequence goes on along the minus strand of NW_006798649.1, from coordinate 638,245 downwards.
GGGAAGAGTGTCTACTGTCTCACTCTACTCTTTAAGCTCCATAAAATTAGACACTGTGCTGCTCACTACTATGTTCTCAGTGCCTCGCAATCACCTGATATATGTAGGCCCAACAAATATTTTGTGGACTAAAAGATTAAATAACCATTAATAACCTATGGAGATTAAGTGGTTAGGTATAAGCACCCTGAAGAGATAAACAAACCCTCACTCTTTTTACCTTGGATCTTTCACAGAGAAGCTCTGACGACCTAGTAGCTCTCCCAGAAGATCTCCACCACAATATACCATATGCTGCTCCTGCTGATCATAAAGCTGCTTCACCATTATATACTGGCCTAGATAGTGCATGACCTACATGGGAATAACATACTATGAAGAGATCTGTCCAGCTGCTGCCCAAAACACAAATTAAATAAGGAGATAAGGTAAGTTAGTTTGCTAGAGAAAGAGGTAACATATAATGAACATGACTGTCAGTGCTTGTGTAAGGGGTCCTACAAAAGGACAGTTGACCCCAATTACTTGGTTCATCTACTTATTATCATTCTGGACACTATCAGACCCTTACTTTTTAGAATAAAAATGTACCAGTCTGATAATGAGAAAAAGTGGTGAATTTACTTAGTATGCCCTTAATGTTCTCACCAGTCCAAGTAAAGGGTCTGTTCTATTACTAGAAGTAGCAAACTTTAAATGTGCCTGGATCATAAAACTATTTTCCAAGTCCAGGGGCACATAACTACTATAGGCTTTGATGTATGTTCACTTAAGTCTTTTTTGCAAATGAAGTACAATGGTAATAAGCCATTAGCACTATAAGTGCACAAAACAGAATTTAAGTGTTTATCAAATAAAAATTTAGTCTACCTGACCTTTTTCACAGAGTTCACAAAATGGGAGGGAACACACACAAGTTCTTGATTCAAAATTTTTAAGTTATCCAATTTTCCTAATGTGATAGATTTTCCTCCAGGTGATAGATTTTTTTTTAATTGCTTAATAGTTAAGTTCACTTAAAGATAGTAATAATTTTATCACAGATCACAAACGGACCAAAGTAGCTATCTTTATCTTTAGGCCCTGACTTCCCAAGAATTATAAGATATTTGCACAAAAATTTTCTTAATACTGTTTCCATTATATTGAAGCAATGATGCTCTTAGGCTCCCATCCATCCCAGGCAACGTGTCCCAATATTAAAAGAGCTCTCATATCTAATCAAATATCTAGAGAAAAATAAGATGAGAAAGAACATCTACTGTTAAGAAAAAGGAGGAAGGTTTGTTTGTTTGTTTTTGGCCATGCCATGCGGCATGCGGGATCTTAGCTCCTCAACCGAGATTGAACCTGTGCCCCCTGCAATGAGAGCGTGGAGTCTTAACCATTGGACCACCGGGGATGTCCTGGAAGTTTTATATTTATGTCTGTCCAACTTCCAGAAAAAAATAAATCCACTACAAGTATACAAAACAAGATCTTCAAAAACGCTACTCTGAATTTCTATATGCTACTATTCTCATTATACCATACTGCCTCAATGCACACACTGATAACCAATATTTAAAAATAAAAAACTAGGAAATTCCTCTTTATGCACCAGGTAGTGTCAAGATTCATAATAAAGAGCTTACTGTGTAAACTGACTCTGTCCAACATTTCCCCCATAAAACATATGTAATTAACTCTGTCTTAACTCAGGCAAACTCTGCCATGCTACTGAAGGAGATAGCATAATGCATTATAACAACTTTATTGATATAGAAAGCCACACTTAATAACAGTTTGGAAAAAAGTCTTACCAGAATTTTAGATACAAAGTCCAAAATGACAAACTTAATTTAAAATGATAAAAGAAATATGAGTATTCAAGAAAATCTGAAATGCCTCCAGATTTGTTTCCTTGAGAGGTAGAATGACTCAGGAGCATAGCATTGCTAACAGCTTTTATGAAAAGTCAAAAAGAAGCTTGAGAATTCTGTTTCCTCTGTTTAAGAAGGGTTCAATCTTCACCCTACTAAATCCAAGCAGTTCAAAGAGATTAACATTTTAATACTGGGTCTTTTCCACTTAAAGAATTCAATTTGTTTCTGTGTTAAAAGAAAACTTTAGAAACTAAATAAGTTATTTAAATGCATGTTTAAATAACATGAGCACTCACAGTGCTCAAAAGAGTATCTGACAGATTTATAATGAAAAACTACTGCATTTAATTCCTGCCTTACAGCACATCTTGTAAATCATAGACAGTGTCTTTTTTTTTTTTTTTTTTTTTTTGGGCCACACCATGCGGCTTGCTGGATCTTAGTTCCCCAACCAGGAATCGAACCCATGCCCCCTGCAGTGGAAGCAGGGAGTCCTAACTATTGGACCGCCAAGGAAGTCCCTTGATGGTCTTTAAAATACAACAAAAGTTGCCTCTCCAGTACCACAGGAATAGAACTTCCTTTCTTAGGCCTGATTTCAGAACTATACATTCATAGGCTTCTATTATACTTCTCAGCTTTTCTTTAAGCTGAGAATTTTCTTTGATGGCTTACCTCTTTAACAGTGAACATTTCACCTTGTGCACCTGCTGCCTGCAAAATCTTCAGAAGTGGCAGTTTTGGTCGTACCTGATATAAACATAAAATAAATTTGCTATTTACATTTCAATTAGACTGGTTTCTGAGCCCAAGGGAAAAACAAATCTCCTTAAACTTTTTTTTTTTAACAAACCCTGGATCATACTTAGCATCTAATACCTACAGAAGATCAGTCTATTACTTGTTAACTTCCTGAAAAATCACGTTTTCAAAAGACAGCACGTTCACACCCACTAGGATGGCTATAATAACAGGAAAAAAGAAAAGAAAAAAAAATAACCAGTGTTGGTGAGGATGTAAAGAAACTGGAACCCTTGGGCACTGCTAGGGGGAATGTAAAATGGTGCAGCTACTGTGAAAAACGGTTTGGCAGTTACTCAAAGAGTTAAGCATAGAATTACCATATAACCCAGCAGTTCCACTCCTAGGTATATATCCAAAAGAACCAAAACCAGGGACTCAACAA
>NW_006798649.1:633953-635184 GCF_000442215.2 Lipotes vexillifer | reverse complement strand
CCGCTCTTCATAGCAGCATTATTCATAATAGCCAAAAGATGGAAACAACCTAAATACCACTGACAGATTGAATGGATAAACAAGATGTGGTATATACATACAAGGAATAGTGACTTTGTTTGCCATCTCTTGACTCTGATTATAGAGTCTGTCTTTAGTCACAGAATTTAATTTTTTTCATTTTATATGATCAAATTTGTCTCTCTCATCCTCTTACAGCCTCCTTGGTTTTGTCTTTTTATTTTTTTTAATATTTATTTATTTGGTTGCACTGGTTGTGGCAGGCGAGCTACTTAGTTGTGGCATGCGAACTCTTAGTTGCGGCATGCATGTGGGATCTAGTTCCCTGACCAGGGATCAAACCTGGGCCTCCTGCAATGGGAGCATGGAGCCTCAGCCACTGCACTAGCAGGGAAGTCCCTCCTTGGTTTTGTCTTATTTAAGGTCTCTCTTATTCTAAAGTTTCAAAATACTTCCTAAATTTTCTTCTAATATTTTTTATTATTTCACTTTTTACATTTACATCTTTATCTCTCTGGAATTTGTTTTTGTACAAGGTTTGAGGTCTTCATTTGCTTCCTTTCAGTGATGGCCAATTAAGTCAAAACCATTTATTACATAAGCCACATTTTCCCCCATCAAATCAAATTCCACCTTTATCATAAATTAAGGTACATAATATATATATGGTGCAATGTTTATGAAACCACAAAACAAAATTATGTATTTTATGTTAGAGGAAAAGATCTGGAACAAGACACACCAAATTGATAATAGTGTTATCTCAGGGGGAAGGGACTTAGGCAGAAGGGAGAAGATGATTAAAGGAGTCTCTACAGATAAATACTTTATAAATACATGATAAAGACTTAATTTTTTATAAGAATATACTTACTATATTTACAATTTAAAACTGATTTTTAAAGAAAACAAACTATATACAATGAAGTGAGAAGGAAGACAAATATAACTTGGCCCCAAATCCTCCACTAGCCATCCATACCCTAAAACAGGATAGGTGTTTAAAATGTGCCATTTTGAGCAATCTATAACCTCCAAATATTTAATCAATGATCAATTCAAATTTATAAGCATTGATACTGTTTACTAGTTTCCCTAATATGACATTTAAAAAAGGAATCTTTTCTGCTCTGAATGAAATCCTACAGTCAGTGAAGTCAGTTACATGACCCAATTTAATTTTTAAAAACTTAAAGAAAAACAGGAATGC
>NW_006798649.1:631129-633905 GCF_000442215.2 Lipotes vexillifer | reverse complement strand
AATGCCTAAAAATAAGTTACCTGATTGGTCTGTTCTGGAGACATCCTGCAAGCACTGTCAGATGTTGAACAATGGGCAGAGGTGGAAAATGTTGTCATTTTGGCAGTGGTGAAGTGAAGTCTGCTGATAAATCTAAAAGGAAAAAAATTGTAAAATCTCTTCTAAAGTAGAAAATTCTCTTTAGGATTTACAAAAAAAGCAACCAGCAGAAGCAAAAGAAACACATATATCACAGCACCCTACACAAGTGCAATATACCCATGCTGAGGTTCTTGTTACCCTTCTGATCACTTTCTAGTTCAGATCCAGCAAAAAACTGTAGAGCTTCACTAAGAGTAAGAACCATCTATACTTCCCTCAAGTGAAGCCTGCAAGAGAAACAGGTTCAGGCATGCTTCAACCTCTACACTGATGATAATGAGTAAACTGTTTTAGCTGAAAGTGAAATTTGCAATCTTTACCTCCCCAGTTCTCTGGTATCTCCTCCTCTCTTGGACAGCGCTCAAGAGCACCCCCTAGGAGACAGATGCAGGGCTGGGGGAATTACCAAGATTAAGTAATAGATTTAAAGACTCCAAGAGCACCAAGGAAAACCTCTGCAACATGTTGCAACATGTCTTGGCAAGAGACCACAGGAAAGTCAGAGTCAAAATATTCAGTATCAGTTAAAGCAGCTTTTAAAATGTGCCAAGCCCAAAGAGTAAATATCTAAAAAGAGTAAATACCTAAATACCTATAAAATGGGTTAAACCAAGGTGGACATACATCATCAAAGGAAAGATACAGCATGAACTGAAATAAAGAGTAAGATTTAATTAAAGTTTTTCACCTTTCAACTTTTATCCTTAAAAAAAAAAGCTATAGAGAAGGAAAATAAATTTTTAAATAAACTTGAGTTTACCTTCAGAACTTTTTCTAGTAAAAAGGTGACAAAAATCCGTGAAATTTATAAATAAAAAAATCAACAGAGTCTGAGGACTTCTCTGGCGGTCCAGTGATTAAGACTTCGCCTTCCAATGAGGGGGGTGTGGGTTCGATCCCTGGTCAGGGAGCTAAGATCCCACATGCCTCCCCATCAAAAATCGAAAACATAAAACAGAAGCAATATTGTAACAAATTCAATAAAGACTTAAAAAAAAAACAACTGGTCCACATTGTAAAAATAAAAAAAATTTTTTAAAAATCAACAGAGTCTGGTTTACAGCTAACAAGGTTCCTCACTCTTCTGAGAAGACTTATTAATGACAACAAAGTATAAATTCAACCCTCCTCTGAGACAGGAAGGGGGCAGGGCACAACTGTTAGGTAAAACACTGACTGAAACTGCCCACCCTGGCCAAGCAAAGCAGTAACAATTTGCATGAGTTATTTTAGGACAGGAGATCCTTGGTAAGGAACTACCAAGCCACCACCAACCGGAATAATATGGGAAAGGTCAAAAGGAGAGAGGAGATGCCAGTCCACTAACCTCCTAGAATCCTCGCTGGAATCCATCTTGGCTGAGCGGTTGTGCGACACCAGAAAGGACCCTGAGTCAAAATGACTGGCCAACCGGGAAACTAATCCCATCACCATAAAACCCAAGACTGAAAGCCACTTGTGGCAGAGCAGTCCTCCTGGGTTCCCTTACCCTCCTACTCTGCCCGGGCGTCCCTTCCCAATGAAGTCTCTTGCTTTGTCAGCACGTGTGTCTACTCAGACAATTCATTTCTGAGTGTTAGACAAGTGCCCACTCTCGGGCCCTGGAAGGTGTCCCCCTTCCTGCAACACAACCTTTGAAAGAATGACACAGCCTAAGAACCTGACATAAACTGGTTAGAACCAACTAGATCCAAGATGGAGGACAAGTCGACTTCCATTAGACCTTGAGCCTCAGTATACACTCATTGTAACACATCAGCAAACTAAATGACACACCCACAGGTACCATGACAGTTCCAAGGCCGACCATAAAGGTCAAAAATTGGTGGCCCAATTCCTGAAAATCCCCACCCCTTCCCCAAAATAGCTGGAATACTCCTCCCACTCATTAGCCTATGATATTACCCACCCCTATAAAAACTGACAACCCCATACCCTGGTGCCTCTCTCACCTTCCGAGATGGCCCACACTCTCTCTACGGAGTGTGTTTCTCCCTGAATAAATCATCTTTCATTTTACTACGGCTTGCTCTTGAATTCTTTCCTGCGCAAAGCCAAGAACCCATACTCGGACTTGCCTGAGACCTGAGACATGACCATCCTCTCATGCCCCACTCTCTTTCCTGCAACACTTCTATCAGCTTCCCTTGCTACAAAATGGGAAGTCAAACAGGATACAAGCATAACTTGTAGGGTTTTTTTGTAAATTTATTTGTTTGTTTGTTTGTTCATTTTTTGGCTGCACTGGGTCTTCGTTGCTACTCGTGGGCTTTCTCTAGTTGTGGCGAGCGGGGGCTACTCTTCGTTGCGGTGCATGGGTTTCTCATTGCAGTGGCTTCTCTTGTTGTGGAGCACAGGCTCTAGGTGCTTGGGCTTCAGTAGTTGTGGCACACAGGCTCAGTAGTTGTGGCGCACGGGCTTAGTTGCTCCGTGGCATGTAGGATCTTCTTGGACCAGGGCTCAAACCTGTGTCCCCTGCACTGGCAGGCAGATTCTTAACCACTGTGCCACGAGGGAAGTCCCATAACTTGTCATTTTAAAGAAGCTAGCTTTTAACTGGCATTTCAAACCTTATTAAAAAAAAAAAAAAACTCATCTTGAGAACAAACGTACGGACACCAAGGGGGGAAAGTGG
>NW_006798649.1:606190-630093 GCF_000442215.2 Lipotes vexillifer | reverse complement strand
GGTGGGGGGGTGATGTGATGAATTGGGCGATTGGGATTGACATGTATACACTGATGTGTATAAAACTGATGACTAATAAGAACCTGCTGTATAAAAACATAAATAAAATTCAAAAATTAAACAAAAACAAAAAACACCTCATCTCCCTAAACCTGCTCGTGCTATAGTCTCTCCCATCTCAGTAAATGGCAGCTCCATCCTTCCAGTTGCTCAGGTCAATGACCGTGAAGTTATCCTCAATTCCTTTTTTTCCTCACACTTCACACCCAGTCTATGAATAAATTCTGAAGCTCTATCTTCAATAGATATCCAAAATCAAACCATTTCTCACTACCTCCGTTATTACTATACTAACCAAACTGCCCATCTCTGAACTGCCTTAGCTCCTAAAGGTTTTCTTGCTTCCACCCTTGCCCCTCTGGCTCCTAACCTCCTCCTTTTGTCTTTGCTCAAAATGTCATTTTATCAATGAAGCCACACATTTTAAATGTGACCACACATTTTAAAAACTGCAACTCCCAACCCCCAGTATTCCCCATCTCCTTCCCTGCTTTATTCTTCTTTTCTTCACTGTCCTTGTTACCAACCAACACAGTATATACATTTTAATTTTTATCATGTAAAACATAAGCTGTAAGTGGGAAGGGATTTCTATTTATTTGTTCATTAATATATCCCCAGTGCCTAAACTGTCAATTATGTACATAGTAGAACAACATGATGGATACAAATATTAATAATAGTTTGGCCAGTTTCCAAAAATGGCCCCCAATAAACCACGTCTCCCAACTGGCTACTCTACTGGTGACCACATAAAAAGGCCACGTGGAGAGGCTCAGTCATCCAGCTGAGCTCAGCTTTCCAAACATACCCTCCAAAGTATCACACATCTTGGGACATTCCAGCCTCAGGTGACACCTAACTCCAGCTGCATGACAGACTACAAGTGAGACCACCAGAACCAACGCATAGAATGGGATGTTCATCCCACAGAACTCAGCACATAGCATCATAAGAAATAAATGGCAAAGACTTATATAGAGCTTAATCTGTACCAGCACATATATTAATCCGTTTAATACTTAAATAATCCTATGATGTAGGCACTATTATTATCCTCACTTTATAAATGAAGCAAGAGAAGCACAGGGAGATTATTTGCCCAAGATCACACAATTCGGAAACTGCTGAAGTCAAGATTTTAAACTCAGAACAGCTCTGAAGTCCCCACTTAGCAATATTTTTTTCCCATTAGACTTCAAGTACACAGAATTAATCACAATTCTTTCCTTCAATACATACTCTCATTGTTCATCCACACATGGCCCACGTTTACTTGAGTTTTCTTAATAATGCAATAAACATCCACAAACTAGGACTCTGGCAACAGTCTATATTTACCCATAAGATTCCCCCTCCCATTCCCCTGCCTCCTCCCAACAATCATCCTGGATTGTTTTGATTTTCTTCCCTTCCTTTTTATGCACTTTACTGCATCAAAATGGAATCCTAAAAAGTACATATTTTCAGTTTAGCTGCTTTTAACTCACAAAAAAGGAAGTATGTTGTATGTAATTTTAGGAATTTTTGTTTCACTAAAATAAATTCCTACTTCCGTGTCACTTGAGTTCCTTCATATAACATAAAATTTACCATTCTTAAAAGTTTTATTGAAGAATAGTTGATTTACAATGTTGTGTTTAATTTCTGCTGTACAGCAAAGTGACTCGGTTATACATATATAAATTCTTTTCCATATTCTTTTCCATTATAGTTTATCACAGGATACAGTAGAGTTCCCTGTGCTATACAGTAGAACCTTGCTGTTTATCCATCCTATATATAATAATTTGCATCTGCTAATCCCAAACTCCCAGTCCTTCCCTTCCCTACCCCATTACCATTTTTAAATTTACAATTCAGTGACATGAAGTACATTCACAATGTTGTACACCATCACCACTATCCACCTCCAGAACTTTTTCATCACCACAAACTGAAACTCTGTACTCATAAAACAGTAACTCCTCACTATCCCCTCTCCCCAGAGACCCTGGTAACCACTACCCTACTTTCTGTCTCTATGAATATGCCCATTCTAGGTACCTCATATAAATGAAATCATACAATATTTGTCCTTGTGTCTGGCTTATTTCATTTAGCATAATGTTTTCAATGTTCATCCATGTCATAGCATATTTTATTCTTTATTTACTTTGCTGTATATTTCCAGTGTGTGATGGACATTTGAGTTGTTTCTAGGCTTTCACTATCATGAATAGTGCTATTAACGTTCTTCTACATGTGCCCAAAAGTATGTCGTAGGCATATCTACAAGACAGATTGCTGGGTTATAGCATATATGAATATTCAACTTTAGGATCTGACACCAAACTGTCCTCAAAGTGTTTGTACCAATTTATAATCCTATCAGCAATGTATAAGATACCCTGTGAATCTACCTCCTTTCCAACATCTGATGTCGTTAAGACTTTTTAATTTTTCCCAATCAAATAGGTATGGGCTTGGTCTACAGTTCCCTGATCACTAATGATGCTATCTCTTTACATGCTTATCAGCCATATGTGTTTCCTCTTCTGTGAAATGTGTTGTCTTTTACACACTTTTCTAATTGATTTTGTTATACTTACTGATTTGTAATAGTTCTTTATATATTTTTAATATTAACCCTTTGTCAATTGGATGTCCTGCAAATATCTTCTCTCAATTTTTAATGTCCTTTCCATTTTCTAGAAGGTGGAAAAATCTTTTTGAGCAAAAACTTAATTTTAATGAAGTCAAATTTATATTTATCAATCTTCTATTTTTTAGTCAATGATCTCTGCCTGGGTTAAACAATCTTTTACTCTCCAAGGTCTCATTTTCACCTAGATTTTCTACTAAGATTTGTGTGTGTGTGGGAGGGGGATGTCTACTAAAACTTTTAAATTTTTGCTTATGACATTTAAACCCTTAATCCATCTAGAGTTGACTTTTTTGTTTTTAGAGGTCAGTTTTATTCTTTTTCTATATGGATGGCCATTTTTTTCCCAGCTCAATTTATTGAACATGACCTTCTTGACTGACAGCCACCTTTGTTGTGTATCAACATGCATGAGTGTTTATGAGTTTTCTATTCTAGTCCACTGGTCTGATCTTCCTGTCTATACAATTTGACACTTTTTCTTTTTTAATTTATTTTTTAAAGTTTTTTTGGCTGCATTGGGTCTTCGTTGCTGCACGCGGGCTTTTCTCTAGTTGCAGCAAGCGGGGGCTACTCTTTGTTGCGGTGCGCGGGCTTCTCATTGCCGTGGCTTCTCTTGTTGCAGAGCACAGGCTTTAGGTGCGTGGGCTTCAGTAGTGGTGGCTCGCCGGCTCTAAAGCGCAGGCTCAGTAGTTGTGACTCACAGGCTTAGTTGCTCGGCAGCATGTGGGATCTTCCCGGACCAGGGCTTGAACCTGTGTCCCCTGCATTGGCAGGCAGATTCTTAACCACTGCTCCACCAGGGAAGCCCCTGACACTATCTTAATTCTTATATCTTATCAGGAGTCTTGCCATCCCACAGGGCAAGTCTTCCCCTCCCATTCCTTTTTAGAAGTGACCAGCTATTCTTGGGTCCTTAACTCTTCTATATAAAATTTAGCATCATCAAGTTCCATGAAAATCCCTGTTGGGATTATGAATGAAATTACATTTAATATATAGATCAAACTGTTTTTCAATTCATTAATATGACATATTCCTCTACTAAGATCTTATTTAATATCTCTTAGAAAAGTTGTACAATTTTCTCTTTAGAGGGCTAGCACATTTGTGTTAGACTGATTTCTAAAGTTGATATTGATACTACTGTGATGCCTTCTCTTTCATTGCTTTTTAGTGGTTTTTGCATACGTACAGAAATACAAGTGACTTTCAATAATCTTATATCCAGTCACCTGCTAAACTTACATAATTATTTTAAATAACTTGTCTGTGGATCCTTCTGTTTTCTAGGTAAATAACCACATCACCTGCAGATAAAATTTTATTCCTTCCTTTCCAATTCTTGTGCCTCTAATTTCTTCTGCTCATCTTACATTACTGCTTAGGACTGTCAATACAATGTTGAGTACACACGGTATCAGGCATTTTTGTCTCTGATTTTAAAGGGAGTGCTTCTAATGTTTCCCTACATAACATGTTTTCTCTATTTTTTTCTTATGGCTATTCTTTATCATCTTGGAAGGGTTCCTTTTGCTCCTCATTAAGAATATATCATGGGGAACTCCCTAGTGGCACAGTGGATAAGATCCCGAGTTCCCAATGCAGGGAGGTCAGGGTTTGATCCCTGGTCAGGGAACCAGATCCCATATACATGCTGCAACTAAGTGTTCGATTGACACAACTAAGGAGCCCACCTGCCACAACTAAGACCCAGTGCAACCAAATAAATAAATAAATTTTTTAAATGTGGTTAAAAAAAACTTAAAAAAAAGAAGAATATATCATGGACATACACACTACTACATACAAAATAGATAACAAGGCCCCACTGTATAGCACAGGGAACTATACTCAGTATTTTGTAATAACCAGTAAGGGAAAAGAATCTGAAAAAGAATATATATATAACTGAATCACTGTGTTGTACACCTGAAACTAACACAACATTGTAAATCAACTACAACAAAATAAAATTTTTTAAAAAAAGGATTATATCATGGAAGAGTGATTTAGAAAATGCTTTTTCTGCACCTATTAAAACCATGTTTTTTTGGTTTTTTAATCTATTAGTGTGGTAAATTTTGAATTTCATTTATGGATTTTCTAATATAGATATCCTTGCACACCTGAGATAAATCCAACTTGGTTTTGGATATTATCCTTTTTTGCAAACTGTTGGTTTTGATTTGCTAATATTTTGTTTAGGTTGTAAAGTCTCTACTAGTGAATGAAATAAGTCTGTTATTTTCCACTGTCAAGTTTTTGTCTCATTTGGATGTCAGGGTTAGCTGGCAAATAGTCCCTATTTGTCTATTGCCTGAAAAAAAATTCTATAACAAAATTGAGATGTTCTAGTCTTTGAAAGATTTCTGACCTCATCTATAAAACTTATAAAACCCAGTGCTTTCTTTGTGGAAAGATTTATGTATGTATGTATGTATTTATGGCTGTGTTAGGTCTTCGCTGCTGTGCGCGGTCTTTCTCTAGCTGCAGCGAGCAAGGGCTACTCTTCGTTGTGGTGCACAGGCTTCTCATTGTGGTGGCTTCTCTTTGGTGCAGAGCACAGGCTCTAGGTGCGCAGGCTTCAGTACTTGTGGCACACAGGCTCAGCAGTTGTGGCTCATGGGCTCTAGAGCGCAGGCTCAGTAGTTGTGGCACAAGTGCTTAGTTGCCCCGTAGCATGTGGGATCTTACTGGAGCAGGGCTCAAACCCGTGTCCCCTGCATTGGCAGGCAGATTCTTAACCACTGCACCACCAGGGAAGTCCTGTGGGAAGATTAATTGCTGCTTTAGCTTAATAAATATTAGATTATTCAAGGTTTTTTCTTCTTCCATTTTGTCTAAGTCTTCAAAATTGCTGGCATATAGTTGATAGTATTCTTTTCATCTTTATTTAGTGTACAGTTGCATCCTTCTTTCCATTCGTGATATTGTTTAACATATTACTTCTTCTACTTTAAAAAATTTATTCTGTTCATTTCCTGATTATTATAAATCACTTAGTTTACTCCTCTTATAATTGAATATTTAAGGCTAAAAATTCCTTCCCCCTCCTACCCCAGCACTACTTTTTTATTCAGCTCATAGGTTTTGATATATAAAGTCTTCATTCTCATTCAGCTGTAGGTATTTTTAAATTCCCATAATTTATTTAATCCATGAATTATATAGCTATGCCTATGTATACTGTATTTCTCAAATGTATGTTTTTGTGATTAACCACTAATTTAGCAACACAGTGGGAGAGATCACCCTCTGCATAAAACTTGATCTTTGAAATTGTTACAGCTTTCACCATGGTCTAGTTGATGATCAATTCCATACTAAATGCCTGCAAAACTCTATGTTCATTAGGTTAAGCTTGTTGGTTTTTTACACTCTTCTATTTCTGCCAATCTGTCAGCTTGACATACAATTAATTAAGAGATGTAATAAAATCTCCCACCATGATGGTGGATTTCTCCATTGATCCCAGTATAGTTCTACCAATTTCACTTCATCTGTTGTAAGGATTTTTAATCAGAGGCATTCATGCTTTAAACTGCTATACCTTCTTGGTGAGTGATTAATATATAATGATTATAATTATGTAGTGTTTCTTTCCATCCCAATTAAGACATTCTGTCTTAAAGTATATTTTATCTAGTATTAGTATGGTCATGCCAACTTTCTTTTAGTTAGTACTTCCAGGTATGGATTTCCCCAATCTTTTAATTTCAATTTTTGCATGCCCTTAAACTTTTGGCATGCCCTTGTAAAAAGCATATATCTGGATTTTGAGTTTTTTAATCCAATTTGTCAATTTTTATCTTTGGTGAATTTAGTCCACTTAATGTAATTGATATCTATAAATCTGTCTCTTTCATCTTTTTTCTTTTCTTTTTTTTTTAAGAACAAGTTTTGGAATTTCCAAAGAGTTTCTTTCTTTTTTTTTTTTTTAAATATTTACTTACTATTTGGTTGCACCAAATTTGGTGCAATTTACTTACTATTTGGTTGCACCAAATACTTACTATTTGGTTGCACCAAATAGCGGGCTCCTTAGTTGTGGCTCACCAGCTCCATAGTTGCAGCACATAGGCTCCTTTGTTGCAGCATGCAAACTCTTAGTTGCGGCATGCATGTGGGATCTAGTTCCCTGACCAGGGATGGAACCTGGGCCCCCTGCATTGGGAGCACGGAGTCTTAACCACTGTGCCACCAGGGAAGCCTCCCCCACTTTTTTTTTTTTTAATATTTATTTATTTATTTGGCTGCGCCGGGTCTTAGTTGTGGAACTTGGGATCTTTCAGTTGTGGCATGTGGGATCGAACCCTGGCCCCTGCACTGGGAGCTCTGAGTCTTAACCGCTGGACCACCAGGGAAGTCCCTGTCTCTACCATCTGAATTTAGCATTCTGATTTGTCCTACTCTTCCTTTTGCCTTTCTTAAAATTGTATCTCTGTCTCCCTGCTAATAAGATATGAACTTCAGCACGATATCATTTGGACTTTAAATTCTGGAGTAGATATCTTTTTCTCTCCCTTGAATTTTCCTTTTCTTTTTTTCCCCTTTGACCTTAGCCTTTACAATAAATGATAACAAGGTATCTGATTACTTTTATTTCATATATCTCTTGTAACATTTCCTGGATTTGAATCTCTCAGTACTTCATCTAGAACTGGCTTCAATGTGGGCCTTTAGGTGGCAAGGCTTCCAATACATCATATGCCTGAAAATATCTGTATCATCCCCTCCTATTTAAATAAATGTGGTTAGGTATAAAACTCTAAGTTTCCCTACAAAACCCTAAAAACACTCTTGTCTTCTTGCATTTAGCGATGTTGTTCAAAACTCTGATGTCAATTCAATTTTTGCTCCTTTGTGTATGATCTGTTCTTTCTCTCTGAGGCTACTACAATTTTCTTTTGCTGTGATACACTTAAATTTCACTATAATATGTCTAGAAGTGAGTTTTTCCTGACCTCTTATTTTTAGCACTCTAAGAAACCCTTCCATCTGGGGACTTTCTTTTTCCTTTTTAATTCTAAAAGAGAACAATTTTTCCATTATTTCTTCAATACTTCCTCCTTTCCATTTTTATTTCTCTAAGATTCCCATTATTCAGATGTGAGTACCTCTATATCTATTCTCTTTATCTTTTAACTTTTCATTTATATATTTTTTCTTTGTCCTTTTCTCCTTTGTTCTGGGAGATCTCCTCAATCTAGAATTCTAATTCACTCAACTGTATCCATTCTGTTACATCCATCTGATGTGATGTTCTTTATTTCAACCACTATATTTTTCAAGGCTACTATTTCTGCTTGGTTCTATCAGCCTCTGCTTATTCTTGTTTCAAGTTGTTAATATCATCCCTACTTCTTCTAGAATGATTCTCAGTCTAACTTTAAACTTTTTTTAAAAATTTATTTTATTTATTTACTTTATTTTTGGCCGCACTGGGTCTTCATTGCTGTGTACAGGCTTTCTCTAGTTGCAGCGAGAGAGGGCTACTCATTGCAGTGGCTTCTCTTGTTGCGAAGCACGGGCTCTAGGTGCATGGGCTTCAGTAGTTGTAGCACACAGGCTCAGTAGTTGTGGCACACAGGCTCAGTAGTCATGGAGCATGGGCTTAGTTGCTCCGCGGCATGTGGGATCTTCCCAGACCAGGGCTCAAACCTGTGTCCCCTGCATTGGCAGGCAGATTCTTAACCACTAAGCCACCAGGGAAGCCCTAACTTTAAACTCTTGATCCATCTGTTCTATTATTTATGTTCCAATGAAGCCTATATATTGTTCTCCTATTGAAATACCTGTGCTCTTCAACACTGCTATTTTTCCCTAGAGGACAGCAGCTATTCTGATTGGCAAAGCATAAGGGAGAAGACCAAATTCCAGCCAAAATCAGCCACAGTAAGCTGGAGTAAGGTAGGAAATGAACACTAAAGAAGAAAATCCCAAGCACCAGATAACCACAATCACTATCCATCCCATACAATCACAGCTCAGACCAAGGATTCACCTTTTGTTCCCCAGGGAGATACACCATTATGATAGGGATTTGGGGAGACCTAAGAATTAAGGTAACAGACAGAGAAGTGACTGCCTAAAGTCAGTCATCACTTGTTTTTTTTCTCAACTCCTCCTCACAAGTATATGCTTCTGCAATGCCCTGATTTACTCTTAAGGAGAGCTGGACTAGGGCTGAGTCACAGCAAGTGTAGAAAAAGGTAATTCCAAAGTAATGAGGCAGGAGAGCAACTAGAGCAGTATTCCAATAGTTCCCTTCTTCCACAACAGCTGTACTCTCCTACAGCTATAGCCTGGCTGACTCCTGTCCTAGGCCAAAGACCCCCCCTCCCCCAACCCCCACCTCCACCCCACAAAGCAGTTCAAAAAAGTCCACATCACCCATTTGTTTCTCACAGTATTTTCCTTTTATAGTCCCTCTAGGGATGATTTGAGAGAAAGGAGTCAGCAGTCATGCCAGTTCAGCATCTTAGTAGGAACAAGACTTGACCGCTTGGCAGCTCTGAAGAATTTAAACTTCAATAAGGGTTTAACATCTGGTAGAAAGTGTTGTGCCATTAAAAAGATACTGATATAAGGGCCATAGAAGTTCAGAGAAAGACAAATTACTTTTGACTGCAAGGCAGAGGAGGAATGAGAGGGAATGGCAATAGCAGTGGGAGGACTTTAAAATGGGAGAACACTGGAAAGAATAGGAGAGAAAAATATCATGAGGAAAGGAATTGTTCTCGGATGTATGTGAGAAATGAAGTCAGTTGATGGGCTCTGAACCCAAATCAAGATCTTGTCCCTTTTCCACCTAGAATCTGTTTTGAGTGCAACAGGGTTAGGTACTGTTAGCCTCTCCTTAATACAGAAAACTGAGGCTTAAAGAAGTCAAATAGGGCTTCCCTGGTGGCGCAGTGGTAGAGAGTCCGCCTGCCAATACAGGGGACAAGGGTTCGTGCCCCAGTCCGGGAAGATCCCACATGCCGCGGAGCAGCTGGGCCCGTGAGCCATGGCCGCTGAGCCTGTGCGTCGGGAGCCTGTGCTCCGCAACGGGAGAGGCCACAACAGTGAGAGGCCCCGGTACCGCAAAAAAAAAAAAAAAAGTCAGATAACTTGCCCAAGACTAAAACTTATCCTTTTACATTCAGTTTCTCAAACCAGAAAGTTAGAGTCATCTTGATCTCTCCCTCTTCACCCATTATCACATAATCAAACTTTATGGATTTTAACTCCTAAATCTTTCAAAACCATGCCCTCTCTTCATCTTCACCACCAATTCCCCAAATCAAAAAATGTTATTTCTTGCCTGTGTCACTGCAATAGACTCTTAACTGTCTCTCTAACCCCACTTCAATCCAAACTCCACACTACAGCCAGAAGGATTAAAAAACCAAAATAAAATAAACAATCCTACCCTGCCAGGCCCTGCTCCACTGCTTGCTATTGTTCAAAACATAAAGAGCCTAGGCCCTCAGCACCTTGCCAGTCTTTCCAACTTACACTGCTCTTCCCCACGCTCCCTGAACCTCATCCACACTGATCTTTTAGTTTCTCAAACCGGGCCTTTGCACACATTGTTCCTTCATTTTGAACACAGTTCTCTGTACAAGACTGACTCATCCTAAACCTTCCAGTCTCCAGTTAAATGTCATCTCCTCAACAATCATTAATAGGTGTTAAAACCATATAAGTGAAAGGTTGGGGGAAGGGGGGACTTAAAAACACATTGAGCAGGCTTACAGCATTTGACCCACTGACCAAATTTATCTCTAGAAAGAGCAGCATTCACACATCGTGTACTTCCTGTGTGAAGCAACAGGAAGCACCCAGTACCTCCTATGAAGTATTCTTGGCCCCCCACCCCCAATCCAAATCTAATCAAGCTTCTAGATCTAACTAATATGTGTTTGTAGGGGGAAAAAATGGAGGATGGAGGAATAACTAAACAATACTAAAAGCAGGCAATTAGCCAAAACCAGAATGTAGGAAATTCTACAGGGTCTTGGGTGCAGCATTATTGTTGAAGTGGACAGACTGTTATAGAGACTTAAAAAACACTACCCTAATATAATGTGTGGACCCTGTTCAAGTCCTAATTCAAACAAGCCATCTGTAAAATGTCATTTTTTCCTAAACAATCAGGAAATTTTGAATTATGTACTAGGTATCAGATACTATTAAGAAGCTGTAAATGGTAGTAGAAAGGCACTGTGGTAAATTTTTTAAAAATCCTAACCTGATAAGAGCTACATCCTGACATATTTAAAGGTAAATAAAATGACACATCTGTGAAACTTTAAAATATTTCATTAAAAAGGTGGGAAAATAGAAAAACAATATTCAATTAAAACAGTAGGTTTTAATTACCTTATTGAATGGTACACAACAAATGTGTAAGAAATGACAACAATTCCATGTGTTTATCTATTCTATCTTGAAAAAACTAGTAATCTTGGAAATACTATTCCAGTTACCTCCTTGGTCAAGGCTTTTCTGACTCCCCAAAGGAAGCTGATGACACCAGAGCACCTCTATTAAAACACTCACAACATTATGTTTTTATGTGTGTCCCCCTACTGGATTGAAATCATAGAGAGCAGGAACAGTCTTATACATCTCTCAATGATAACAAAAGAGTGGTTTTTACCCTACACTTAGTCCAAAAGACTCCTATACCTCATCTTCAAATCTCTACCTTTGAAGATAACTGTGACTTAAAGACATTAAAATAAAAGCTTCTTGTCAGAAGTCAGCAGAACTAATCATTCTTATCAATTCTTTAAAGCCCTAAGGACCTCTACTAAACACCAGTCTGACTGTCTTTCAACTAAATATGTAAAAGTAATAAAACCAACTGTTTTCTTTTAAAAAAGAAACTACCATTCAGATGTTGTTTTAGTTCTTACCAGGTCTGTTACACATCTAAAAAGGTCAAGTGTGTAGCAAGAGTATGCTCCAGCAGTTTGCAAAACAAACAATATGCCAGGAAACAACCTAAAAATCCATCAATGGGGAGCTGGTTAAAGAAATTCTTGTACAACCCTATAATTCAATACTACGCAAGCCCTTAAAAGAAAATATTGTATTTAGACTTTATGGAAAGCTGTCCCTGATGTTATCTGAAAAACTTGAGGTACAGAACAGTAGACACAAAATGACCCCACTGTTGTTTAAAAATGCGAATATGTGTGGAAAAAGTCAGGAAGGACATAATACCAAGTAGTTAAGGGTAGCTAGCTTGAGGAGAGGACAGGTTAGGGACAAGTTAATGGACAATTAACTTTACACACTTCTGTATTGTGTGCTTTTTTTTCCTTTTTAACAACAAGCAAGTAGTATTTTAGTTTTTAAAAAAAACTTTAAAATATTGTGATCCTGACCGTACTGTGAAACAAAATATTCCGAAATAAATACTTCTAAACTAAATTAACTTTTCATAGCAGGAATGTATGAGGAGGGAGGGGACTAAACCCAAACTGAGATGTAGTAAAATTTAATACCAAAAGGTACCAAGTTATCTTTGATACTTGTTCCCCGTGCCAACATCCCAAAGCATGGAGCAGCTTCATAACTAATAGATCTTCCCGGATGAAGGAAAACAGAAGCCGCATTTTCTCCGGGTGTCGCTTTAAAACAGTGGTTTTCAAACTTGAGGGTGTACAAGAATCAACTGGGAAATGTGCTGATTAAAATACATATTCTCGAGCCCCAGCTCCTGGTATTCTGTTAGGGGAAGTCTGGGTGTGGCCCCCAAATGAGCGTTCTTCAAACAAGCACTCAAGTGCCTCTGAGACAGATGGTCCGCAGCCCTGAAAATTACTACCTTAAAATCTTGAAGACACCTCAATGTCCCTCTTTCCGCCTCCCTCTTTCCCACCTTTCCTCCAAAGTGTCATCCTATTTTGCGTCCAGTTAAGCATCGTCAATCTATTTCGATTTGGTTTGTAACCTGTTGGCCGACCTGCATCACGTCACTCCACCTCCATTTCTGTCCTTTGCTTATTCTCATCTTATAACCCTTCCTCCACCAGTCCTTCTTCCGCCCTGTGCGACCGTCCCCACGCCGCCACCCACGCCTCTAGCTCCTCCCGCCGGCTACCCCGGCTCCGGGGCCTGCAGAACTGGCCGCGCCGCGCCCGCTCCCCACTCTCCACTTCCCACCCCCAGCCTCCCGGCACCCCGCCGACTAAACCCAAAAGCCACACCTTACGGCCGCTCCATGAGTCGCTCCCCCGCAGAGCCCGGGGGGGAGGGGGCGTCAGTCACAGGCCCTAAGGCCTCAGCAGCATTTTGAAACGGCGAGTAGTGAGGGCGCAACTTCCGGCTTCGCCAACCCATCTCCCATAAGAGCTTCCGGTGATGCCTCCAGAAACCATAGATGGGCCAACTGGATGGCTAGAGAGCCAGAAGGCTGTGCCGTCCCTACCATAGAGTAGACACAGTCCGGGGAGAGAGAGTCGCAGGACCTGGACCACTAAGAGTTGTGAGGTTTCAAGAGAGAACATTTGAGGAAATTGCAGGGTCTTGTGATATTCATAAACATGTCCTGGGAGATCAAAAAACAGGGAGGGGAGAAAGCTAAAAGCATAATCAGAGGCCACCTTTTCAGCTCTTCAGAAAGCTGAAAAGCCACTCCGTTTCTCAGTGTTAACTTATTCATTCTTACTCCCCAGAGGTGGCTGGAGCGGAGAAACAGCATCCTAGTGTTGTCGCTAATTGGGTGAGAATAAGCCTGGTATATACACGAATCACTACAAGAAATTCTAAAAGAGAGATGCAAAGGACAATGAGGTGGAGCTTGTTTGGATCACACAACCAAGTCATCTAGCCTGCTTTCTCCCAATACAAAAGTACCTTCAAACCTCTCAGGCAGGCTGTCTTCAACCTCTGCCAGTGCCAACTGGCATGACCTCCCCCCAATACCTCATTTCGTTTATTTTAGGATGATTCTAGGTGTTAGAGGAATTTCTGGGCTGAAATATGTTATTTTGCCATTTCTCTTGGTTTCAGTTCTGTAGTTTGGAGAAGAGTAAGGCTTTATTCTTTCCAATATAAGTACTATTGGTTTGTTTTGTTTGTTTGTTTTGTTTTGTTTTTGCGGTACGCGGGCCTCTCACTGCCGTGGCCTCTCCCATTGCAGAGCACAGGCTCCAGACGCGTAGGCTCAGCGGCCATGGCTCACGGGCCCAGCCGCTCCGTGGCATGTGGGATCCTCCCGGACTGGGGCACGAGCCCATGTCCGCTGAATCGGCAGCCGGACTCTCAACCACTGCGCCACCAGGGAAGCCGCTATTGGGTTTTTTTGCAGACAGTTATCATGTTCCATCTCTAACCCTCTTTTGTTTTTCTGCAGGCTGAAAATCCCCTCAGAACCTTTAACTATTTATTTGCCATGGCTTCAAGCCCCCTTGCCACCCTTCTGAACAAGTACCTCTTTGTCCTATTTAAAATGTGGCCCCCAGAACCAGATACACACGCATGCAAAATAAAATGGGGCAATGACCTCTCTTAATTTGCACATTGCACCTTGCTCTATTTCTGGCACCACCTCCGACTTAGGTGGAGATCCAGAGTTTTGTAAATAAGCTGAAGAATTAATTCTTTTTTCACAGTTGCTCCCAGAGAGCTTTTTTAGGTGAACCACTGTCAACTATTTCTCCTCTCTTTTTCTGCAATTAATTTTAATTTTTGAAAAAATCCCAAACAGGAGTTTGTTTTGTATCTTTTAAATAGTACCTTGTTACTTTAGGTCCTTTCCTACTGTCTCCTGGACTCTTGGAATTGTGATCCTGTCATGCGATTCAGTTTGTCGACAAGTATTTGTTGAATATCTGCTGTGTGCCAAGCACCAGTGTAGAGGATTCTAAAACAAGTGACACCTGGAATCTGCCTAGAGGAGGCCTCAGACTGACCAGGTAAAGAGAATGTGATAAGTGCAATGATGAGCTGCAGTTAGCCTTGTCTGGAGAGTCGGGAGAGATTAGCTCTTTCACTTTTGCATTTTGAAAATTGTTGATTAACTTATCTAACTTATTTTCATTTAAAGCCTTGGTAAATATGTTGAATAGGACATGATTAAGAGTAGAGCTTTTCCCCTCATGGTTGACTCTGATTCATGATTAATTGTTCCTCTTCCAGGGTTGTTCTTAAACCAATTATCCCACCTACTAGAGGTCAACATCTGGAAACATTTCTCTGACCTTTCCCAAGGAGTTCATAAAACCTCATTAAATGACTTGCTATCATGAAAACAAATCATAACTATAGTATTTCTTCTACCAGTCAAGTAATCTTGCCAAAAAAGAAAATGAAATTGGCTTAACAAGCTCATAACTGACTCAGTGATCACCGCTTCCTTCTCTAAGAACTGTGCTCACAAACCATTTATTCAATAAAGAAACAGGAAATCTGGGTTTAGTCTAGCTATTCTAGAAACGAGAAAGTTACATAGGTCTTCAGTTTCCCAATCTGTAACATAAAATGGCTGAATCAGATGACTTTTCTAAGGCCCACTGCAGCTTTAAAGGAATTAGAAGCCAATGTTATTGGTCTAGAGCCTTCCTTAAAAGTTATAAGGAGTGGGCTTCTCTGGTGGTGCAGTGGCTGGGAATCTATCTGCCAATGCAGGGGACACGGGTTCGAGCCATGGTCCGGGAAGATCCCACATGCCACGGGGCAACTGGGCCCATGCACCCCAACTACTGAAGCCTGCGCACCTAGAGCCTGTTCTCCGAAACGAGAGAGGCCACCACAGTGAGAAGCCCGCGCACCGCAAAGAAGAGTAGCCCCCTCTCACCGCAGCTAGAGAAGGCCCACGTGCAACAACAAAGACCCAATGCAGCCAAAAGTAAATAAATTTTTAAAAAAGTTCTAAGGAGTTACTTCAGACATACAAAAAGGTACAATGAAGAATATGATTTCCTTTTCCCCACCATTCTTCCTATAGAACAATACTTTACCTATACAAAAAAGTTCCCCGCAGTCCCTTCTCCGATGGCATCTCCCTCCTTCAACTGCAGAGGGAACCATTATCCTGAGTTTGGTACTTACCCCTGCCATGCATTTCTTTAGACTTTTAGGGTTATATACCTGTATATATTCCTTTCAAATAATTTATGCTTTAAATTTTTTTGTAATTTGTCTTCATGTTTGTCCCTCTGCACATTGTCTGTGTCCTAATCTCCTTTTCTCATAAGGACATCAGCCATATTGGATTAGGGCCCACCTGTATGATCTCATTTTCCCTTAGTCATCTCTATAAAGGGCCTATTTGCAAATAGAGTCACATTCTGAGGTACTGGGGCTTAGAACTTCAACATACGAATTTTGAGAGGGCACAGTTCAGCCCATAACAGTAATGAATGCACCACCATTTTTTTAATCCCATCTCTTCCTTTGACAAATATTTAGGTGTTTCCTATTGTTTGCTCTACAAACAATGCTGCTATCAACATTCTTGTACGTGTCTCTATGTGTACTTTAGGGAGTAGAATTATTGGGTAATATACGCATTATCAACTCAGTTAGATCGTGATAAAGTGTCTCCAAGTGATTGTAGAAGTATACATTCCTGAAAGGAGTGTGTAATGATTCTGTTGCTTCACATTTTCACCAACACTTGTATAATAACAAGGTTTTTTAAACATAGATGTGAAATGATTTCTCGTGGTGGTTTGATTTATGTGTCCATGATTATTAGTAAGTTTGAGTATTTTTTCATATTTATTGACTACTCATCTATAAATTGTCCATATCTTTTGCCCATTTTTCTATTGGTTTGTCTTTTTCTTATTGATTAATGAGTTCCCTATATAATCTGGATATTAATCCTTCTTAATTATATGTATTACAAATAACATCTTCAAATCTACAGCTTGTTTTCACTTTTTGAATGTTGTCCTTTGAACAGAAGTTTTTTAATGAAGTCAAATTTATTAATTATTTTCTTTATGATAGCTTTTGTGCATGTTGTAATGCAGAGATCCGATTTTACTTTTTCAATTACAAATTGAACAACAAACGTATGGCTCTATTATTGAATCTATAAACTGTGAGTCTATAGGTTCTTGAATTAATCTTTCCTTCCCATTTAACATAATCATTGAAGGTTTTGTAGAAGAATGGAGCCTTTAAGAATGAATAGGATTTCAAGAGGCAGAGGTGGGAGAAGTCGTTTGAAGAAATATGGCATAAATGATGAGGAGAGGGAGGAAGAATTAGAAGACTGTCTAAAAATCAGAGAAAGAAAGAGTCTCCTATGATTGAAATGTTGATTACCATATAGAAGATTGGCACTGTATTGAATTACACTGTCCAATATAATAGCCACCAGGCACATGTGTTTGAAATGTGGCTAGTCCTAATGGAGATGTGCTGTAAGTGTAAAATACACATCAGATTTCAAAGACTTAGTAGGAAAAAAATAATGTAAAATATCTTAATAATATTTTGTATTAATTACATGTCAAAATAATATTTTGATATATTGAGTTGAATAAAATATACAATGAATTTTATCTTCTTCTTTTTACTTTTTTAATGTGGCTACTAGAAAATTTTAAATCGCATATGTGGTTTGCATTATATTTCTATTAAATGGTACTGGCATGGGATGGATTTGCAGGCTGGATTTTGGATTTTGAATGCTGCTATAAAAAGTTCCATGTGTTATTCAATAAGTAGCAGAATCAAAGGGTTTTGAGCAAAGAAAGGTCAATCTAATATTCCTAAATTGATGACTCAACATCTCATCTACACACAGCCACTTTTAGAAACCATTCTACCATTAGCCCTATGTGGATGATTAGCTCTCGTCATTTGATTGTTACAGAGAATACTTAATATGGTAGTCCTTGTTACTGTTTTTAATGTAACATGAATGGAACAAATATGTGTGTTCCTTTGAGTGAGAAACTGGGACATTAATGAGTCAAAATTTTTTTGTGGTTTTTTTTTTTTTTTTTTTTTTTTGCAGTCCGCCGGCCTCTCACTGCTGTGGCCTCTCCTGCTGCGGAGCACAGGCTCCTGACGCATAGGCCCAGCGGCCGTGGCTCATGGGCCCAGCCGCTCCGCGGCATTAGTGGGATCTTCACAGACCGGGGCACGAACCCGTGTCCCCTGCATCGGCAGGCGGACTCTCAACCACTGCACCACCAGGTAAGCCTGAGTCAAAATTTTAATAGCTCCCCATTGCTTAGGGGATAAAGTTATTCTTTTGCCCAAATTATTAATAACTCAATATTGTCAGCTTTCCAAATTCTCTACATCTCCCTCCACTCCAGTCAAACATATGTTAAGCCTTAAATCGTAGCAATGTTTTCTTAGGTCAGTCTCCCAAGGCAATAGAAATAAAAGCAAAAATTTACAAATGGGACCTTACAAGCTTTTGCACAGCAAAGGAAACCATGAACAAACCAAGAAGACAGCCTATGGACTAGGAGAAAATATTTGCAAATGATGAGGCTGACAAGGGATTAAATTCCAAAATATACAAACAGCCCACACAACTCAATCACAAAAAAAACCAACCCAATCAAAAAATAGGCAGAAGGGGCTTCCCTGGTGGGACAGTGGTTAAGAATCCACCTGCCAATATAGGGGACATGGGTTCGAGCCCTGGTCTGGGAAGATCCCACATGCCACGGAGCAACTAACCAGTGCGCCATGACTACTGAGCCTGCGCTCTAGAGCCCGCGAGCCACAACTACTGAGCCCGTTTGCCACAACTACTGATGCCCGCGTGCCTAGAGCCCATGGTCTGCAAAAAGAAAAGCCCATGCACAAAGCCCACACACCACAACGAAGACCCAGTGCAGCCATAAATAAATAAATTAATTTATTAAAAAAAAAATGGGCAGAAGACCTAAATAGACATTTCTCCAAAGAAGACATACAGATGGCCAATAGGCACATGAAAAGATGCTCAGCTTCGCTAATTATTAGAGGAATGCAAATCAAAACTACAATGAGGTATCACCTCACACCATTCAGAATGGCCATCATAAAAAGTCTACAAATAAATGCTGAAGAGGGTGTGGAGAAAAGGGAACCCTCCTACATTGTTAGTGGGAATGTAAATTGGTGCAGCCACTATGGAAAACAGTATGGCAGTTCCTTAAAAAAGTAAAAATAGAGTTGCCATATGACCCAGCAATCCCACTCCTGGGCATATATCCAGAGAAAACTATAATTTGAAAAGATACATGCACCCCAATGTTCATAGCAGCACTATTTACGGTAGCCAAGACATGGAAGCAACCTAAATGTCGATCGAGAGATGAATGGATAGAGAAGATATGGTAAATATATACAATGGAATAGTACTCAGCCATAAAAAGAATGAAATAATGCCATTTGCAGCAACATGGATGGACCTAGAGATTATCATACTAAGTGAAGTAAATCAGAAAGAGAAAGACAAATATATGATATCATTTATATGCAGAATCTAAAATATGATAGAATGAACTTATTTACAAAACAGAAACAGACTCACAGACATAGAAAACAAACTTATGGTTACCAAAGGGGAAGGAGATTGGAGGGATAAATTAAGAGTTTGGGATTAGCAGATACAAACTACTATATGTAAAATAGACAAACAGCAAGATCCTAGTGTATAGCACTGGGATATTCAATATCCTGTAATAAAC
This sequence comes from Lipotes vexillifer, assembly GCF_000442215.2. NCBI lineage: Eukaryota > Metazoa > Chordata > Mammalia > Artiodactyla > Lipotidae > Lipotes > Lipotes vexillifer. The sequence goes on along the minus strand of NW_006798649.1, from coordinate 610,734 downwards.
CATAATGGAAAAGAATATGAAAAAGTATGTGTGTGTGTGTGTGTATATATATCTGAATTACTTCGCTGTATACCGAAAATGAACACAACATTGTAAGTCAAGTATACTTCAATAAAAGAACAAATATGTGTTAAGCCTTATAGACAGTATGACTATAGTTAACAATTCTGTCCTACATATTTGTATTGCTAAGAGAGTAGATCTTGAAAGTTCTATTACAAGAAAAAAAAATGTTGTAACTGTGTGGTGACAGATGTTAACTAGACTTATTATGGTGATCATTTTGCAATGTATACAAATATCAAATCTTTAGGTTGTGCACCTGAAACATAATGTTAAATGTCAATTTTACCTCAATAAAAATTAATTTAAAAAAATATGTTAAGCAATTGTTGAAGGTTAGGTAGTGTCAGAGAATGATAGAAAGAACAGAATCCATGGAGTCTGATCTTGTTATAGCTTTGCTATTAACTCGTTATGTAACTTCATGAATGCTTATTACATGTCAGACACTATTCTAAGCAATTTATGTAAGCTATCTTATTTCATTCTTGCAATCATTTTATTGTCCTGAGACAGAGAAATATCTTACTCAAGATCACAGAGTGGTAATAAGGATTCAAAAAGGGGCACCTAACTTCAGAACCCAGCCTTTACGTAGAGCATTTATCCTTTCAGTTTTTCAGTGTACATATATGCACACTTTAAAATTTTTTTAATTGAAGTATAGTTGATATAAAATATTATATTAGTTTCAGGTGAACAACATAGTGATTCAGTGTTTTTAGAGATTATACTCTGTTAAAAGTTATTACAAAAAAATGGCTATACTTTCCTGTGCTGTACAATATATGCTTGTTGCTTAAATTTTTTATTTGAAATATTTCCTAACTTAACGATATTTTACAATTATTCCTAAGTTGTGTTATTTTATATATGATTATTAATGGCTGCATATCATTCCTTATTAAGGCTGTACCATAATTTATATAGCCATTTATGTCATTTACAATTTTTCCCAATTAAAATGCTTTGACGTTCTCTCTTGTAATCAGGTCTTTTTGCACATCCCTGATTATTTCTTTAGGACAAATTCCTATGAGTGGAATTGCTGGACCAGAGCAATCACTTCTAAAGCAGTTGGAGTTAAGCAGATGGAATTAAGGCAAAGCAACATCAGCTAACGAAAACACTTTAATGTCTCACTGTAAGCCCCACCGAGGGTAATTCTCTGCGCCAACCCTATAGCAAAGGGCAGTGCTCAGATTACTGGTGGCTGTGGAACAGAAGAGCCTCCAATGCCAAGATCAATAAAATGTCTTTCTGCTGGCATGTTCAGCTTTCCGCTCTGGTTTAGTAGGATTTCTGCCCTCAAGGCCATTGTGGGTGACCTACTCCAGTTTGCGTCATGTAAAATTACTTGGACTCCATTAAGGGACCTACAGGACAATCCCACTATCCCTCTGCAGGGTCCTTTCTCCCACTTTATACTACACAGTTCAATCCAATAGCTTCAGAACAGCACATCTCTATTCTCTCTTAGAGAGATTCATTTTTTGTTGTTATCGTCGGGTAGGTTTTAGAACGGATATCCACCCCATTATCAATAGCATAACAGATCTGGTGTCACTACAACTCTTCAAAAGTGACATACCTCGCCGTTCTGTTAATCCTGGACCTGTTAGAGAGGTTACAAATCAAAGACGCCTACCTAATAATGGTTATTGGGCACATAAGTGTCTCACAATTTTGAGTTAACTGCTAAGGCTGTTGAAAGGTGCATGATTTACGTCTTCTTGTTTTTCTTGGCGTATGAATACAGAGCTTTATTGGGTTTAAAACGGTTTCACAAAATGCCGGCGGAAGGAATCGATTACACAAGGTTCCTCCTTCTTAAGTAAGATACTGTAGCACGAACATTTTTGTCGCGAGAGCCCGGATAGCTCAGTCGGTAGAGCATCAGACTTTTAATCTGAGGGTCCAGGGTTCAAGTCCCTGTTCGGGCGTTTCGGTTTTATCGTTCTTTTCGTTTTGCTTTTGTTTTTTTTTTCCTCAAGTACTAGAAACCTGAAGGAAAAAAAATTCCTTCCCACTGGGAAACTACCATGCGAAACCTCCATACTCGCCAAGAAATTGAGTGATTTTGGGTAGTCGCTTCTTTTTCTTCTCTGAGAATATGTTTATTTAGCATACTCTGAAATCAGTGAAAAATGAAATTGATTCGATTTAAGGTAGAAGTACGCTGTGGCATTGAGGTTTTCGTATATGTAGTAAGCTAAGACAGGGAAAAGAAAACGAGAAAACGCCCGAACAGGGACTTGAACCCTGGACCCTCAGATTAAAAGTCTGATGCTCTACCGACTGAGCTATCCGGGCACCTTCTTAAGAAACTCTCTCTTATTTTTACTTGATAGTATTCTAATAAATTTCTTCTCACATAGATTAAATTTAGGTTTTAATTAGTATTAAAGTATTTTTTTCAGCAAGATGAAGAAAAACATTCACTTTTCTATATTTTTCTCCATTTACTTAATACATGTTTTCTTCAAGTTCTTTCATAGTTCGTGTTTTGTAAATTTCCAATATTTACTAAGCTCTCTAAAACCAAGCGGTACTAAATTACAGAGATGGGCAACCAAGATGAACATTAAAAATTCGGACAGCTGCAACCTCTTTTTATTACAATTCTTCTGTCTGCCATATATTACTTCCCTGATAGGACTTCATAATTTTAGTTATATTCTACTGAACCAGATTACAGTATTTTTCCCATATTGTTAATGAACAATATATTTCCCTTCACTAGATGATGTAGCTGTTAAACAAGCATTCCTTAGCACAAAAGAAGGAAAGATACATTTGATTCATGAATAGAGGAGCTAATATAGGAAAACAGAAGTGACTGTGGAAAGGTGAGTGTGAATTTAGATTGAGAGAGAGTTTAGACCTTTAATTTAGATTTTGATTCAATTTTTGCCTTTCTCCCTCTTCCCAACAAGTTGCAGTTTTCAAATCAGACTCACAAGGTGAATCCTTCTAAAGCAGTATAAGTGTGTACCAGTGGAACATGTACATGTGTACCAGCAACATGGAGTATTAAGAATAAAAATCTCCAGATCAGCCTAGTTTTTCTTAAAATCAACTTCATCAACCCTGACGCATAGGGTGTGGAACACAGGATTATGAAATTTCAAGACTGATAAGGGAATTCATTTTTGTTTCTGGGAACTTGAGGCTTCTGAACACAATGAACAAAATTGCCCAGCCTCAGTTGTAGGAGTTTGTTTCCTACAATTGTCTGATTCTTTTAGAACAAAGACTAACAAACTGTGTGATCCTAAACAGGCCTGGGTTTCCACATCTATAAAATGAAGGAAATTGATTAGATGACCTGTAAGATACCTTCTAAATCTAAAATTTTACTACCCTGTTACTTTTCCCACTGTGAATAAGATTAGAAGGAATAGACTCAAAATGCAACAGGAAAGAACAATTTAATTGAACAAACATTTATTGATCATCTATTATGGCTTAGGTTCTGTGCTGGCTGTAGAGTCAGAGATATATAGGACACGGATCCTGTTCACAGTCTAGGCAAGAAGGCAGACATTTAAGCAATTAATTTTAACAAAGTAATAAATGCAGTAATAAGAATTCAAGTGCAGGAAAGTGGCAGGAGATGAGAATGGACAGAAAGGCAGTAGGTATAAAATGAGGACGGGGTCCTTACGTTTTCAGGATCGGAGTTGAGTTTCAACAAGTAACTGTCAGAGGTATGCAGAGGAAATTGTAATGAGCCAGACAGACATTTATTCAGACATTTCTTGAGCCCTCATGTGTTAGATACAGAAAAACTTTTTGCTCCGTTTGTTTGAATGAGATGTGGAAATGTATTATACCTAACTTTTTTTTAAGAAAGGGAAATGGTGTCTGTCCAGTGTCCTAAAGGGGCAGAAATAAAGTTGTTTTGTTTTTTTTTTTCCCGCCCAATGGCTTTGTTACATCATATTCCCTTTTCTCCAGGATAATAAAGCATTTGTTTAAATACACTGAGATTAACTCATGAATTGCTTATTGAGTACCTATTTCCACAGCAGTGAGCTAGACACAGTGGGAAGGAAAACAATAAGTCTGGAAGGAAAATGAATGAAAATTGTGTTTAGGGAATGGTGAATAAATTAATCTGGCTGGAATGGAGGGAGGTAGAGAGGAAGTGAGGGGTTAGAGACAGCTGACGGGTTTATTTCAGGCAAAGGAGAATAATTTTATCATATAGGCAACTGCAAAGTTTGAAAGTCTAATTGAAATTTGACTTGTTAACATTGTAAAGTCCCACCTGAGGTAGCATGAACTGAATCTGCTTTTGCTATGTTGCACTACAAAACGCCACCAAGTAGTGCTACCTTGTTCCTTTTTAGCATGAAATCTTCCCGGAGTGCTTCATCAAGCTTCTCATTCACATTGACTATTGAACTTAATTCTCCCACCAGAGGGCAGTCTAAACTCACAGATTCTATATTTGCGGAACCACGCCCCCCCGGCCC
>NW_006798649.1:600940-605497 GCF_000442215.2 Lipotes vexillifer | reverse complement strand
CCGCAAGCTAAATTTCTCCCACTAATTTTTAAAGCGAAGCTCTTTGCTCTCCTACTCATCAGACTCAACGGTCTTTGAAAATCGCCATCACCTCTGTATCAGAGCTGGGAGGGAGGAAGAAAGGGATCCCCAAACCAATGCCTAATGTAACTGCCTACTCAGAGACCCAGTAGTTCACCATCACTGTATACAGTCTTTGAAGTTTGAGACCATTACAAGGTACTGGGAGGATGCGTGGTACAGAGTTGTTGTTGTGAAAAGTCTCCTTTTGTGTTTTTGGCCTAATAACTCCAAACTGAGAGCAGCCTGGGTTTCTGGTGGGCTTTCCGAGCTCTCTCCCACTACCCTCCTCTCTGAGAACAACAAGGGTAGCAACTCAAGAATCTCGCACAGCACCTAGAGCTCAGACACTGACTTCCTTGTCATTCCCAAAGGCATTTTCAGCCCTGTCCTCCTGGATGTCTCTGCTGCACTTGTGTCCCCATCCCTCTTTCCTGACACTTTCTCCTATCCTCCTTTCTGACACTCTGAGGCCTAATTTCTTCCTGCTATCAACCTGGCTATTTCTTCTTGATGATCTCTTTTGCAGGCCTCTTCCTTCTTCTATATGCCCACGTGGGTGATCTCATATATGCCCATAACTCTGTGGATCATCTATGAACTGAAGAGTCCAATATTGATATCACTTGTCCACACCTTTACTTTCAATTTAGTTTCATAAATCCAAAGTCAGCTAGACATCCACACCTAAACATTCTAGAGACACTGCAAATCCAACATGTTCAAAATTAAAGTCATGGTTGCTCCCCCCACACCTAGGCCCTGTCTTACTACAGTCCCTCACGTAGTAAATGGCACCACCTACCACCAATTCCTAAGGTATCAAGTGGGGAGTAATTCTACATTCCTCCCCCTCTCTGATGATCCCTACATTCAATACATTATCAAATAGTATTGATTTTTGACTTCCTGACTCTCTCTTGTATCTGTCCTTTTCTTTTCACACCCCCCCACCCCAGCCTTGAGATTCTCTGATCTTGCACTCTGAATGTAGACACAGCCTCCTTGTCGAGCTCCAAGCCAGTATCCCTAACCTAGCAGGATGCCAATGGCATACTCCAATTTGAAGAAACAATTTACAAAGGGCTGGCAGGGTATAGCACAACCACAAGGAACAGTGTGCAGTACCCAGGGACCAGCAGGAAAAGGAGTTTCCACTCCCTGGCTTGAAAGTCAAAGGAAGGGAGTAAGTGATTATGTAAATTAAGAGAGAAGAGGAAAAGGAAGAGGGAGGGAGAGGGGCTGAGAGGGAGGCGGAAGCACCTGGAGGGAAGCTGTGATCTTTGGTTGAGGGTGGCAGCCAGCCCACAGTGAACCCAAAGAGAAGGATCCTGAGGAAGAAATATCCAGACCTCTTTGACCTCCCTCCTCCCACTCTCCTGCGGTGGCTCCCCACTGGCCCACCCCTTCTAGGAAGCCAGAAGGCCAAGAGTGGATCTACAGGGGCAAAAGGAAGAAAGACATGCAGTGTGTCTTCCAAGTCCTCCTGTGTAATATGCATGTCACTGATCACATCACTCTCAGTCTACACCCTGGGTTCTCTGTGGCCTACAGGGCAAACCTAAACTTTTTGATATGCCCTGGTTGCTCTTATAACACAAAATTTTCTCCCTACCAAAATGCTTTATAAAGCCTTTAATATGATCCCCCAGTGACCCAGGCAGGCCTGTTTCCTGTTAGCTCTTCCCTGAAGACTCTTCACTCCAGCAAATTTGGAGCATTGGTGGCTCTATGCCACTCTGTTCTCTTAGACTTCTGAGCTTAGCCTGATAACAGGCACACAGTAAGCTGTCACAAATATTTGTGTTGTGATCAAGCAGTGAATGAGTGAGTGAATGAATGCATGTTTTTATCCCCTGTCGCTCTTGAGCATCAGGAATAGCATCATGTAGACATCATGCTACATGCAGAGCATGCTGCCTGCGGTCATCAAAATGGTCCATTACGTTCTCTCCTTTGATCTTCACAACAGCCCTGAGTGGTAAGTGAAGCTGATGGAACTATCGATGCTCAGAGGCTGAATTGGACTACTCGAGGTCACGGCAGAGTGGGTAGAAAAGAAACAGAAGCCTCTGTCACATCTCCTTTCAGGAGCTTCTCCTCCCATTGTCTCATTCAAGGTTGCCTGCAATTAAGAGTCCTTTGCATTTGCCCAGATTTCACCTTATATGAGAACCAAACAATATCCCAAGAGATCCTTCTGAATAATGAACTCACTTTTTATATTGCTTTCTTCCCCTACATAGGACTTCCTCTGGTTATTCAAATTCCCTTCCCAACAAATATTTATCCTCCTTTGAGCTCTGGAGTCTCTTCCAATTCTATAAGTCTATGAATCTAAGACTTGTGTTGGGTTTGTTGAAGTCTCATATTAGTGAGGAAATTTTAAAAGGCCCCTGATCTTTTTAAAAAGGCCTTTCTGACACCCTTAAAAAAAACCCCCACAAAACTCCAGTGAACCCAAAACGGGCTGGAATAATAGCTTTTAACAAATATTTAAAAGCTACTAGGGGCAGCTTTGCAGAGAAGCTGCAGAAGGGGCAGGTTTGCAGATGTTTCCCTGGGAACCCTGGCAGCAGAGTCCTGGGTATCTGATCAGAGGCTGGGAGTCTTGAGCCTTAGATACCTGAAGGGGACTGCAGGGGAGGGAGGCTGAGTACCAGGTGTTGATCATAGTCTGGCAAGAAAGAAAGAAGGAGGGCCCTGGGGGAGAACAAGATTCAAGTTTTGAGGAAAATGTACTTTGAGATCAGAGATCATAGTTATTATGCAAACCAAATGCAAATAAGGATCTGGCCAATTATTTGTTTCTTTGGGTGGAGCCCTTAGGAAAATTCTTCTAGAGACCACTGCTCAAACAAAGGTACTGAGTTAAAATTTTAAATATAACACACTATGAAAGATTTTTTTTCCCCTGCGATAGTTGGGTTGAAGGACCTACTACCGCCGCTCCCCCCTCAGGTTGTAGATTGCTATTTTCTGGGGCTCGGGTCAGAAGACCCACTAGGGCGAATAGAAAAACGAACGAGTTTGAATGTGCAAAGCGCCGAGACAGCTTCCCCCCACCGCCACCTCCATCCTCAAGGTAGGGGTCCTTTCCGGCATCTCTATCTTAACGATGGGGGGAAATTCCGCAAACCGATAAATGGACCTCAAAACTCTGTCATTTCCAGTAGAATGATTTGGCATTCATCTGACACAGAGCAAAGGGGTCCCAGCAGGGAAAAGTAACGACCATCTGCAAAAACCCTCACGCAAGTGGGAAGTGGAAATCTTGGCTCTTGGATTCCCGAAGCACAACTTGACGCCAGCGCTTTTCTCTTCCCCCGAGCACTGGGAGAGGAGGAAGGAATGAGGGAGGGAGGGAGAGAAGGAGAGGAGAGGAGAGGGGAGGGGAAGGGACGGGAGGGGAGGGAAGAGGAGGGGGAGGGGAGGAGGTCAGGGTTCCAGGACCCGCCCCATCCTCCAGCTCGCGGCGCAGTGGGCGCTGCGGGCTGGAACCGCGGCTGGCGGCTGCCTGTCCGGGCCGGGTCTGGCCGAGCCTCACGTCGCCGTGCAGTGTGCCGGGTCTCCGGGAGATGGCTTCTCCCCTCTCGCCCGCTGCTCCCGCTATTGTCTCACCTGGGGTTGCTTGACTGCGGGCTCGCTCACGCTCTCGGCCTAGAGGACTCCCCGCCCCCCCTCCCCCGCCGCTGCGAGCTGGTCCTCGCGACCTCTCCTGCCTCTTTGCTGCCCCGGGAACCCTGGGGCCGGCGCCCGCCGCGTGCAGCCCGGAGGGGGAGCGGCCCGGGAGGAGGCGGTGCGCGGCCGGCCGCCTCGCGTGGGTGCCGGAGCCGCCCGGAGCCGTGGAGCCAGCAGCCCAGGTCGCCGAGCACACAACACGTCGGGTTTTGCAGGAAACCCGCAGTGAGCACAGGTAAGACGCGCACCCAGCCGGGAGCACCGGCCCGGGGTCTGCAGATTTCCCGCAGCGTGGAGCGAGCGGAGGTCAGGGGCTCTCCCTCCAACATGGCAACAGCCGAGGGGCAACAATGGAAGGAACCGAAGGTTCCCGGTGGCGGGACGCAGACGCGGTGGGAACGGAGCTCCAGTCCTGGCGCCGAGCAGGTTGCCAGCCCCCACTGCCTGCCCGCTCCAGAGGTTTCGGGGCGTCTCGGACCCAGGGCACACTCTTCCCCACCCCTTTTCTTCTAAACACACTTCCTGGCTCCCAGCTGCTGCAAGGCGACCTGAACCAGCCAGTGGTTTTGGTATTTGTTTGTTTGTTTAAAATGAGAAATAAAAAGCAAAACCTGCCCTGGAGTGAGGGTGGTGGTGGGGTGCTTTCTCTTAGAGTGGGTGGAAAGTCAGCATCTAGCCTGGGAAATATATACATTTTTTTTAGCCAGATGGATAGTAGAATTGGCTTCTCCCTTATAAGGATACTGCAGCAAAAGGAGAAAGCTTGGGAGAAGGAGAGGGGCCCCCAGGCCTGAGTTCCGGAGCCTTGGGGGAGGC
>NW_006798649.1:598602-600930 GCF_000442215.2 Lipotes vexillifer | reverse complement strand
CCATCCTCCAGCTCGCGGCGCAGTGGGCGCTGCGGGCGGGAACCGCGGCTGGCGGCTGCCTGTCCGGGCCGGGTCTGGCCGAGCCTCACGTCGCCGTGCAGTGTGCCGGGTCTCCGGGAGATGGCTTCTCCCCTCTCGCCCGCTGCTCCCGCTATTGTCTCACCTGGGGTTGCTTGACTGCGGGCTCGCTCACGCTCTCGGCCTAGAGGACTCCCCGCCCCCCCTCCCCCGCCGCTGCGAGCTGGTCCTCGCGACCTCTCCTGCCTCTTTGCTGCCCCGGGAACCCTGGGGCCGGCGCCCGCCGCGTGCAGCCCGGAGGGGGAGCGGCCCGGGAGGAGGCGGTGCGCGGCCGGCCGCCTCGCGTGGGTGCCGGAGCCGCCCGGAGCCGTGGAGCCAGCAGCCCAGGTCGCCGAGCACACAACACGTCGGGTTTTGCAGGAAACCCGCAGTGAGCACAGGTAAGACGCGCACCCAGCCGGGAGCACCGGCCCGGGGTCTGCAGATTTCCCGCAGCGTGGAGCGAGCGGAGGTCAGGGGCTCTCCCTCCAACATGGCAACAGCCGAGGGGCAACAATGGAAGGAACCGAAGGTTCCCGGTGGCGGGACGCAGACGCGGTGGGAACGGAGCTCCAGTCCTGGCGCCGAGCAGGTTGCCAGCCCCCACTGCCTGCCCGCTCCAGAGGTTTCGGGGCGTCTCGGACCCAGGGCACACTCTTCCCCACCCCTTTTCTTCTAAACACACTTCCTGGCTCCCAGCTGCTGCAAGGCGACCTGAACCAGCCAGTGGTTTTGGTATTTGTTTGTTTGTTTAAAATGAGAAATAAAAAGCAAAACCTGCCCTGGAGTGAGGGTGGTGGTGGGGTGCTTTCTCTTAGAGTGGGTGGAAAGTCAGCATCTAGCCTGGGAAATATATACATTTTTTTTAGCCAGATGGATAGTAGAATTGGCTTCTCCCTTATAAGGATACTGCAGCAAAAGGAGAAAGCTTGGGAGAAGGAGAGGGGCCCCCAGGCCTGAGTTCCGGAGCCTTGGGGGAGGCGCTGCTCTCCTGGCCTGTACTTGTCTCTCATTTTCAGCTCCGACATCGGTGGCTTTGATGTTGGGGAGCAATCGCAGCAGCAGGAAGCCCAAGGGAGGCTGCCAAGCTGGGGCGGAGTGGGGTAGGGTGGGAAGCCCAGGGACTTGGCAGGTTCCTGGTTTGTGGGAAGAGGTTACCAAATGTATGAGGTTAGTGCACACACCCTAGTTGGCTGAGGGGCGTGTGTGAAGAATCTGCCATTGCTCGTACCCCTTCAGGCCAACCTTCTTTCTCTCCATCTCCAACCCCTTGTGGGGTCTTTGTGGCTTCCCTGCCCCAGTCCCACCCGTCCTGCCTGGGGTGGAATCTCTATTGTCTAGGCTGCCCTGATGTTTTTTCTCAATTCTGTTGGATAATTTTGTACCCTCTGCAGGCTGGACCCAGCATGGCCCAGATTCCTTAGCACACAACTACCCAGGGTCCCAGAAGTGGGCCAACATGCCCCTCCTTCTCTCTCTAAACTACCTGACTGTCTGGGTTGTGGCCAAGCAGATATAAGTAATTTGCACTGAATTCCAACCCTGTGTCTGTCACAGAATGAAAACTTACTGTATTGCTGCACTAGGCCTTGGAAAGATATTGGAAGAGAAATGGCCCAGGGCGTGGCAAACCTGATCCCCAAATATGCCTCCCTCCCCAGTTCTAGCTGTGGATCCCAGAACAGAGAGGTTATGGTGCTTCAGAATTGAAGCTTCTTCAGAGCCTGGCGGTCCCATCTGGGGTTGTGTCCATGGAAAAATTAAGTCGAGGCACAGTTTATAGCTCTGCCTGGCCGCCAGCGTCTGAGGAGATGGTGGCTCTGAGCCGGAACCCTGGACTGAAGCTGTGGCTGCTTCTCCTTTGGCCTTTGGGTGAGCCAAGGTTTGATTTCCATGGCTCTGAATTTACTGCTGAGTGTGCATGGGTGTGTGTGTCTGAATCTGATCAGACTCTTGGCCCTGGCCAGAAGGGAGCTTGTCCATTTCCCTCTCCCTGGAAGCATTGGTGAGGGAGGCCCACAGGGTGTGCTGGGGTGAGGAAGGTTCAGTTTACCTGGGTTCTCAGGCTTTTCCCTGGGATTCTCCTTTGGGATTGTCCTGGAATACCTGTGTCCTTGGCCATGATGTAGTGGTGCTCTCTAGCAGATACCCCACACCCTTGTGGGCCTTTGGTCTCCTCTCTGTGGTTTCCCCTCCCCACCCCACCTAGGCCTGGCCCTTTGCAGGCATCTCATGTGTATGGTCATTCAGCCTGGACAGCCCTGCTAGCCA
>NW_006798649.1:567908-597901 GCF_000442215.2 Lipotes vexillifer | reverse complement strand
AGCAGGAATAAAAATGAGGGTTCTCTGTTCCCTTTAGGGGTTTGTAACTGGCCATAAACTCCAGGCTCCTCCTGTTCCCAGGATGTGAACTTGGACATGATAATGAGGAGTGGTAGAGAAAACAGTGGATGGGTTCAGCATTAGGAGGCCTGACTAGCTGTGTGAGCATGGACAACTTGTGAACCTAAGACTCAGTTTGCATATCTGTAAAATGGTGAAAAATATACCCTTGGCTCATAGGATTGTTTTAAGAATGAAATACACTGCTTACCATGAACTGAATAAAATCATGTATGCAAAAGCACTCTGAAAACTGCAGAGTACTATACAAATGTAGGTTATTCATCATGAGTTTAGTCTCAATAATGAGGGACGGAAAGTTGGTGGGGATGGGGGGAGGGGTGGGAGGAAAGGGATATGAAATAGAGAATGTTCCGGAACCTTTCTTTTCTGACTAAGGGAAGAGTGATGTGACAAGGCCAAGGTAACTATTCTTTGGGTATTTCTCTTTAAAGGGTTGGTAGAATGGGAACTGGGAGAGAAGGGAAATCTGCTTAATGATATTTGTAGGAAATCAGGGGGAGACATACACCCCCAAAGGCTGGCTACTGTCTGTAGACAGGGTAGTACTGAGGTGGCAAATAATATAATAGCTGACAGTAAATGACAGAGAAGAGATTCAAAGCAGGCAATCCCACTCCAGACCCTGTGCTCATAACCTGGGTGCCACTCTCAGGGAGATATTGGGTCTTGGGAGAACAAAAAGGGGAAGCAGAGTTACAGAATTCATTCATACTGGATTCCTTGATTTGAATGCTTGTGAAATGTCACCAGACTGGGGCATACCTTAGATAACAGAGGCCCTGGAGGACAAATTTCCTCTACCCAACATAGTAGGTCCCGCATAGTACCTCCTTAATTCTTGCATTTCCTATGATCACATATAGCTTTAGAATTGGAAAGTCATTTTCCTGCGAAGAAATGACCCTCCCAAGGTCACATGATTACTTGCCCCACAGATCACTTTACTACTAATGAAAGGACCTATCCTTTGGCACTTTAGAATGTACCTATCAGTGGCCTATCAGTTGACCCTATCATTGTTGGGAAATTCTCTTCTGTCATGGTGATGGAATTCACTGTCCTCAAATCTCGATTTTGTTAAAGAGATTAAGGACACTGGACACTCGTGTTGGTGCAGAGGCTCTTGAGGTATGGAGAAGGAAGAGGAGAGGGGCTCCCAATAGCCCTAAGGCAGAATACAGAATCTATGACAAGGGATCTTTAGCAATTCATCCTTCCTCTTCTTGAGAACTTCCTGTAGTAGGTGTAGTCTTACCTAACAGAGGCTTCATAATGTTTCAGAGAGAAGCCAAAAATCATTTGCCTCTTTGGAAACTTTTCCTTCCTCCTTAACTTTCACACCTGCCACTCTTCTTTCTCGAAAACATTGTTCAACTCCCTTCCTCCTGGACCTTTCTCTCTTAACCCTAGCCATCCCTAGTCACTGTGAGACTAATCTCCTGGGCAGTGGTTTCTTTTCTCCTTGGCAGTTCTTCCCATGATGCTTTGTGCCTCCTTCTAAGTCTCTGCCCCGTGGATCCTGTCTTACAGGTTAGCTTCTCTTTCTGTATCCTCCCCAGAGTGGAGGTGGGTGCCTCCACAGGCATGAGAGCTGTTCACACATGTTCCCCAGGCCCACCAGGAATAAGCTTGCATGGAGGCAACCTCTCCTGCCAAGTTTTTTCTCTCTTTCTATCTTAGTCTACTTGGTACCCTTGACAGCAAACCAGAAGGCACAGAGTGAGGGGAAAAGACTAGAGAACCAAGGAGATTCCATTTTGAGGAAATAGTACAGTTTGCTTTGCTAGGGCGAAGCAACAGATAGGAGCTCTGCCCGTCTCAGGTCCAAATTAACCTAGAACCCGGAGAGGAGTAATGATGGAGCCCTGCCCCTGTTGAGACATCTCTGAGAGCCCCACTTTTCCGAAAGCAGAGTGTCTGTCACATTCCTGACTTGCCATGCTGTTGTGTCTTCCAAAGGGTAAAAGAAGTTAAAGCACTAGGAGCACTATTACAGCGCATTTAATTCTGACCCAAGATGGAGAGATTTTTTGCAAATTGGATATTATGGGAACCTAGGAGAAGGCAACTGTATGTTCTCCAAAATATTATAACCAGGGTGTCAGATTTTCACTTTAGAATTCAAGAAGGCAGATTTCTTCCTTCCTTCCTTCCTCCCTCCCTCCTTCCCTCCCTCCTTCCCTCCCTCTCTTTCTTTTTCTTTCTTTCTTTCTTTTCTTTCTTCCTTTCTTCCTTCCTTCCTTCCTTCCTTTCTTTCTCTTAAGATAAAAGATGGATACAGTTCCCTGACAAGAGACTTTGAAAGATAGAGTGGTTCCAAAGGGTTGGCAATTCTCTGAAGTACAATTTTGATTATGCTGTTGTAGATGGTCCCAACAAGGAAGGCAAAAAGGAGCCACTTGAAAAGTTCAACTACCGAGAAAGACAAGAGCATGTGATAAAGAAGAATAGCCACCAGCGCTGAGTGTCTGTCTACCCATAGCTTTTCAAATTTTATCTTAATTCCACACCGACCCCCCCAATCCTTGGAGGAAATGGATGATAATGAAATTGTCTCATCCGCATTTGCAGATGGGAGAACTGAGGTTAAGGTTAGGTTTAGATTCAAACCAAGATTAAGAAACATGGCTAAGATTATACAACTAATGAAAGAAGAGCCAAAGTTGGAGTGTAGGTCAGGATACCTCTAGAACCTGTGTCCCTTCTGTGCTACACTGGAGGGACCTGTGAGGAAAAAATGTCAACGAGGCCCAAGTTCTGCATGAGATGGGACTTCCCCAAGAGCCAGGTGACAGCAGCAAGTGTTCTTCTTAAAGTCGTCTGTGGAAGAAATGATCACAAGAGTAATGAAAGTCTGTCAGATAATGTTTGAAAAGAGCTCATCCGTTCATTCAACAGATGTCTTTTGAGTGCTTACTTATGACTTCAGGTGCTTTCAGTGACTAGGACACACAGCCTTCCAGAACATATTGCTGGGTTGGGAACATAGACAAGTGAGTAGGCTGGGTGTAGGGGGTGGGGTAGTATGGGGTGCTTTGAGAACTTGTAAGAGGGGCATTTAGGGTGGTCAGACCTCCTGGAAGAAGTGAAATGTTAGCTGAGATCTGAACAATGAGTAGGCATTGGGGTGGGATGGGGGATGAAGCGAGTGGTGAAAGACGGAGAGGGAAAGTAGTTTAATTTGGCCAGAGGCATTGAAGGAGTTTGCATCTTACCTTTTATTTGTCCATCCATCACCCGTTATGCATTGAATGTACATGATGAACCTGACGCTCTCCTCAGTGCACAGCAGTGAAGAGGACAGACAAAACGAACTACCTGGAACAGTGCCTGATACGTGGCAAGGACTCAGTAAATGGTGGCGGTCACAATTATTTTATCATCTTCCAATAGCAGGTTTGTGCTAAACCCTAGGGATACAAACTTGAGTTCAGTATGGCCCCTGACCCTGAGGTACCCACACTGTACTCCAAAAAATGCAAGTGAACGGATGAGTTTCTTTACATAGTGCGGTAATTCTATAAGCTCAATATGAGTCACTTGTCCTGTGGCCGCCCCAAGAGTTGGTGTAATCTTGGGCAGCATTTCATAAAAGTATAGAAGCTAGGACTAGAGTGCTTAATATATGGGGGGGGGGTCTCTAAATTCTGAGAATCTAATAAATGCTATGGAGTATCAACCTGGAAAAACCAATGACAATTTTGCCTTCCTCATTCAGTTTCAGAATCTCTGATGCTACAAACGGGGAAGTGATAACTCTTCTCTGGGTTGGTCAGACCACCCTCAGAACACAGTATTTAACAGCTCTGTGCCATGTGTAAGACATTGTATTGAGCATCGTGAGGAAGACAGAGATAAATAGGAGGTAATTTTTTTCTTAAGATTGATGGGCTTATATCTATACAGTGCTTTGTAACTCTAAGGTACCTACATGGATAGGTTGTTTTCATTCTAATCACCAGTGGGGTAATACAAAACAATATAAATGCAGTGGGATGCATTAAAATCTTTACAGGTGTCCGAAAGAGAGCAAAGTCACTTTCAGTCATAGGAGATGAAAGAAGGCTCTAATGTAAGAGCAGGTATTTGTAGAGGGCACTAGCATGAGTGAAGTTTAGTGGGAAAACATGGGGCCCTGGAGAATGGTTAATAACCATCAGCGTTTTGGGGGGCATGCAGGGGACTGGGCTGGGACTCAGTGTGGGAGGTCTTGAGTACCTGATAAGGAAGGGGAGAGACAAAGTTTTTCATTGGAAGAATGACATGATCAGAGCTGTGCTACAGGATTCCCTGGCACTGGAGTGCAGATACCTCAAGGAGTCGGCAGGGGAGACAGAGAGGCTAGCTAGGACGCTATTCTAATGGTCAGGTAATAGAAAGGAATAATAATTTTTTGGTGCTTAAGATGTGCTTTCTATAGGTTATTTCACTTAATGAAAGTAATCAGAATCTTGGAAAGGAATGGACCAATTTGAGAGAGGTTAGAACAGAAAGGCTGAGGGACTTTCTTCCCTGCAGGATTTTGTGAACGAACAAGATTGGTTGCGGTTCAGTCTGGAAAGAGCACTTGAGTGGGGGTCTGAGACCTGCTTCCCGTTCCACTTCTGCCACTGACTACCTGTGTGACTTCAGGCAAGTCATTTTTCCCCTGCGATCTTTGGTTCTCTTATCTGCAAAACTGTGGGTCTGGTTTTTAGGGTTTGTTTGCTTGCTTGCTTGTTCATTTATTTGCTTGTTTTTTTCAGTGGCTTGAGACAGTGACACAGTGTGTTGGTGTTTGGGGAGAGCTTGGGGGTGTACCAGAATAGTCACCAATATCAGCTTGAAAATTTGATAAAATGCAGTATGCCTGGGTCTCCGTGGCAGGATGGGAAAAAGACCTCAAACAATTTTGGCCTCAAACAAGATTCAGTTTAACTTTTATTTATTTATTCTAATTTTAAATGTTGTTTATTTTATTATTTGCTTATTGAAGTGTAGATGATTTACAACAATTTGACTTAGTATCTTTTACTACTTGTGTGACCTTGGGCAAATTACTCAATTCCTTTTCTGTTTTCATAAAATAAGGATAATAATATGCACAGTTAAGGATTGTTATGAGGATTAAACAAGACAATACCTGGCACAAAATGCTGGGGTGGGTGGGGGAGGTCTGTTTCCTTCCTCTTCTTTCTGTGATGCTTGTATTCACTTAGCCTCCCTCTCTGAACGCCCCCCCCCCAACCTACCTTCTCTTTCTTTTCACCAAAACCAAGTGTGATACCCTGACTCCAGGCACGACAGTGGACATATCCGTGTAGTACTAATTTGACAGACTTTGTAATGGAGTTTACATACATTGCAATGGTATTTCAGCAAGGTAGCTAAGGATGGTTAGTTCCATTATGCCTGCACATTCAGTCACATTCTGGCTACTCTCATCCAACTGCAGGCATGCAGCTAATCCCTGCTGAGAATGGCCTCTATTGCTATTGCTACCCTGGTAGACCCCGACTATTGCTACCCTGGTAGACCCCGACTGAGGGTCACATGGGCAAGGGCCCCATGAAGGTGGGGCTGGTGGGATGTGAGTGTGCTACACTGAGCCAGGTGGGCAGCTGGTCCACTCTTCTGCTGAGTGTCCCCATGCTGGGTATAGAGTTGGGCTCTGTCTCCCTTGGGACCTTCCCATGCGAGTGGGACATAGGAGATGGGAGAAAGGCATTAGGGCATATACAGGGCAACACAGAAACTGACACGACCCCTCGTCTACTCCCCCATCCCCTAGGTCACTTCCTATTTAGAAAATAAATCTTCTTAACCCCTCCACGTGCAGAGATGCAGAACAGTTGTTTTAACACCATCCAAGGGGAATGTGTTGCTCTTGTGCCCCAGACACCGGCACCCCCATTTTAATCAGTCATGTCACCCACGCAGCATCAGAGTGTTTGGGAGACCCTGAGAAAGTAAAAGAAGAAAGGACAGTTTGAAAGGGTTGACCAGGGAAGGTTTCTGAGGATCTTGAGTTGGGGTGGAAAGAGGAGAGAGAAAGCAGGAGGAAGAGAAAAGTGCCTCCAGCTGCACCCATGGCTTTTCAGGCCCTAAGAGTCAGGTGGGATGGGCAATAGGACTGGGGAGTCTAGACCAGGGCACTGGAACTACCACTATGACAGGTCTAGGGAGTGACCAGGTTGAGGGGAGCCCTGGCTGGGATCCCCAGTGATCTAGCACTGTCAGGGTCACTGCCCACTTCCCAGTCCCCCCATCTCAGTATTCCTTTTCCTGTGGTTTGGGAGTTCTGGACACCGAGGCCATCTCAAAGAGGATCTCATTTCTCAGTTCCCTCTTAGGGCCCTGCATCCTGAGTGGGGTTTCTCCTTGGACCTTGGTAAGAGAGAATCCGTGGTCTCCCCCAGGGTTCAGTGTCCTTGGCTGACCCGGAGCAGGACATCCTTCCAGCCTGCTACCAGGAAGACTGGAGTGGAACTTCATGGCTACTGGGTGAGGCCAGGCTAATAGCAGCCAAGGCCAAGTATTGGGGGGTCAGTGACTTAAAGGGACAAGCTGCCTGGTGGGTAGTGCTTGGGGGGACTTGTGTCCTGGAGAGGGGCAAGAGATTCCTGGGGCTCAGGAACTGGGACCAGGGGAGGCCATGGACAGGCAAGGCCTATGCCAGAGCTTCACCTCTCCTACCTTTTTTTTTTTGCGGTAGGCGGGCCTCTCACTGTTGTGGCCTCTCCCGTTGCGGAGCACAGGCTCCGGATGTGCAGGCTCAGTGGCCATGGCTCACGGGCCCAGCCGCTCCGCAGCATGTGGGATCTTCCCAAACCGGGGCACGAACCCGTGTCCCTACATCGGCAGGCGGACTCTCAACCACTGCGCCACCAGGGAAGCCCTCCCCTACCTTTTAATGGGTCATTTCTCCCAGTGCCACTAGAAATTTCCTTTACCACTTCCAGATTCCCTTAGGTTGAGCACCCCACTCCTCAGACTCTGCTTTTTAAATGCAAACGTCCCTGGGAGGGACTAACACTTTGGCCTCTAACACCCCTGTGTAAATTAGTATCAGATGTTTGGTGGTGTTTTGGGTTTTTTTGTGTGTGTGTTTTTCTGGTCTGAAAGAAGGGGGCTACTTGAGAGCTGACACCCTTTTCTTTTCCCACCCTGGTTTGTGAGGACCCCCGGGGCTTCTCCACTCTGCCCTGACCTAGGAAATAACACCTGTCCCTGAGGCTGTCCAGAAGCCCAGGTGACCTTTGGACAAAGGCCCTCCTGGGCTCTTGTGTCTGGAGTCTCCTTCCCTGGCATTTCCCTCCCCGGTGCTCTCCTCGCTGGCCCAGCCTGTCCCCGAATGCTGGAATGTGGACAGGGAAGGCCCAGAGCTGCCCCTGGAGCTTAGAGGTCCTGTTTTCCTTTTTCTTCTGGTTCAACTTTCCTCTACTCAGAGGCAAAAAATATACAAATCAATTTTCACTGCTAAGTAAAGGAGCTGTTACAGTGGAGGATTCCTGGACTGAATGTCAATATTATGACATGGTATGAGTGTGTTTCATGTTTGGTAATTGCAATCATTGTTGCTTTTGTTGCGGTCATCCATTTACAATGCTTGGTGTCAGTTTATTTATCTCTTGTGAAAATAAAATACAGTGTGTGTGTGTGAGTTGTAGAAAAAACAATTATTAGATTTATAGATAGCATAAGATTTGTAGTCTGAACTTAAAAGCTTAAAGAAAAATAAATACTTCATTGCTTAACAAAAAAACCAACTTTCCGTCTACTTTTCTCAGGCTTCTTTGCCAGTGGCGCTAAGGCTGTCACCTCTTGGTGTCTAGGCCAGCTTCTTCTCCTGCCCTTAGGGAGCTAATGAGGGAGTGAGTCGGAGGGTGCGGGAAGGTGTGCAGTTTGTGTGATTACTACTGTGGCTTTGGGTCCCTGGGAGTGACTGCAGTCTCTCAGGGATTTTCTTGATTTGGGGAGTTAGCACTGATTGCAGATATTCTCTATTATCAGACAGCATGTCAAGATTGCTAGTTTAGGGACTGTGGTGGCAGAGGGACAGTGGGCAGGGCTTGTGGACAGTGGCGCAGAGCCTCCCTACCAGGAGGGCAGGAAGGAGCTTGCCCTGGGCATGGTGTGGAGGCTGGTCTTTGCTCCTCCGAGGTTCCCATGGATGACTGGCTCAGTCTTTTTCTGCTCGACTGCCTTTTACCCTCTTCTGAGCCAAGCAGGTGGCTGTCAGCTGCCCACACAGCCTGTCCTTGCCGCCTGGCACAGGCAGTGCCACTACACTGGGGCTGCTGGCCCCACCTTCTCTACTCTGTAGAATTGTTCTGGGGACCAAGTCCCTCGGTCCTCGTCCCAGGCTCTGGCACATCAGTGCCAAGTGTGTACTCATGGGATGGAGTGCAGGGCTGGGGCCAGGGTGGTTTCTGAGGCCCAGCACCAAGTAGCCTCCCCACATTCGTTCTGTGGGCCCTTCCCGACTCTGCCGTGGCTCCGCCGTGAGACCCAGGGCAAAGTCGCTGACCCTTCGTGGGCCTCATTCTACTAGACAGTGGGACCGTGTCATGGAGAAGGGAGATTGCCTTTTAGATGTCTAAGAAAGGTGCTACCAGAAAATAACCAAAGAATTGTTATAATTGAATGAATTGGAGACACTCCCTAAAGATCAGAGTGTTGATTCCCAGCAAAGATGTCATTCTTTTGGAGGATGGTCTCACTGGCATTCTTCGGTAGACTCTGGTTAGTCTGATGCCTCTGTAGTTACCCTGACATACATTCCCATCCCCTTGCCATGGGGTTGGGCTGTAATTTGAAGTCTGCTCAGGGCTGCCTCCTTCCTCCTTGCAGACTCTGATGGGTTAGCCCCACCTAGCTTGTGAGGACCTGGGGAGTCTGGACCTGAGCCGTGAGGTGGAGGACATTGCCTCTCATCTCTCCCCTCCGGTGAGTCCTCCAGGCAGAGCAGAGCCTTGCTGGCGTTTTGGGTCCTCGCTTTGGCGCCCCAGCTGGACGGGAACAGCTGTGACCTGCTTTCTGGGTTCTGCTTAATGGGCTGGCCTCCTCTAGCGAGTTTTCCCAGCCCACGAAGGAATCCTGGAGAACTGGATTCCAAAGGGCATGAGCTGGGGAAGCTGGACTGGAGATTCAGCTGGAGGTGACAGAGGCGACAGTCTGAGCTTTGCAGGAGCCCTTGGTTTGCAGCAAGCAAGTGGCACGGAGAAGGGCTTCTGTGTCTCCATGCCCTCCTCCACCCACTTTCTTACATCCTCCTCCCAGAGGGGCTTCCTTTATGCTTCAGGAGTCTACAGGACCTTCAGAGAGGGTAAGGTTTCCTAGATGTTGCTGTTTGGAAATGTCAGGTTGTTTTTCTCATGTGGGTGGGCTGGTGTGAACTTTGTCTGTAAAGAAGTTTCCTCAGGAGTCCTCTCAACTGGAGGCCAAGATTATTAAGGGAAGGTCATCCTGGGAGCTCCTCTTTTCCTCTGCCGTCCTGTCCACCGCCTTTCTCTGGAGGGTCAAGGAAACTGGAAGAGTCATTCTCTTATAATTGAATGAATTGGAGACACTCCCTAAAGATCAGAGTGTTGATTCCCAGCAAAGATGTCATTCTTTTGGAGGATGGTCTCACTGGCATTCTTCGGTAGACTCTGGTTAGTCTGATGCCTCTGTAGTTACCCTGACATACATTCCCATCCCCTTGCCATGGGGTTGGGCTGTAATTTGAAGTCTGCTCAGGGCTGCCTCCTTCCTCCTTGCAGACTCTGATGGGTTAGCCCCACCTAGCTTGTGAGGACCTGGGGAGTCTGGACCTGAGCCGTGAGGTGGAGGACATTGCCTCTCATCTCTCCCCTCCGGTGAGTCCTCCAGGCAGAGCAGAGCCTTGCTGGCGTTTTGGGTCCTCGCTTTGGCGCCCCAGCTGGACGGGAACAGCTGTGACCTGCTTTCTGGGTTCTGCTTAATGGGCTGGCCTCCTCTAGCGAGTTTTCCCAGCCCACGAAGGAATCCTGGAGAACTGGATTCCAAAGGGCATGAGCTGGGGAAGCTGGACTGGAGATTCAGCTGGAGGTGACAGAGGCGACAGTCTGAGCTTTGCAGGAGCCCTTGGTTTGCAGCAAGCAAGTGGCACGGAGAAGGGCTTCTGTGTCTCCATGCCCTCCTCCACCCACTTTCTTACATCCTCCTCCCAGAGGGGCTTCCTTTATGCTTCAGGAGTCTACAGGACCTTCAGAGAGGGTAAGGTTTCCTAGATGTTGCTGTTTGGAAATGTCAGGTTGTTTTTCTCATGTGGGTGGGCTGGTGTGAACTTTGTCTGTAAAGAAGTTTCCTCAGGAGTCCTCTCAACTGGAGGCCAAGATTATTAAGGGAAGGTCATCCTGGGAGCTCCTCTTTTCCTCTGCCGTCCTGTCCACCGCCTTTCTCTGGAGGGTCAAGGAAACTGGAAGAGTCATTCTCTTTTTTTTTTATCATCTTTATTGGAGTATAATTGCTTTACAATGGTGTGTTAGTTTCTGCTTTATAACAAAGTGAGTCAGTTATACATATACATAAGTTCCCATATCTCTTCCCTCTTGCGTCTCCCTCCCTCCCACCCTCCCTATCCCACCCCTCTAGGTGGTCACAAAGCACGGAGCTGATCTCCCTGTGCTATGCGGCTGCTTCCCACTAGCTATCTACCTTATGTTTGGTAGTGTACATATGTCCATGCCTCTCTCTCACTTTGTCACAGCTTACCCTTCCCCCTCCCCGGATCCTCAAGTCCATTCTCTAGTAGGTCTGTGTCTTTATTCCTGTCTTACCCCTAGGTTCTTCATGACATTTTTTTTTTTCTTAAATGGAAGAGTAATTCTTAACCACCATGCTCCTTGGAGGAAACCCGGCCGATCTGAGCTAGAAGGCCTAGATCTTGGGGCTGCGGTGGCTGAGGGCAGGGGGTGTAAAAAGCAGGAAGTGTGGATCAGACAGAGGGGAGATGTGGCTGTTCTGGCTCCTGGGATGGTTCCTGGCTAAGACCTTTCTTTCCTTTTTGCCAAACGTTCCATTCAGCTGATTGCCAGTTCCTGGTCCCTGCCATCTTAATCGCCAACTCTAGGAAGGAAAGTTTTGAGAGGAGCCATGAGCTGCCTCACCTCTTCCATCACTGACTCTCTTCGTACCCAGATCCCAAATCTACAGCGTGTGTGCTAGGAGCTGTGATCTCCAGGGATTCCGTGGTGTGTGTGTGTGTGTGTGTGTGTGTGTGTGTGTGTGTGTGTACAGAACAGCTGCACAAATGGTTTCTGAGCCGGGACCGGGGACTCAGGACTCTGAATGCAAACCCAGCTGATGTAACTGTGTCACACAGCCTCCTGTCCCTCTGCACTCTTAGGACCCAGAGAGCCCTTTATTAACTCTTGTGTCCACTTTGGCTTCAATTGGTGGAGAGTCCAGGGTAGGCCCAGGAAAGAGAGAAATGGAAAGTAAGTTCCAGTAGCAAAACTGAACCACATGGGGCTGCTTTAATTTGGCTGAGAGGATGCTAGAGAGGGGCTGTATGAGTGGGAAGAAAATGCAAGCAGTTATATTCAGTCTCCTCACATTTGGAATTAAGTGAGAACCACACAGAGAGAACATAGTTAAACAAGAGAAAGACTTTGTTGGCGAGTGTGACTCAGTGATGGGCCTGACATCAAAGAAGCTTGTAGAGCTGTATAAAACCTGTAGGTTTTCAATACGGAAGCAGGGATCAGCTGCACATCTGTTTGAGGCAGGGAGCTGACCTACTTGACTTATTGTTATACCTTCCTGCTGGAGGAGTCGTATTCCTGGCACAGGGCATGCTGACTTCCCTGTTGGAGCTGGGGCTGTGGGAGGGGACAGGTGGAACTGGGCAGCAGAGTGTGGAGTGAGGGGTGGGGGACGGGTACCTGGCTGCAAAACCAGTGGGATTTGGGGTCTGGGTAAGTGTGGGTGCTGGGGGTAGGTAGGGGTAGGGTCCTCTCAGAAGAGAAAGCCCTGGTAGCCAAAGGGATTAAGTCCTTAACCCCTTGAACCATTCTGTCCTGAGAGGAGGTACTGAAGGTCTCTTCCTAGGGCAGTCCTAGAACTGAGTCATCTTCCCTTAGTAAAAACTACTAACAGGCTGGGGGCTTGAGACCCCCCGTATTTTTCACCACCTTTCTCGATAGCTGTCCATTTCCCCTGCTCAGTGAAGACGGGTCAAGACGTGCAAGGTTCCCTGCTTTGTGCCCGAAAAGGGGGAGGTTGAATTATTTATGATACATCTGTCACCTTTGTTAGACTGTAAGCTTCCTGGAATTGTGCCATGGTCATCTGAATACTTCTGGGTCTAGCATGGTACCTGGCATGTAGCTGGTACTCACCACCCATTAGAATCCAGCTCTGTGGCTTAGGATTTGGGGAGATGACCGAGACCCATTAGGCTGTCCCAAGCAGGGTAGTTCTCATACGGTGCCCTCCAGCAAGACAACAGGAAGACCTCTCCACCCACAGCTGGTGTCATCGCTGGACCCTGGGGCCCCTCCCTCTCTGGCACAGGCATGGAACAGAGCCAGCTCACTTGAGGGAGTGCCCTCTCCTTTCTCTCCATGCTCTGACTCTGAGCCATTGTGTGGCTCTGCCCTGACCCCCTTCCTCCCCCCGTGACCTCCAGCCATCTGTTGGCAGCTGTGTGGGCTGAGTTTGGTGCCGCCTAGACCCTGGCACCGACCTGCTTGGCCATAAGCATGCCCTCTTCCTTTACCAGCTGACTGCCTGGTGCTCTTTGGGGTTCCTCTCCCCATTTCCGTCCTGTCTTCCTAGTAGTTCTGAAACCCTAGTCTTTGGTGTCAAACTTTGCTGCACATCTGAATTGCCTGAGGGGCTTTGAAATGTTCAGAGTCCAGGGACTCACCTCACTGAATCAAACCCTCCAGGAGAGGGGCCAGGAATTTGTATGTTTGAAGAACTTTCCAGATGATAATTACAAACACTCAAATGTGGACCCTATATCAGATAATATTATTGTTAAATAATAACAATTACAATTTAACGTATTGTCAACGTTAAATTTAGCTGGTATGCTAACTGGCATTGTGTTTACATTGGAGAATGTCCTAGTTCTGTAGAGATTCAGGCTGAAGTATTTAGAAGTGAAGTGGTTGCATCTTAACATTTGAAAATGTTAAGCAGAGAACGAGAAAGCGTGCTCAAATTGGGGAAATGTTAACAATTAGTGCATGCAGGTGGTGAAAGGAATCTGGCTGAAAATGGTCTTTCAGATGGTTTCCATCTACTTTCTGAGAGATGGATACTAGAAGAGAACACAGCTAGGGCCACCAAGGTGCACAACTCCAGCAGGCACCGTTCTCTTTGTTGTGGTAGAGGGTGTCATTCATGTGGAGTACAGTGTGTGGGTGCTCCGTGGAGTTGTGCGGCAGAGCGGTACT
This sequence comes from Lipotes vexillifer, assembly GCF_000442215.2. Taxonomy (NCBI): domain Eukaryota; kingdom Metazoa; phylum Chordata; class Mammalia; order Artiodactyla; family Lipotidae; genus Lipotes; species Lipotes vexillifer. The sequence continues at coordinate 584,408 of NW_006798649.1, read as the reverse complement.
GGCCCCAGCCTTCTCTTCCTGGATGAGCTGCAGAGTAGCAAAGACCCCAGGGCCCTCGTCCACCCCAACTCTTTCCTGGGACCCACATGGATATTTGCTTTTTTACAGAATCCCTAGTAACCCTTGAGGACTCAGGGAATAGAGAATTTGTCGACCCAGCAGAGCCTGGCAGGGAGGGAACTGAGTTGGGGAAGAGAATGGGGGAGGCAAGAAACATGAGGCTCTGATTCCTAAAATACTTTGTGTATCCCCACCTCTCCTGGAAGACGAAATTTGGGGCTGAGCTCTTAGCGGAAGCCGGCTCCCTTTAGCTGCAGGTGGTTGGGATTGGTTGCTCCTGCCTTTCCTCTTTCCGTCTCTGCATTTCCCCTGTGCCTGGCCGCTGCCCTGAACCTTCACCCCACCTTAGGGGTGGCTCTACCGGTCCTGGTGTCCTGGTCCTGCGGGGGATGCTGCTTGTCCTGCCTCCTCACCATGGATCCCTCAGCATCAGAGCGAGCAGAGCACTGCACTTTTTGGAAGGTGCAGCTGCCGGTGTAGCCCCGGGTGCAAGACGGGCTGGGCCTCCTCTGCACAGCTGACAGACTGTCTGGTGGTATCCTGGCCGGGAGCCAGGGGACCGGTGGTTAGAGAGGGGTGGCTCAGCTTTCCGTGTTTGAATTCCAGTCTGGGAAGAGCCTTAGGAGCTGGGCCTGCTGGATCTCCCTCGGGTCTTTTTTTTTTTTCCCCTCAGCCGCACCGTGTGGCTTGTGGGATCTTAGTTCCTAGATCAGGGATTGAACCCGGGCCCTCAGCAGTGAAAGTGCGGAGTCCTAACCACTGGGAATTCCCCCTCAGGCCTTTCTTCTCTTTCCTCCCAGGGCTAACGTTGGCGTCCTCTGAGAAATGTGACTGAAGGGAATCAATAGGTCAGAATCAAAGAATCCCAGGGCTGGAAGGCACTTTCTGTGGGGGTCTTGTCTGTCTACCCACCTGCATTTACAGATGCCAAACCTGGTCCTGTTAGTTGAAACCCAGTCCTACCTTTGAAGGATCCCCAGGGAAGGACACCACCTGCATCCTGATCACACATCTCTCTGTCTGAGAATTCTTACCACCAGAAAGCTCTACCTTTATGTCCCAGTTTAAGTACATTTTCCTCAGTGGAAATGAGGTGATTTTGGAACTTGAGGATCTTGGTGGGAGATGACAGATTCATACACATAAAATTTTTTTTTTTTTCGGTATGCGGGCCTCTCACTGCTGTGGCCTCTCCCGTTGCGGAGCACAGGCTCCGGACGCGCAGGCTCAGTGGCCATGGCTCACGGGCCTAGCCGCTCCACGGCATGTGGGATCTTCCCGGACCGGGGCACGAACCCGTGTCCCCTGCATCGGCAGACGGACTCTCAACCACTGCACCACCAGGGAAGCCCCATACACATTTAATTTTGAATAAAATGTTTCAAGATGATATTTGAGGTATATACAGGTTGCTATTGGGAGCGTGAAGGTGGGGCACATTGTTGAATCTGGAGGTTCAGAGAGGGCTTCTTGAAGAACTTGATGTCAGAGCAAAGTCTGAGCAGTTAGAATCACATAGGCAAAGAGCGTTGGCAGTTGGGAAGGGCGTGCCCTGGAGCAGGAAGGTACTGCACGAAATCCCAGAGGTATCAAATGCGTGGTTCTGAATGGTTGGAGATGAGAGGGAGATGGGGGCTGGTGATAAAGGCCTTGTAAAGGAATCAAATAGAGAGCCTTTGAAGAGGTTTAAGCAGAGAGTGAGATGATCAGATTTACACTTTAGAAAGAGCCCTCTGACTGCTCTGGGGAGCAAGCTTTAGAGAAGGAAAGATTAGGAGGAGGAAGGACTGTTTGAAGGCTATTGTAATAGCCCAAGTGGGAGAAAATACGGCTTTAATTAGGGCAGCAGCAGTTAGCTGCCCTAGGAAGGACTAGATTGGGGAAGTATTAAGAGGAAAAGTTGGCAGGCCTTGGTGATTGGATATGGGGTGAAAAGGAAGGAGGAATCCAGGATGACTGTCGGGTTCCTAGCTTGGGTGACTGGATGGTGCCGTTCACCCAGATGGGGAACCAGGAAGGAGGAGAAGGTTGTGGGAAGGAAATAAGAAGGTGATAGTTCAGTTTTGGACATCTGGGGTTTGAGATATGGGTGGGCATATCAACTTGACGGGGGAGACACACATTTGGAATCATCAACACGCATGTGATGTGAGTGGGAGAACAGATGAGACTGCCCAGTGGGGTTGTCACATTAACAGAGGCTGAGGATGGAGTCCTGAGCCAACACCAATATTTCAGGGGTGGACAAAGGAAGAGGAGGACAATGACAGAGGTGGAGAACATGAGAAAGTAGTGTCATGGAAGCCAGGGTGTGGAGGATGTAAGGAAGAAGGGAATGGTCTGAGAGCCAAGTGCAGCAGCAATGTCTGGGCAGATAGAAATGCCTGTGGAACTGGGTGGCCTGGGCATTGTTGTTGGGGCATTTTAGTGTAATGTTGGTGGCAGAAGTCAGATTACAGTGAGTTGAAGAGTAAATAAGGGAGAATTGAGAGACATCGCGTGTCTTCTGTGAAGCCTGACTGGGAAGGGAAGGAAGAACAGGGAGGGTATGAGCTGAAGGACAGAAAGGCAAGAGAGGGTGCTTAGGGTGTAGGGTTCTGGTTTTTGTTCCTTCTTCTTTTTCTTTTTAAGGCTAGAAGAAACTTGATCATGTTTATGTGCTGAAGAGAGAGACCAAGTTAAGGAGAAGAGGTGAAGTACAGGAGAGGGAAGGGAAGTTGGTGGAGCATCAGCCTCGAGGAGATCCGGTGTGCGGGGCAAGCGCTCTGGAGGCTTCTACCTCAGTGGGAGGCGGGGACCTGCTTTCCCTGAGACCAAAAGGAAGAAGGGGAGGCCAGGAATTTCCCTGGGGGCACAGTGGTTAAGAATCCACCCACCAATATAGGGGACACGGGTTCGAGCCCTGATCCGGGAAGATCCCACATGCCGCGGAGCAACTAAGCCCATGTGCCACAACTACTGAGCCTGCGCTCTAGAGCCCGCGAGCCACAGCTACTGAGCCCACGCGTCACAATTACTGAAGCCCGCGCGCCTAGAGCCTGCGCTCCACAACAGGAGAAGCCACTGCAATGAGAAGCCCGCGCACTGCAACGAAGAGTAGCCCCCGCTCGCCGCAACTAGAGAAAGCGCGCGCGGCAATGAAGACCCAGTGCAGCCAAAAAATAAATAAAATAAATAAAAAAGGAAAAAAGGAAGGGAGGCCAAATGCAAGTGTGGTTAAGTTAGTAGGGAAGAGAGGCAGGAAGGCGAGAGAGATTATTTCCAATGTCCTCGGTTTTTCTCTTCACAGTGGTGCCTGGCTAAGGCCAGTGTTACTACTCTGCTTGTCCCAGCTTGGGGCTGAAAACACAGTTGTTCTCTGGATTAAAAGGCTTAATCTCAGTTCACCTTTGAGCATTTATCTTGTGTCTCCCATCAAAAGTACTAGGCCCTCCTTTTCCTGGGCCCAGTTTCCCAACTCTGGGCAGCCAAGTTCTGGGTATCTTCATCTGTGCATCCAAATCCTTTGAATTTTAAATAGCAAGACTCCCTCTTACCCTCTGTGGATAAAAAGTAATCTATAAGGAGCTGTTGAAGCGTGGAGAAACTCAAGATGCAGAGAAATCAGCAGAGAGCAGCTTTGTTATGCCCTGAAGCTGGGCTTGGGCTATTCCATTTTGGGGAAAATACTTCGTAAGACTCACTGAGCCAGCCTGTGCCTGATGGATGCACCAGGATCCTGGAAGGGCACCTCAGGTTGAGGGATAACTCTTGTCCTAACTCCTTTGGGGTCTGATGGAGCTTAGCACCCACGAATCTGTCTGAACTTTTTTCCTATTGATGCTTTCAATTTTCTAGTCATGAGGAAGGACGTGCTTCATATGTTTGTTACCTGCTGGGTAACAGTACAATAAAATGAAGGATTTTTGATAATTTTATGAAATCGTGAACTTCACAGCTGCTGGTGAGAAGGGTCAGAAACCACTTACTAAACAATCGCCTGCCCCAACCTAATCTGAAACACATACACACACAGGTCCATGGTTCTCAGCTTCGGCTACAGACTAGAATCTCCTGGGGAGTTTTAAAAAGTACCACTGCCCTACTGCAGACCAATTAAATCAGAATCTCTTGAGAGTACCTGGGCTTCAGTACTTTTAAAAAAATTCCCCCAGTGTTTCTAATGTGCAGCCAGGGTTGAGAACCACTGGGCCAGCTAGCCTTGTCGTTGCAACCATGCCTTCAGTGCCTTTTCACGTCACGGCTTTTAAAGGAAAAGGGTACCAACACTGGAGTGAATGAAGGGTCTGCTCGTGGCCAGAGGCAGCTGGCTGGCAGGTGGCGGGTGTTATCTGTCTGTCTGGCTTCCTAAGGGCTGAGGGAAATCAGTATTTCGGCACACCTGTACTCCATCAGGTGCCCGGGTCTCACCTGTTGGCAAGCTTTGTTTTATTGCTCATATCAGTGCATTTTGGGAGGATCTTAGTGCAGTCTGAGTAGCTGTTTCATAGGGCTTTGTTTTACTTTTCATTTATAGCTTTATTGAGGTATAGTTGACATATAATAAACTACATATTTAAAGTGTGCAACTTGATAAATTTTGACATATGTATACACCCGTGAAACCACAATCAAGACAGTGAACATTTTCCTCGTCCCCAAAGTGTCCTTGTGCTCCTTTGTAACCCTCTTTCCACCCCTTCCCAGAGAGCCACTGATCTGCTTTCTGTCACTGTAGATTAGTTTTCATTTTCCAGAATTTTATATAAATGGGATCCTACACACTCATACTCTTTTGTCTGACTTCTTTTACTAGTTACTTTGACATTCATCCATGTTATTGCATATATCAATAATTAATTCCTTTTTGTTGCTGAGTAGTATTCAGTTGTGTGGACGTATCATATTTTTTTTAATCCATTCACCTGCTGATGGACATTAGGTTGTCTCCAGTTTTTTTTGTTTGTTTGTTTTGTTTTTTTACATCTTTATTGGAGTATAATTGCTTTACAATGGTGTGTTAGTTTCTGCTTTATAACAAAATGAATCGTGTCTCCAGTTTTTTGATGTTACAAATAAGACTGCTGTGGATATTCATATGCAAGTCTTTGTGTGGACATATACTTTCATTTTTCTTGGGTAAGTAATTAGGAGTGGGATAGTTGAGTCATATGGTAGGTGGATGTTTACCTTTTCAAGAAGCTGCCTATTTTCCAAAGTGGTTGTACCATTTAACGTTCCCCACCAGCAGTGTGTGAGAGCTGTCCTCTTTATTTATTTTATTAAAAAAAATTTTTTATTGAGGTATAGTTGATTTACAATGTTGTGTTAATTTCTGCTCTACAGCAAAGTGACTCAGGTATACATATATATATTCCTTTTCATATTCTTTTCCCTTATGGTTAATCACAGGATACTGATGATAGCTCCCTGTGCTATAACAGTAGGACCTTGTTGTTTATTCATCCTATATATAATAGTTTGCATCTGCTAATCCCATACTCCCAAACCTCCCCCGACCCGCGCCCCCCTTGGCAGCCACAAGTCTGTTTTCTATGTCTATGAGTCTGTTTCTGTTTAATAGATATGTTCCTTTGTGTCATATTTTAGATTCCACATATAAGTGATATCATATGGTATTTGTCTTTCTCTGTCTGACTTACTTCGCTTAGTATGATAACCTCTAGGTCCATCCACGTTGGAGAGCTGTCCTCTTTAAATTGACTGAAGAGCCCTTGTCTCCATCTTTTCCTCTTAGCTGATACAAGGTGCCTCCTTCTTTCTTCGGGGTAGCTGTGAGCGAGATGAGGATGGGATTTAGGGACCAGAAATGGAAACATGTACAGATGAATGGAAGGGTGGATGGATGTAATAGATAAATAAAGTTGTCTTGGTATCTCTTTTTTTCTCCATCTTTCTGTTTCTTTCCATCTGTTGTAGGCACTCAAGAAACAGGCAGTGGCCCAGATTATGTCACCCAGTCAGATTATTGACACGTCTCTTTTTGTGACTGAATGATTGATATTTTTCCTCCTCCCTTGCAGGTGCCCAGACACCATGCCACAACCCTGCAGAACTGACATTGCCAGGAAGTAGAAGACTTCCTTGTTTCCTCTGTCCCCCATCCTCACCATGTCTTCGACTCAGGGCAGTGGGGATCACTGGAAGTCACTGGAGTCTGTGGGCATCAGCCGCAAAGAGCTGGCCATGGCCGAAGCCCTGCAGATGGAGTATGATGCTCTGTCCCGGCTTCGGCACGACAAGGAGGAAAGCAGAGCCAAGAAGAACACAGACCCCTCTCTCATCAGCTGGGATGAGCCCGTCCTAGACTTCTACAGCAAGCCAGCGGGAAGGCGGAAGGACCTCAAGCTCTTACGTGGTCTCTCTGGCTCTGACCCTACCCTCAATTACAACTCGCTCTCCGCACAGGAAGGGCTGCCCAACCACTCTACCTCCCAGGGCTCCCAGCCTGGCCTAGATCCCTGGCCCAAAGGCTCCCTGGCCGGAGACTATCTCTACATTTTTGATGGTTCAGATGGGGGGCTCTCTTTGTCTCCAGGACCGGGGGACACAGATGACTCTTTGAAGAAACTGTCCCCACCTCCTCTGCCTCCCCGAGTCTCTATCTGGGACACTCCTCCCCTGCCTTCCAGAAAGGGGTCCCCCTCATCCTCCAAGATCTCCCAGCCCAATGACATCAACACTTTTTCTTTGGTCGAACAACCTCCAGGCAAACTGCTGGGGCATCGGCTCCTAGAAGAGGAAGAGGAGCTGGGAGGTGGGGGTCCAGGGCGCCTACTGGGGTCCATGGACTATGACGGTATCAATGATGCCATTACACGGCTCAACTTGAAGTCAACCTATGATGCAGAGATGCTGCGGGACGCCACCAGGGGCTGGAAGGAGGGCCGGGGACTCCTGAACTTTGGCAAGGACACTCCTGGAAAACCTGTGGCCCGGAGCAAGACCATGCCCCCTCAGGTGCCCCCCCGCACCTACACCTCCCGCTACGCCAACCGGAAAAATGGGACACCTGGCAAGAACCTCCAGACTTCTGCAGCTCCGGTGAGGACCTGATTATGTTTCTTCTGTCCCCTTTCCCCTTGTCATTCAGAAGTAGAGTCCCCCTTTCTTCTTTGCTGTCCAAACCACAATCTGCTCCACACTCACCCCTTCAGTCCTCTCCTGCCCTCTGCTTCTGGCACTGGGCGCCTGGGCGGTGATGGGGGAGGGAAGAGGGACACGAGTAGAGAAGGCTCCCTTTCAGGGCCAATTTTGTGTATCTTGGCCAAATGGTCCTTCTGGGGGCGGGCGTTTTGGAATGCCCACTTCGTGATATGAGGACAGAACTGGGGTGAGGGGATACACTGTTGACTGCATGGCCGAATGGCCTTGTGCACTGGGGTGGGTTCCTTCTGCTTTCTGACTTTCTGCTCTGCCAAAAATGCTGCGTGGTGATGAGGTTCCGTCATGATACTAACCGATGTTTAGTGCTCACTAACTAAGTCCCAGACCCTGGTCCGGACCCCTCAGCAACCCTGCCTAATGATCTGCAGTGGCTAGCCCTGCTCTGTCTCATCCCAAAGCTCCATTGTTCTCACTCGCTAGCTCGCTGGCTCTCTCCGCGTTACTCCCTCTGTCTCTCTCCCTCCCTTTGTCTCTCCCCCTCTGTCTCTCTCCTCCCTGTCCTCGTGTGTGTGCCCCCGCACATCTCTCTCATTGTGATAAAATATACATACCATAAAATTTACTATCTTAACCGACTGTAAGTATACAGTTCAGTGGCATTAAGTACATTCACATCGTTGTGCAATCCTCACCATCATCCATCTCTTTTCACAGTGAAAATGTTAAGAAAAAAGTATGCAGTATGACAGTAATTACTTCACTTTTATCAGTATATAGTATAAAATAGCAAACTATCTGCACAGAAGCATGGCGTAGGTTCCAGAGCAGCTTTGATCTTTTTCTGGTTTAAAAAGTGTCAGCAACATCTCCGTGGGCGGGACCTGAAGCCTGCTTTGTGTTTTGCACTTGGAAACCCTGACCCCAGGGGAGTCGAGAGGCACCCCTGTGGCTGATGAGTTCTGTCCTAACAGCTTTCCACCTCATTCCCTCCCTGTTTCCTCCTTATCCATTGTCTAAGGGACACTGGGGCTTTCCCACCTCGTGTCCCAGCAGTTGGGATCCTTCACAACTCTGGAAAAGCCACGTGGTCCTTCCTTCCTGTGCTTCGGCTAAGAGAGTCCCCCAGAGCAGAGGCAGCTCCTGGGTTAAGTCACAGCTCTAGAACGCAGGGCTTTTTAAAGGACTTGGTCTGAGAGGTGGGGCTGTTCCTGCTATTTATAGGGGCAGGGAGATTCTGTTCTGCACAGCTGGGCCTGCCTGCGCAGCGGCAGGCCACCCTGGTAGGTGGTCACCTCTGTGGCTCGCTCTCCTGCTTCCCCCCCACTCCCTCACCCTTCCCCCATCCCCTGTGTGTTATCAGAGTTCTGGGAGGGAGCTTGGTCCAGAGTCTCCTTGAAGAAGCTAGGGCAAAGCAAAAAGCCCTTGCCAGTTCTTAGGGGGAAATGCGGCCTTGGTCTTCCCCACCCCAGCTTGGTGCAGGGGCTCATCCCACTGGGAGGGGGGGCCCCTCGGGCTCTCGACCCATACCACCGCCCCGCCTTCGCCGGGCTTCCAGCCGGAGGGACCCACCTTATCCCAGGCCTGTGGAGCCAGCTAAGGAAATGGTTGGCTCCAAATGCCAGCCTGGTACCCCTGCTGCCAGCCTCTGCCCTGCAGATCCCCCCAGCCAGCATCGGGCGATGCCATCAGGGCCTGCCAGCAGGGTAAACGTAAGTGGCTTTTGTTTTCTTATGGAGCCAGTGAGTGGTACTGAAAGGCATGAAAACGGCCCTCAGTCACCGCTCTGTTCTCTGCCCTCCTTGCCTTCCCCTCCTCTCGCTGTCTCTCTGTCTCTGTCTGTCTCTGTCGCTCTCTCTATCGCTCTCACTTTTGTGGGTTAGTTGCTGACAGTGGTACTATTGTTTTGACTGGGACACAGGCATGAACTTGGCAGAGCCAGGGCCTCCCATGCCAACTGCCCCCACGGCTACCCTCCCCTCTCTGCACCCCCTGCATGCTCACCCAGGGGAGCAAGGCCAGTGAGAGAGGGTCACTCAGAGGAAACAATCTGGATATTCAAATGAGGAGCTCAGTTGCTGCCATCTGCCCCGAGGGGGCGGGGAGGACAGGAGAATAGCCAGGGGGGAGGCTGAGAGGTGAGGCGTTGCGTGTGTGCACACTGGCTCCCCGGAAGTATCCGCCTTTACCGGATGCAGGCCGGCACTCTGTCAGAGCTGTCACCTCATCCCCTTGCTGCGGCCTCCCTGGTGGCTCTGGGCAGGCAGGCCGAAACCTGCCATGCACCAGCTCCTCCCTGCGGCTGTGCTGCAGGCCTTGTTCGAGGGCTGCTTTAGAACTCCTCGTGGGTGACTGAAAACAGCTCTGTGGTGGGAGACAGTTTGAGGTCTTGTCTGTGAGAATCCCCACCAGCACACACGTGTTCTTGGACAGGAAGTGGGGCCCAGGCAGGCTTCCTGACATTCCAGCTGTTGGGGACCAGAAGACTTGAGAGCCAGGAGGAGCTAAGCCTTCTTCCCGGTTCTTTCCTGCCCAGAAAGCTGCTTTGCCGCTTTCTTCCTCAAGTAGTACTTACTGGGAAGGCACGTGTGCCTGAGTCATTGCCTCCATTCACGGTCTCTCGGTCTCTCTCTGAGTCGGGTCCCTGGGGCTTACTGTGGATGTTGAAGCTTTGCCCAGGGCTCAGCTTCCCTGGGGATGGTTTGGGCAACCCACTCGCTCTGGCCTCAGTGGTGGGACGGGGAACAACAGCTGTCTGCTCAGCTCCCCTCCACACCTCTGGGAGCATCCCCCAGAAAGCCAGCCCCACGGCCCAGCGTGCCGGGAACCACCTGACCTGCAGGGTTGAGCTTATTAGACTGGCCTCTCGGGAAGGAGGTTCGGCCACACTCATGTCCATCCCACCCAGGCTTCCAGACTCAGCTAAGGCGTCAAGTACTCTTTCAACTTGGCTCTTGGTCTGCCAGGACGGCAGATAAATATATTCCTGGATTTCCCACATTTTTGTTATGCCCCTTTCACTGGAAAGTCTTTACACCTAGAGTTTAAGAGTTGTTTAGGCCTAGGAGCCTGCGGGAAGGGGATGGCATGAGGGAAAAGGCACTGAGTAAGTTGCTCTTCTCTTAAAGGTGGGCTCCCGGCCCCACGCCATCGCCAATGGCCATGAGTTGTTTGAGGTCTCAGAGGAGAGAGATGAGGAAGTTGCTGCGTTCTGCCACATGCTGGATATGTAAGAGTTAAAGACTGGGGGGTTGGGGAGGGTTGTGGGCTCTGGGGAGGAGAGTCACCCCTTTCAGAACTTTCTAGGGAGGAAGAAGAGCCATATTTAATACATCTCAATTTACAACTATGGGATGCTGCCTGCAACCGGTATTTGCAGGCTTTTTGGAATCTTAGGAGTTTCACACTTTGGACAAAATTCAGGAAACCTCCATCTAGCAGCCAAATTGTTCCAATCACTTCAGGCTCAGTTGCCTTTAGGAACAAACACACCCCAGATGGAGATAAGAGTGTAATCTTATCTGGGGCTGAAAGAGAAAGGAAGTGGAAATTTTTTCCGTGGAAAGCTGTGTGGTTTTAAAACTATCCTTAATGTTCAGCTGAGCTTGGGAAACATTTCGCAACTGTAACAGATGTATCAAGAACAGGGTTTCCCCCACCTGCTTCCCCACTCTCCCAATCCTGGCCCACAGACCCACGGGCTGAGTGGGGACGGAGGGGTCCTTGGGCCTCAGGACGGGAGGTCCCAGCAGGCCTCTTGTTGGCCATTCTCTTCTGAAGGCACAGCGACGGTCCTCCCTCTCTTCCTGCACAGCCTCCGATCTGGCTCTGACGTCCAAGACTACTCCCTCACTGGGTATGTCTGGAGCACTGTCACCCCAAGCCCGGAGCACCTCGGGGATGAGGTTAACCTGAAGGTGACCGTGTTGTGCGACAGCCTGCGGGAGCCACTCACTTTTACCTGCAACTGTAAGTTAGTGGGGAGTCGGTGTGAGCATCCCTACAGGCGGGGCAGGGGTGACGGTGTTTTGACTGTGTGGGGTCTTTTGCCGTTGATTCCCAGCCCCAAACCGTGTGTTTGCCTGCTTTATCTGGTTGTTGATGGCTCTGGGGGACGGGATCAGGATGAACCCCGCCTGCCCCAGTGCCCCACCTCATTGCTTCCCCTGCCTCGCCCCTTGCAGGTTCCTCCACTGTAGACTTGCTCATCTACCAGACCCTGTGCTATACCCATGATGAACTGAGGGGTGTCGATGTGGGTGACTTCGTGCTAAAGCCCTGTGGGCTGGAGGAATTCCTGCAGAAGTGAGTGCACTGGTGGGGACAAGTGGGCAGGAAGTGGCACCTGCCTTCTAGGTAGTAGGATTATGAGGGGGCTTCACCGGGGTGGTGCTGGGCTCGAGGCCTGGGGCTGGCAGCTCCCTGCCAATCCCACAGTCAGGACTCCTGCTTTCTGGGCATACTGTCAGCCACGTCGTACTTCCCCCAGGAGCTCGGTCTTCCAGCGGGGTTGGCTGGCTTCCTGAGCCAAATCTGCTGTGGAAAGAGCTTGGAACTGGGACTAGACAAAGACTAAGTCGTATCTGCTTGCAGACTTCTGCGTGTGGAGGGCTGTGTGTATGGGGGCGGGGGAACTGTGTGGGGTAGCTTCTCCCACCCTAGATTATGTGTGGGGTCTTTATGGCCAAGGGCTGGAGGAGGACTGGGCAGAAGCACCCTGTGGAGCTAGCAGTAAAAATCCCAGTTGCTCTCTCCTCCCCCTTCCCCTGCCGACAAGCCTTTCCCCCGCTGGCATGTGCAGCTGGTTATGCTCTTTACCAAAAGCTCGCCTCCAGCTCCTCTGTATCCAGTGGCAGCAATCCCCTTTCCACTGCCCTGGGACTCTGGGGTGCTGGGGTGGTGGGAAGGGGGATTGGACCCCTCAGGTGGTACAGCTGTGTGGCAGGCTGTAGAGTCAGCCAGAGGCCAGCGGATAAGGAAATAAAGAGAGCTGCTTTCCTCCCTAAGCTTCCAGTTGCCTACTGGCCACTTGGTGAAGCAGATCTTGGGAGTGGGGAAGGAGAGGCCGGTATCTCAGGTCTGAGGAGTGCGCGATTCGCGAGGGCCACCACTTGCTCTTTCTCTTATGTGCAGGTCTAGATGCAAGGATGGTTGATCTATGGCTAGAGCAGTTCTTGGCTGGTTTCTTTAACCTTAGGGATATTGTGGGCCCTTCCTGGCCTCTGTGCCCTCAACTGGAAAACTGAGAGAAGAAAAGGGGGCAGGGCCCTATGTGGCACACCTCCAGGGAGCACAGTTCAAATGTGTATCGCTCTCCCCTAGAGGAATAGAGGGGGCCCCAGATTCAGGGGCTCCTGGTGAAGAGCACCTGCTGCTGTTGTAAGGGAGCAAGGGGCATAATGGGTCACATCAGCACAGCTGGTTCGGGTTCCAGCTGCCACTTGCTAGTTGTGGAGCTCTGACCCTCAGCTTCTTCTGTAAAATGGAGCAAGGGTTAAATATGAGAATCACCCAGTGAACAATCAGTAAGTATTCCCAGGGAAGGACCAGTCCAAAGAGAGGATGCGGATTAGATGGGTACTGTCATTTCCCTTGCAGCCCCCTAGTCCTTGAGCCCCCAAGTCCAGAGGTGGTAGATAAGCCGTCAGCTTCTGACGTCTTGCCAAGACTCAGGTGGAGTGTTCCAGGCGAGGTGAAGGATTGTTGGTCCTAGGGTCATGCCTCTCCCACTCTAACTTGAATGCACACGGAGGAAGGCCTTCCACAGAGAAGGTCAAGCAAGTCCCTGGGGGACCTGTGTCCATCACTCTTGGTCCAGGAGCCCCCTCCTCCGCCAAGGCTCTTCTCTTCCCTCCCACGCAACAGAAAAGCCCAGACCCCTGAGCACAAGATAGCTGCCTTGGGTGGGGGTGGAAAGGACCCTCTGGGGGTTCCAGAAAGCTGCTAGCTCCCAAGGAGGCCCTGTGTCTCCTACCCTTGCTTAGAAAAGGGGCTGACGCTGAGGGGGAGTGGCAGGTCCAGGATGCAGGCTGCTCTCAGATAAGAACCTTGAGACAGTCCCCAGGGAGGGTTGGGTTTCCTGCCACCTCCCCCACCCCTGACGTACTCTTCCTTCCTCCCGGGGCACTCCCACCAGCCCCACCCCACAGCCCAGCCTCTCCCACCCCCAGGTTTTGGCTGCAGCTCAGTCTTAGGTTGGGGTCTAAATCAGAGGCTTGGCACCTCCGGATGTGGAAAACCCACTTACGTCCTAGCTGGACTGGACTGGCCTCCAGCCCAGGCACCTCCGTCGGCTTCTGCACAGAGCCCTGTGCTTTGCTCCTTTCCTCTCCATTTCTGGCCTAGATTCCCAGCTCTGCTGAGGAAGGAAGTCCCTTTCCGGCTTCTGTTACCCAGCTGCTGGGACATGGCCCAGGCCTGCAGTGCTGGCCTGCAAGTGGGACTCAGCCTGCCCCTTCTCCTCGACTTCCTTTCTGACTGAGGTGTGATCTGGAGGGAGGAAGGGGCTGGATCACCGAGGGACTCCCTAAGCCCCCTTCTCCGAAACTTGGGGGTGGGACGGGGGTCTCACCTGAGCGGTGGGAATAGCATGCTGGTGGTCTGTAGAGATTTACGTTGTTATTCACAATCGCAGGACCCACAGAGGGAGGTGAGAAGCAGAACTTTGATGGGTTGGGGATAATAGACCTGGAATCTTGGTGGGTTTGGTTGGTTGGTCTCAGCACCCAGTTGGTAATGGTGGGGGATGTGAGACTTAGGATCACAGTGTTGGGGGGATAGTGTCACCCACTGAGCTCCACACCCAAGCCTGAGCACAGGCTGGCTTCTGTTGTGTCCTATGTACCAAAGCCAAGAGGATGGGGTTTACACACTGCCCCTGAGAAATCTCTTTGTTCCCCACTCCCTCTAGAAGTTCCCACCCCTAGAGTGAAGTGGTGATAATGGTAATAAATACCTAGGAAAGTCATTGCTTGTACAGACCAAGGGTTAAATGTAATAGGTGGCATTTCTTTAGACAGACCTCTGTTTCTTTCCCCAAGCTCTACCATAACATCTCCTAAGAGCTAAGGTGGGGGTACATGACAGGTATACTGCCCCTTCACCTTTCCTCCCCCTTCCTCCTGTTTCTCTCTCCCTGAGGCTAAGGTATGCATTTCCCTTGAAAGTCCCAGTAAGTCCCCAGAATGCTAATGGCCTTGTCCCCCTGTCCCACCAGCAAGCACGCCCTGGGCAGCCACGAGTATATTCAATACTGTCGAAAGTTTGACATCGACATTCGGCTACAGCTGATGGAGCAGAAAGCTGTACGCAGTGACCTGGCCCGGACGGTTCGTGTGTGGTGGGGAGGCTGACGGCCACGTAGGGCTGGGGAGGTAGTGGGCAGAGGGTGATATGGAATGCATTGGGTGGACATGGGGTAGTAGCACTGCGCTGTGGTACAGGCACCACCCTTCTCTGAAGAGGGCACTTCTTACACAGGTGAATGATGACCAGAGCCCCTCCACCTTGAACTACCTCATCCATCTGCAAGAGAGGCCAGTCAAGCAGACCATCAGCAGGTGAGAGTGGGTACCATCTTGGATGTGGCCCAAGCAGGAACCGTGAGGGGACCCTAGCAGATACCCTTGCTTGCCTTTGTGCCAGGGCCAGGGGTTCTTGCAGGTGTTGGGGCCCGAGAGTCTTAGAGGAGAAGATCCCCACTTCAGGGTATGTTACATCTCTTCCCTCTAGTACTTTGCCACGTTCTCCAGGTAGAAGGTGGCCAACTAGAAAGGACTTGCCAGCCTTCAGTCTTCATGGGACATAAGGGAAGAGTGGGAACCCCTTTAAACCGGAGTCTGATTCCTGAGCTGTGGAGAAGGAGGGAGAGGATGGGTCTTCCAGTACACTAGGTCTGTTCTGACGTCTTCTATGACCTTCCCCTGTCCCCAACTCCCCAGGCAGGCCCTGAGCCTTCTGTTTGACACTTACCACAATGAGGTGGATGCCTTCCTGTTGGCGGATGTGAGTACAAATTCTGGGGCTGTGGCCCAGCTGCCCAAAGCTCCTCCCTTCCTCGCCTCCAGTCCTCCCGGGATCAGCTAACACTAAAGGGATCTGGAGTAGATACTGAAAATCTATTCGCAGAGCACTTTTTTTCATTCCCCTAGCACATGGGCAAACCAAGACTGCCAGCTCTTGGGCAGCTGGCAAGTGTGTATAGAAGGGTTCTGCCCCTCTGTGGAAGTAGGTCAGGAACCGTGCCCTGATCCTGTCTCTGGAGTAGGGCATCTTCAAAGCTAAGGGACATAGAGTTGTCGCCCTGCTGCTGAACTTGAACGTGCACTGGAGTGTGCATCCTGTGAGCGACGCCCAGGAACCTCTGATTTGAGAGGTTCTGATGTGCTGGTGTCACAGGTGGAAAACCGTCAGGAGGTGGAGGGTCCCAAAGGTAGGGAAGGGCCAGGACTCTCCTTACGTGGATTCACGTGCAGTTTTAAGCCTCAAAACCATGAGAATAAACATTTGCTCCACATGTCGTGAAGTTGAAGAAAATCAGACAGTGACCTTCAAAAACAATCCCTGTCTCACTGATCCTGTTATCGTGGTCACGTCCTTTTGGGAGAGTTCAGCTTTGTATCTAGCTCAGCCCTCCACCGACTACCAGAATCCCTTCTCTAGCAGCCTCTGCTTGAAAATTTACTGTGATGAGAGGGGAGTTCTCTGAACACCTTTTTTTGCACTAGTCTGGCCCTCTGTTAATGGCTACTGTGGATGGAGAAGCATAAGAATTGTCTTAGCCTTCAGGGAACTTGTGTTCCTGCCAGAAAAATGGAATAGTAACGTAAAGCTATTAGTAGACAGAACAGGTTGGTAATGAGTTAATCAGGGGCTCTTGGAGAGTGATAGAGAGGGAGACTGTCCAGGGAAGGCTTGGGGAAGGAGGGTGGAGTTTAGCTGGTCCGTGATTTGCATTTACTTAGGTAATCAGGGTAGGACAGGTAAGGGGATTCCAAATGAGAAAACTGCAGGAGCCAAAGTGCAGAGGGCAGGGCATGGCCATGGTCTGATGAGACCTATCTGGACATTCTTGACAGTGGTAGGAGAAATAAGGCTGCGTGGGCAAGTGGGCCCTCAGTGTGATCTCTTTGGTTTCCCTGCTAGTCCCTGTGGATTGATTTTATTAAAACTGCACATCTCTGGGGGAGACCCTGCATGTGTTTGTATAGTATAAGCAGACTGTAGCGGACAGAGGGAGGCTGGGAATAAGAGGAGGTTCAGGCAGCATGGCTGAAAGCGCTGGGGAACGTGGGCTTGGCTTCTTTAATTCAGCAGGGGCTGTGTGTGGTTCACTAA
>NW_006798649.1:534783-567879 GCF_000442215.2 Lipotes vexillifer | reverse complement strand
TCAGCAGGAGCTGTGTGTGGTTCACTAACGCTGGATGTTTGAAAATAAAGCATGGATTCCACTGGTTACTCCCGCGAGTCATGAGCCGCTACTCCTGCCGGCTCATTCCTTCAACACTGTGGGTGCTGGAGGCTGAGTGCTAGCCTGCCAGCCTCACTGTGCCGCCTCCCACAGGGCGACTTTCCACTGAAGGCCGACAGGGTGGTCCAGTCCGTCAAGGCCATCTGCAACGCCCTAGCCGCTGTGGAAACCCCTGAGATCACCAACGCTCTCAACCAGCTGCCCCCCTGCCCTTCCCGAATGAAGCCTAAAATTCAGAAGGTAACGGGGCCCAGAGCACTAGCGTGGGGAAGGAGGAGAGGAATATTCCCCGGAAACTAGGTGACTAGGTGTCCACTTACTAAAAGGCTCTTCTCTCAGCCTCTATCTTTTATGTTTGAACATTTAGTCACAGAGTTTTTGGGAAATAGATGCCAAGTCTGTCACCTCTTCCTGAGGATGAGAGTGGGCTAGGATCTCCCCCCCGGGACTGATTGCCGGTATCCCAGGCCAGCAAAGGCTTTGTTCACAGTCGCTGAGGCACTGCCTGCCAGTTTTCTTACCCAGCAGGGTGCAAGACCAAAATCTGCCCCAAGCCGGGGATTTGGGACTCCGCAGTGGGGGCTGTGTGCTGTGCAGACGGGGCCAGCCAGCACGATAGGTGCTGTGATCTGTAGTGGGGTAGCCTGAGGGCTGGCGTGTTTCATTTGGGTGGACACGGTGATTTTATCCTTGGTCTGGTTCACTGTCCCATCACACGAATCTGGTACAAACGGTTACTCTATCCTCCCTGGGGGGAACCTCTGCTCCTCAAATTTCGGTCCAGTCTGGTCCAGATGAGCACAGCTGTGAAAAGCCCTTCTTCCAGCTGTGGCGGAAAAGGCCATGGCCCTGAAGCTCCCCTCCCTCTCCTTTTTCCCCAATAGGATCCCACCGTCTTGGCTGTGAGGGAAAACCGAGGTAAGGGAGCTGCTCTCTTCATCCAGATGAAAACTGCAGTCTCTGCCCAGATTCCTTTTTCTCACTGGCCCCTTTGATTTATGGGTCCAGGTCTGCCTCTGTGTGTGTATGTGTGTATGTGTTTTCCTATATGAGGCGTGGACGCAGCTGGAGAGCACATTTCTTTCCACAAGATGTTCTCTAGTTATTTTTACTAGTTATTCCTGTGGTGTCCCTGGGAGATGGTGATGAGGCGATGTAAGTGTGAGGGTAGGCGTGGTGGGCAGAGTTAGCCCTGGGTTCCAGATGGAAAAACTTTCACTTGGGTAGGTTGTGAGCTCCTAACCCCTGTGTTTCCAACTTTGAAGGGGCCTGGGGAGATGGTGATAAAGAATTTTCCCCTAGGATTCCCCCTTAAGTCTTTCAAGCAGAATGTTGCCCTACAAAGCTCATATCTCTAGGATTCTTGGTCAGTGATTCCCAATGTTTCAGATTTCGTGGACCAAAAAGCATTATTTTGGGGACCAACATAGAATTATCAGTTTTTATTTTACTAAGCAATGACTTCTTTTAAGTAACTGGTAACTGTTATTCCCACTGCTTCCTAAAAGAAAGGACATTTTACACTAAATAAGTAGCAATACCTAAAAATAAGGACAATGTTTAAAATTGAGTATCTGTCATTTTATGAGAAGCTCGTGACATGCTCCTGCTTTTTCCTCATTTCATCACAGATGGGTGACTGGCATTTGGGGACTACTGTCCTAGGGTATCCCATCTTAGCCAGTGCCATGACAATAAGATGGGGCTTGTCGAAGCCTCACTATTCTTTCTTCTGTCCCCTTCCTTTCACAGAGAAGGTCATGGAAGCCCTGACAGCTGCCATCTTGGACCTGGTGGAGCTGTACTGCAACACGTTCAATGCGGACTTCCAGACGGCAGTGCACGGGAGCCGCAAGCATGATCTGGTCCAGGAGGCCTGCCATTTTTCTGGGCCCCTGGCCTTTACGGTCTATGCCACCCACCGCATCCCCATCATCTGGGCTACCAGGTGAGCACTGGGCTGAATGGCCTATAGGGAGCAAGCTGAGTTAGACTTCAGATGGCTTTTTCTGTCTGCATGTGACCCCACTGTCCTAAATTTAGGATCTGTGGCATTGTGGTGCACTGTGGCTGAGGGGATGAGCCCACTGAGAGGGAGACTGACGTGGGCTGGGACATCCCAGAGGAGAGAGAAAAGGCAGCAGCGGTCAGATCTTGTCACACTCCCTCTCAGTGATGGCTGCTTAGGCATCCCTGCCCCCTCCCATCCAAGGCCAGCTGATGGAGACGCTGCGACAGATGGCCGCTTCCCAGATCTGCGTGCATGCCTCATGGCCAATGACTGCGCTCCCCTGCAGATGTACAATGGGAGGGGGCGGGGAGGTGGAAGATGACCCTTTGTCTGGAGTTCCCTAGGCCCGCAAGGGTGGGTGGAGGAGGACGTTAACTTGGTAATCCTGAGCTCATCTCAGGGTCCCCCAGCATCCCAAGCCTTGGGGAATAGGCCTATGGCTCCACCCGAACCCCCGCCCCTCTCTTCCCAGACCCCCCTCCCCCTCCCTTCCCCTTCTCTCTTTGTTCCTCACTTAATGTATTCCTCTGGGCGATTGGCGGAGAACAAAGGAGGCAGCCTGGGAAACCAGGGCCTTCTCTGACCTCTTCTGTCAGGCACCTGTCACGAGCCGCAGGGACTCCCATGTGTTGGCATTCATTTCAGCATATGTCGTTTTTCATCCCCCACGCTTCTCACCTGCGCATGCGCATGTGCGCAGGCGCGCCCCCGGACACCCCATGGGCTGGAGCTGGTTCTAAGGTGGAGGCTGCATGGCTGCTTCCCAATAAAGAAGCGAGAAAAACCAAGGGCTCAGCATGGAACCTGAAACTGGGCAGAGAGATCCAGATCGAGTTGCTTTTCCCGGAGCACACTTCCGCAAATCCGATTTGGCTGTCCTGTGCCTTGACCCCACCGATTTGGCTGTCCTGTCCCTTGACCCCATGTTCCAGTCCCACAGATCAAGAGTCTTACAGGGGAAATGGAGTTTGGCATAGTTCGGGTGACTGAGATGAGGTCTGGGAGCTGAGTGTCCTGACCTACGCCCTTTCTCTTGTAGCTATGAAGAGTTCTACCTCTCCTGCTCCCTCAGCCATGGCGGCAAGGAGCTGTGCAGCCCCCTGCAGACCCGAAGGGTTCACTTCTCCAAGTACCTCTTCCACCTCATCATCTGGGACCAGCAGTAAGACCTCCCGCCAGGCTCCAGTGCCCACTGCAGACCCTCTCAGCCTCCTGAATGCCCAGATTAAACCAGGCTCTGTCACGAACCCTAACCAAACAAGCCATTCAGACTCTTGAGACTCCACTTCCCTAACTCTTAAATGGGGACAAGTGTAATTTCTACCTCTCAAGTTGTTAATGAGTTTCCAATGAGAAGTATCCATAAAGGCTTGTTGTAAACCATGAAGGACCATATAAACATTAGTTTTAATAATAGTTCATTGTTTTGATCTTGTCTCCCTTAAAAGGTTTAACTAGTCTGAGGGAGTCTCATCTCCTCCCTTCTTCCTAAAGTTCCCATGGAAGAGGGAGACGGCACCATGCTTTCTCCCTTGTAGATCTGGAAGGGCAGGCTGCCTAGAGGGAAGACTAATGGGCTTAGAGCTATAGGAATAAGGCTCTATTTCTAGCTCTGTCTCTAGTCGTATGTTCTCTCTGGCCTCTTTGGGCCTCAGTTTCTCAAACTGTAAAATGGGGACATTTGTTTAACTCAGAGGCAGTTGTGGCACGGAAATGAGGTAAGACAGGTTATAAATAGAAACATGAAAACACAAGCGCAAGATAGTGTTAACCACCGTTTATTAACAGTAATTTGCTGTCCAGAAGGTAGGCATCAGCCAAGCAAAACAGGAAGGAAATGGAGGCCAGGGTGCCTCGATGGTGACATTGCAGGAGTTTGTGTGCCTCTTGCCTTTTCTGTGCTGCTCCATCCTCCCTCCAGACAGTTGGGAAGCACCTTGTTTGCTCCCCGCAGCTTCACTTTCCCAGACTGGCTTATCTCTGAGTCCTTATGTGCAAAGCAGAGCTGCAAATTCAGTATTTGGAGTGCAAGTTAAAGAAATTGAGGAGGGTCCTTGGGGAGGCCAAGGATACCAAAATAGGTGGATGGAGAGTCTGTGGAAATCCGGGGAGAGGTGGGCCATTTTACAGACGGCCAACGGGAGAGGCAGACCTTTTCTCCTGTCTTCACACGTTTATGACTCTTAGAGCAATAAAGGTATAAATAAAGTCCTTTAATTAAACAATCACCAGAGCAGGAGAGACTCCTTGGAGGCTGAGGATGGCTGCATTAAACGGCTCCCGCATTTCACCATCCCCTTGGGATTCTCTGGCCTCAATTACTACGTGCTTTACAGCGCTCCAGCCCAGGCAGACCTCACAATGAGCCTTAGACCCTTTCCCCACGGGGTATCAGAGGTGTGGAAGCAGCCCAGCATGTCCCACCTCAAGCTGCCTGCTCTGTGGTCTCATTCTCCTCCCTGTCTGAATCTCTGCCTCAAATCCCATAGGGCTGCTATCCTTCCTAGAGCCTTGTGGAGGGTGTCATGTCAGCACTGCCTCTCCAGATGCCCCGTGGCACCTTCATGATCAAGACCAAGGCATGTGGGAGGAGGCCGTACAGTGTAGGCTTTGGGTGCCGTCATCCTCTCTTTCTCACCGTAGGTGCAACCTTGGGCAGGTCATTCAACCCAAATGGACATGGTAATAGGGCCTACCCTATAGGGTTGTTTGAGAGCAGTTGAGACATTGCAAGTAAAGCACTTGGCACAGTACCTAGTACGTGATAAATGCTTTCTTCTTTATCATCTTTGTTGTGTTCTGAGCTCTCTCAATTCTGGTTTCTCTGTTCCAAGTGACCGGCACAGTGACTACACATGGGGATGTTTGTGCGTGAAAGTACTAAATGTATATAGCTCCGTTCCAGTGCAGTAACCACAGTGTCACGTAGCAAAAAGCACCCAGTATATACACACATCACACAAGTGAAGCCATGTCCCCCTTTTCACTGATGAGGAAACTGAGGCACAGAGGTGTGAGTGGTTGCCCAAGGTTGTGAGAGGCAGAACCAGGACTGGAATCAGCACATCCCAGGAACGCTGCCCGGAGGAGTCAGCCCCTGTGATGCGCTGTTGAGGAATGGGTTGCAGGAGGGAGGAAGTTCAGGGCTACAGCTAACCTGCTGGTTGTCCTGACTCACCCCAGGTGCAGGTCCATGGGGGAGGTTTTAGAATACCAGATATACCCAAGGGCTGAGGAGAAGGGGCCCTTGGTTGGTTCTAGGCATTATGGTTTCAGCTAGAAAGGTTCCTCACTCTCTTTTTCTCTGGATGCCCAGCTGGAAGCCCCTTCTTAGGTGAAAGGAAAGGGATCAGGGCCAGCTCCGTCTGCCCTTTGCTGTGGGGTCAGCTGATTGTCTCCCTCACTGTAGCAGCATGGGGTCAGCTAACTCTCAAAATAGGCCCAGCAGCCTCGCTCTGCCACTGTAGCCAAGCCCTGGCCTGGCGTGTACGCTGGCTGCTGGCGGGGTCCTAATTATAGCTGTGGGCCCCCATGGTAGAGGCAGCTGGGACAGAGCAGGGCCCCGCCAGTCTGGCGGGAAGGAGGGAGTGCCTCACTTACGTGGAGATTCCCCTGGAGGAGTGAGGGGCAGCGGTGGAGGGAGGCTGCTTGATCATGAAACTGCTAACCTTGGGGGTGGCCGCCCTGCCTCTGTGCCCTCTGGCATAAAAGCTGCTGGGCCCTGGGCTGGCCAGAAGGGTGTGACAGTATGGACTTTGGCCCAGGGACAGCTTCCCCAAAAGGTAATGTGGGTCCTCCCTCTTCCCACAGCTCCCCTCCCCTCTCCACCCACCCCACCCCAGGTCTTTATCCCGAACTTGGAGGGAGTAGCCGGGTGTGATTCAGGCGTGGGAGCACGGGAGAGACCATCTGGGCTTGGGTACTGGCAAGGGCTTCCGTGTCAGTTCTTTGGGCCCCGCCAGTTTGCTTTCTCACCACCCAGGGACTTGGAGGAGCCCCTTCTTTTTATCCCCTTGGCTTTGAAAATGTTTCGGGGTGAGAACAAACTATTTGTGTCCATTGGGTTAGGGGAAGAAGGGGACATGGGAGGACAGACAGGTGGGAGGGCCGAGGGGGAGGGTGCGCTGGAGGCAGAGATCCTGCTGCTGCTTCTGGCTGCTCTCAGCCGAAAGAGGTGGGGGAGGGTTGGGGATTGTTCAATGGGGAAGGATTGTCAAAAGGAGCAACTTCTCAGTGACTGCAGAAATCCTAAAACAAGGGAAGGAGTATGGCTGACAGTATGGGGCATGTAGACACCTGAACTCTAGGTGGCTCTGGCCAAGTGAGTTCTGTCTGGTCACTGTGGGTAGCCTCAAATCAGAGGCTGTTTGTCTTACTCTACCAAGAGGCTGCAAAGACATACAGACTGTGCTCCTGCGGGCATCGCGTGGAGGTTTTGCCTGCAGTTTGGGATCTGTCCTGGTTCTGCAGGAAGGCTTACCCAGGGAGCATATCGGGAAGCCAGGTTCTCAGCCTCATCTTGAGTTCCTGGGCCACCTGGCCCTGGAAGCCACAGGGGTGGCACTTCCTGATTTGGTTTCCTGTCCTCCCTAGGATCTGCTTCCCTGTGCAGGTGAACCGGTTGCCTCGGGAGACCCTGCTGTGTGCCACTCTCTATGCTCTGCCCATCCCCCCACCCGGGAGCTCCTCGGAGTCCAATAAACAGCGGCGGGTGCCCGAAGCCCTGGGCTGGGTCACTGCTCCGCTCTTCAACTTCAGGCAGTATGTGGGCCCAGGGCAGCTTGGCCTTGGCAGGGAGGAGGGGATCGGGAGAGAGAGGCCTGGCTGCTGCATGGGCCAATGCCCCTTGGGCAGGTTGGCCAGGTGGGGCTCACCGGCAGAGTCCAGAGGGTCCCAGCCCTGGTGGAGAGGACCAAGGCACAGGACTGGTGGCCAGCACAGTTGATGTAATCAAGAGCTACTGGGCAGGACTGGTGGGAAGGGGCACGGACATGCATGCTCAGGCAGCGTCATCTGGTCTTGTCATTGGGAGGACCTTAGAGGTCATCCAGTCCAGCTCTCTACATCATGAAGGCATCCCTGCCACCAGGTCACCCAGACCAGGGAGGGTGTGGTTAGTTTAGGAAGGCTTCCTGGAGGGGGTGGGTTTTTATAGGACTTGGAAGAAAGAGAAGGCCGTGGTCTGTGGGGGAGAATGAGAGAGAGGAGTTGGCCAGTGGCTTCAAGCAGAAAAGGCAGAGTTTTGGATAGGGAGAGCGGGAGGAGGACCATCTCCTTAGCGACTGGGTTTGTTGGCTTATCCCACCTTCCATCCTCCTTAGAGTCCTGACCTGTGGCCGGAAGCTTCTGGGCTTATGGCCAGCAACACAGGAAAGCCCCAGTACCCGTTGGAGTGCACCTAATTTCCATCAGCCAGATAGTGTCATCCTGCAGGTGAGACCCCAGCCTCTCCCTCCCACCGACCCATCAGGACCACTCCAGAGTTGGCTCCATGCTTTCCCTTTGAGGTTCGGGCTGGGGCAGTAGGAGAAAGTGCAGAACTTTGCGCGTGGGGTGATGAGACTGAAGCAACTAGGTGAACATGGTTAGACCCGGAGTGGGAGGATAAGTTCTGCGGAAGCTATGTCCCATCTCCTTGAGGTTAACTGATTTCAAGGAGTCTGAAGGCAGGGTCTGAGACCCTTGCCAACCAGGGCTCAGCTCTTCAGAGTTCCTTATATTGAACCCTAATATTACTAATCTGAGCCATCCCCTCTTGGGGCCCATGGGGAAGCCCTCCCCACAGCCACTCAGTGCTCTAGTGGGGTGGACCCATTCTCTGGGGACAGGAGGAGGAGCTGGTCCGGTCCAAGGTCTAGTTACCGTTTCTGGTTCCTTTTCTTGTGGTCATGAGATGCTTTGGTACAGAATATGGAATATCAAAGTGGATACAGAATGAAAGCTCCAAGAGGCAGGCGTTTTTATCTGTCTTATTTACTACTCTGTGCCCAGGGCCCAGAACAATGCTCGGTACATATTAGGGTTCAATAAACATTTCTTGAATGAAAGAATGTGGAACTCCCTTTGAGGACTGGCTCCCTGAGCTCTGACATCCATGTTAGAAGGATGAACATGGCAGCAGAGAGCAAGGGAACCCAACATTACAGGCTTCAGAGTTGGCAGAGCTCTCACCTGGCATGTGGTCCCACTTTCCATCAGGCAGTAGTGCCCTCCAAGACCACACTGAAGGCTCCCCAACCTCGGCGTGGAGGCTCCCAGTGGTTCAGCCTAATGACGCTTCTCTTCAGAGTTTGGCCTGGGGCCAGTCCCCTCACCTAGATGCATCTCAGCCCAACCTCTTCCTCACTTGACCGTTTTTCTTTCTCTCTCTTTGTTTCCTTCTCATTTTTCGCTGGAAGTTATAGCTGGAAGGGACTTTAGCGATCACCAAGTCCAACAAGTTTATTTTACAGACAAAGAATCTGAGGGTAAGGGAGGGAGGAAGGGAGGCAGGAAGGCTGGTGGGTAAAAGAAGAACTGGAGACCCAGGTAGGTGGCAGCCCCACCCAGCTTCCTGTTCTCTCTCCTCACTTCCCTGCTGTCATCTCCCAGATTGACTTTCCCACCTCAGCCTTCGACATCAAGTTCACCAGCCCCGCTGGAGACAAGTTCAGCCCCCGCTATGAGTTTGGCAGCCTCCGGGAGGAAGACCAACACGTGCTTAAAAACATCATGCAGAAGGAGTCCCTGTACTGGTGAGGCCCAGGGCATCCCCCATGTGTGACTCGGGCCTCCACTAAGCCTCTCGAGTTCTAACTGACCTTCTCTTACCTCCCAGCAGGTCCCTGTCCTCCTGCTTTGGGAGTCGAGGTGGGATAGGGTGGGCACTGCTGCCTAGGCAGGAAGTGGTGGACAGAGGGCTCTGCAGCCCCCAGACGTTTTTCATGAGCTGACCTTAGGCAAAGTGGAGAGCTCACAGGCAGGATATTAGATCTGGGAACACCCATCCCCACGATGGGGACTTGGCCCAGAATCAGCTTGCCAAGAGGACCAGAGCTTTGCCCCACCCCCAGATAAGCTGTGTACTATTTGCTGTCCATTGGGGCAGCTGGCCGTTATGCTTACCACCCTGCCCCCACCTCCTGCCCCTTCCACACCCACAGCCTTTGCATTTCTCTGGCCCTGTCACTTTCCAAAAAGGATCAGGTGTCAAGGCAAGCTGGCAGCTGTCAGGGGTAAGCGAGTCCAAGCTGATCTTATCCTTGGGGCTGCTTCTCTCACCAGGGTTGAAGAGGCTGGAGGAGCTGGTGGGATCTGGGCTCCTCCCCGGCCTGCTCTCTCCTATACCTCTCTGGCTCCTGCATGGCCCTTGCATGTGGTGGTTGGGGGAAATGAGAGAGATGAGGCTCATCTCTCTCCCTCGTGTCTCACCCAGGGCAGCCAGAATCACTGAGTGACTGCCGACCTCCCCTGCCCCCACTCCTCTGCTGACGCCTTGCTTCATTAGCCCCTCAGCTCCCTTCTCCCATTAGACACCTGATCTCAGGCAAGGCCCAATTAACTGCAGGTCCTATAAAACCTCCAGCTGGCCCCAGGAAGCCCCAGGAGGCCTCTCAGCTGCCCAGACCCTGAGCAGTGGGGACCACTGCCCTCTGGTGGCTCTACTTGGGAGTGATGTCCGAGGGGCATCCTCAGGAGGGGTAGCAGATTTGGTGCCCTTGGCCCCTGCATGCTGCCTTGGTGTGAGATGTCCCTGAGTCAAGGATCAAAGATGCGATTTGGACCCTGGCTCCCAGAGTTTGCTTCACACATTGCAATCACTTAGGGATATTTTTAAAATTACCGATGCCTGCCTTCCCCAGACATTCTGACTTAATTGGTTTTGGGTGTAGCCTGGACAAGGGGCATTTATAAAGCTCCTCAGGTGATTGTAACGTGCAGCAAAGTTTGGCAACACTGAACTGGAGTGTGTAGCATTCTCTTGGAGCGTGAGTACCTTACCCTCTGGCTGACTCTGCTGTCTCTCTCACCTCCCCCTACCACTTCCACCCCCAGGCTCACTGATGCTGACAAAAAGAGCCTGTGGGAGAAGCGGTATTATTGCCACTCAGAGGTGAGCTCACTCCCCCTGGTGCTCGCTAGCGCCCCCAGCTGGGAGTGGGCTTGCCTGCCCGACATCTACGCTCTCCTGAAGCAGTGGACCCACATGAACCACCAGGATGCCCTGGGGCTCCTGCATGCCACGTGAGTTGTAACACCCACCTTTCCTGACCACGTGTCCTTCCAGAAGCCAGGGCTTGGCACTGCCCATCACTGACCTGGCCAGCCCTGGGGAGAATGGTCAAGTGGGCGTGGAAATTCAGGGCTTTTCCACTTCTCCTTTTCCCTTTCTTTATTTTATTCCACCCCCACCCCCCATGTTATATTATGAACATTTTTCAAACATACAACAAAACTGAGAATTTAATAGTGAACATCCATATTCCCACCACCTAAATTCTAACCATTCACATTTATTTTTTGGGTTTTTTTTTGCGGTACGCGGGCCTCTCACTGTTGTGGCCTCTCCCTTTGCGGAGCACAGGCTCCGGACGCGCAGGCTCAGCGGCCATGGCTCACGGGCCCAGCCGCTCCGCGGCATGTGGGATCTTCCCGGACCGGGGCACGAACCCGTGTCTTCTGCATCGGCAGGCGGACTCTCAACCACTGTGCCACCAGGGAAGCCCCCACATTTGTTATATTTGCTTTATTGTGTACATACTGTCCATCAAAACATCTTATTTTTTAATGCATTTTGAAGTAAATTGAGACCTCATAACTCCTTCCTAAATACTTTAGCAAGCATAACATTAACTAGATAGAGCTCAATGTTTGTTTACGTTTTTTTCTTTTGAGACAAAATTTACATATAAGTAAATGCCCAAGCCTTATGTGTACATTTGCTGAGATTTGACATATGCACACACCTGTGTAACCCAAACCTTATCACTTAGTTCTGCTCTTACAGTCCTCTCTCCCTTCGTTCCTCCGGGGACACAGGCTCCCAGTCTCAAACCCCTAGAATGGTTTATTTTCTCCCACTCTTAGTAATTAAAATGTACCTGATCCATGTATTTTGCCTTCAGGACTTTCTGAGGCAAAGGTTTTGTTAATCTCTGCTAAACTAATTCTGGCTAGGTGTACTGGCTTATATATAATTTCATGATCTCTGTTATTTGCCTGGCAAGCTTTGCGTTAAAAGGATGGTACCAAGAAATGATAATGCTTTGACCCTCACGAGGGCTCTTTGATGATGGCATTTCTAGCACGGTGGGAGTCAAGGAAGAGATCTTTGGGAGTGGGGTTGAGGACTTTGTCCCATTTTCTTTAACTCATACAGGGAGTGAGAGTGGCTTCCATGGCCCAAGGCTGACTCTGACCGTGGGCCAGGGCCATTCTCAAGGGTTGCAATCCAGAAAAGGTGCTTACGACTCTTCTAGTGGCTTTGGCAGATTCTGGGAGTCATTGCCATTTCTTCACCCATGGCTCTGAGGCCCAGGTGTGAGGGTGCTTGCTCACTTCTGTGCCTTAGACCCTGTGGCTGGATTGTCAGGGTCCTGGGCTCTATTTTGCAGGTTCCCA
Source organism: Lipotes vexillifer (assembly GCF_000442215.2). Taxonomy (NCBI): domain Eukaryota; kingdom Metazoa; phylum Chordata; class Mammalia; order Artiodactyla; family Lipotidae; genus Lipotes; species Lipotes vexillifer. The sequence goes on along the minus strand of NW_006798649.1, from coordinate 556,187 downwards.
GACCAGGAGGTGCGTCGTATGGCTGTGCAGTGGATCGGCTCCCTCTCTGATGCTGAGCTGTTGGACTACTTGCCCCAGCTCGTGCAGGTGGGTGAGCTGGCCTTCCCTCCAGCTCTGATGGTCCCACCCCCAGGACCCCAAGACAGACTGCATCCTGCAGGGTTAGCAGTTGGTGTAGATTACAGGCAGTCAACAAAGCCTCCTGTTCCCTGTCTCCTACACAGGCCTTAAAGTATGAGTGCTACCTGGACAGCCCCTTGGTGCGCTTCCTCCTGAAACGAGCTGTCTCTGACTTGAGAGTGACTCACTACTTCTTCTGGTAAAACTGTGTGCCCGAAGAGGAGAGAGGTGGACACATCTCCTCCACTTGGGAGTGTTTTACTCTATGCCTGCAAGGGTGGGGAGCTGAGCCATCTGGGTTGCAGTATGTGTCTCACTTACCAGGTGGCCTTGGGCCAGCGCCTTTTCCTCGGGGGCTCTCAGCTCACCCGCATGTAAGCGCAGTGGGGATCATCCCTGGCCCTCCCCTCCACCCACACACGGCAGAAATGCAAGGAGAAACCAGATGCAGAAGGGCTTTGAGCCCTATTTAAAGACAGCACGGGCAGACTGAGATGTGGCTGAACACCTCTGTATAAGTTTTGCATCCAGAGCCTGTTTTCCTTCCCAAGTTTGGGGTGGGTTTTCCAGGGGGTTGGAGCTGGGTCTGACCACTCCCCACCCCCCCTTGCCTGTTATCCTTTGAGTGTTCTGACGTCCCCCCTCCCTTTGCCTGGTAGGTTGCTGAAAGACGGCCTCAAGGACTCTCAGTTCAGCATCCGCTACCAGTATCTGCTGGCAGCCTTGCTGTGTTGCTGTGGCAAGGGGCTGAGAGAGGAGTTTAACCGCCAGTGCTGGCTTGTCAGTACCCTGGCCAAGCTGGCCCAGCAGGTCCGGGAGGCTGCCCCGTCTGCACGGCCGGTGAGTGGGGTGAGGCTGCCTCTACTCATTTCTGGTTCTGGGCCTCTGCAGCCAGTCATTAACTTCTTAGGCATCCTGACCAGCAGGATGGCACTTGACCATCTCTGGTGAGGGGCTGGAAAGAGGTGACTCCCTAACCTACAGGCTACAAACTGACAGTCTGCAAGCTGGATACAGCCCATGGAATGTGTTCTCTTTGGCTTGTGAAGTATTAAAATTTTTATTTAACTGTTTACCTTAAAGGCTAAGCCCAGTTGTGTAAGTTGTTCACTGCACAAGAGCACCCAGCCAGAGGGGGCAAGTGAGGGCTAAAATTCAGTCATACTTTGTTCACTGTGCTGTGAGCCACGGCTCAGGGCTGCTACCACCCAGAGGGGGGACCTTTATCTGTTTGCACAAAGGGGTTGTATTAGTCCAGTATTAGTGATCCTGGTTGCTAACATTTAAAAATTGGGAGATTGTGAAGTCTAGATGATTGGCTTTTTTGGCAACGGCCCAAGTGGCAACTCCTCCTTGACCTGTAGCCCACCCTCTCAGTTCACCGTGGGCTGCTTTAAGCTGTTCTGTCATCCACCCAGTCTCTATAGGTGTTTAGACTGTGGCCCCGGCTGTGGTGTGGGTGGGGCAGTCTTCCTTCTTCACCGTCTCCAGGAGGTTGTCCACATCTCTTGGGTGACTGTTTCCGTGCCAACCACTACTGGCACCCGCCCCTGGGAGAGGCCTGGCTCTGAGTGGAGCTTATGGGCCCCTTACCTCACCCCTGCTCTCCTTTCCCCACCAGGGGATTCTCCGCACGGGCCTGGAGGAAGTGGGGCAGTTTTTTGCCCTCAATGGCTCCTGCCGCCTGCCGCTTAGCCCCAGTCTGCTGGTTAAGGGCATCGTGCCCAGGGTGAGTGACTGGTGGGTTTGGGGCTCTCGGAGTGGGGAGGGCTCAGTAGAAGCCAGGCCCTCACTGACCTGGTTACTGAGAGAGATGAGGAAGAAAGGCATATGTGGGGCCTCTTGCCAACGCTAACGTCTATGGACTTTTACCTGACAGCTCTGCGGGGTGGAGGAATTGGGTTGGGGGCTGGGTAAGTGCCTCTGCTGATGGTGTCAGGGTTGAAGTCCAGGCTGGTGATGCTCCCACCTGTCATTCATCGAGCACGCACTCTGTGCCTGGCACTGTTCTAAGTGCTTTCCTTTGGTTATCACATTTCATCCTCACGACTCTTAGGAAGTCAGTACTGTTGTGAGCCCCATTTTACAGAGGAGTAAACTGAGTTATAGGTGGGACACATGACTTGCTAGAAGTCACACAACCAGTAAGTTGTGTGTGGAATGAACTGAAGGGCTGAGAGAGACCAGGCGCAGGAGCTGAAGTCATAACAGACTGAACCAGGGTGATGGCAGTAGGGAGGGAGGGAGGGAATGTGGGCTCCGCAGAAATCTGGAAGAAGCAATGAGCAGCAGCTGGTGGAGAGCTGGAGAGGCCGTTTTCCTTCCTGGGCCTGGGCCACCCTGACCCTCATCACTACCCTCTCTACTGTGGCAGGACTGTTCCTACTTCAACTCCAATGCAGTCCCCCTCAAGCTCTCCTTCCAAAATGTGGATCCGCTGGGCGAGAACATCCGTGTCATCTTCAAGGTGAGGACGCTTCTCTCAAGCCTGGTGGGATGTCGATGGTAGAGAGAAGGAGAGGTGGGAATCCAAGGGTGGCAGAAGCAGCCTCGGGGCCATTCTCTTCCTGCTGGTCCACACTCATGCTGCCATTTTAGTGCGTGAAAGACTGTCGGGTGAAAAAGGAAATAGATGAATTGTGTGTGGCCCCAGAGGGCTAGGAACAGTGTTGGGATGTGTAAGGAGGTAACTGACAGCTCAGCGTCAGAAGCGCTTTCTAGAAGGCAGAGGTACCTCAGCAGTGGATGGATAAGGTGCTGACCTGGCTGTCCCTGGAGTGTTCAAGCTGAATGACTAGGGCAGGCGTGCTGAAGAGGAAATTCATAAATCAGGTGCAGGCTGGACTTAGATGAATCTTAAGGTCCCTCTAACTGGCACATCCATGATTCTGAGGAATAAAGCGTAGTCTCAGAGCGGACAATCCAGTGGGCGAAATGAAAGGCATGCGTGACTTAGTGACATATGTTTGTTGTGTGTAAGTTCCAAATCCAGGGTGTAAACATTCAAGTTTTAAGGCTTTGATGGTCAGGGAGAGGAGGACCCTGACTTCAGTGCAAATGGGGACGTGGGGCTGGGGGAAGAGCTGGGACACCACACGGGCAAAGTGTGGTTCCTGGCCCATCTCTGGTGTTGGACCTGGTGTGAGGAGGTGGGAGCACTGAGCAGTCCCTGGTCACTAGTCTGGGCCAAGGTTGCCCTCCTGGGAGATCTGGGAGCTGGGGGAAGCGGGGGAGGTGGTTCCGGTCACTGTCTTCCTTCATCCAGTGTGGGGACGACCTTCGCCAGGACATGCTGACCCTGCAGATGATTCGCCTCATGAGCAAGATCTGGGTCCAGGAGGGGCTGGACATGCGCATGGTCCTCTTCCGCTGCTTCTCCACTGGCCGTGGGAGAGGTCAGTAGGGAGTGGGCGGGGCGCTGACTGGGCAGCTGGCGTGGGGGGTATTCTTGCTTACTGCCCTTTTGCCATTCCCTGACGAGAACTGTGTGCTTCTCCAGAAAAATGAAAAGGGCAAGATTATCCCATTAGAAGCTGTGGAATGGCATTAAAAAAGGAAGGCAGAGGAGAGAGACTATTATAAAATAAAGCGGACTTGGAGACATAACCTAGCATACTGTGTAGACTTTGGACCCCAATTCTAACAAACCAACTGTAAACGGATACTTTTTGACACAGTTGGGGGAAATTTGCATGTAGACTGGGTTAGATCAGATCAAAGAATGGTCGTTGAATTTTTGGATGTGATAATGGCATGGTGGTTGTGTCCTTGCTAGGTATACTTGAAATACTTATGAATGAAATGACATGTATGGGATTTACTTAAAAATACTCCAGCCGCGAATGGGGTAGGGGGAGGGTGGAAGAGAAGAGGGGGAAGCAGGGCTGGGTGAGTGAAATAGATGAAACAAGATTAGCAAAGTGTTGGCAATTTTTGAAACTGGTTTTGTGTGAGTTCATGATACCATTTCTTTATTCTTATATGTATTTGAAAATCCCATAGTAAAAGTTAAAACAAAAAAGGATCATGGCTATGAGCTGGGGGGACCAAAGAGTCACAGCATGGAGTATGAAACCAGGGGAATGATCTTTCCCCTTATCATCAGACTTTGTCCAAGTGCCCTAGAGCTTAATTTATAGGGAAGCATCCAGCAAAGTTCTTGTAGTCCTCTCCTGACAGACGCCTTCTCTCTGCTCTGGAGAGTGACTTGATATCTCCCCTCACAGGGATGGTAGAGATGATCCCCAACTCTGAGACCCTGCGCAAGATCCAGGTGGAGCACGGGGTGACCGGCTCCTTCAAGGACCGGCCCCTAGCCGACTGGTTGCAGAAGCACAACCCTGGGGAGGACGAGTACGAGAAGGTAGGATTGAAGCGTGGGGGTGAAGCTGGGGTGGGATGCGCATGACTCTGGCACACTGTGTTCGCACAAGGCCCACACATGCACAGAGAAGACAGCTCAGCTGTACTGGGAGGAAAGAAACACTCTTGGTTGACTGGTGCCTCCAGATGTCTAGAGGTGGGTCAAATGACTTTTGGAAGCTGACCAAGAACATCCCCTGGTATCCAACTGGGAAGCCTTCGCTGAGTTCCTCTGGCAGATTGAGTTTGGAGGAGGGGACCCTCTTAGTCACGATCCTATTCAGGTCCTCCTGTGTCCTGCAAGGAGTCCAGTGGTGCTTTGCAGAACCAGAGTTGGAAGAGATCATTTTATCCAACTCTTCTTTTCATAGATGTGAATTAAGACTCACTCATTTGTTCCCAGTTATGGAGCTGGTTTGTGACAAGCATGTAACCGGAAGCCAGGATTGAGGATAGATATGAGACAGAGATGATAGAAAAGGTAGCTGACCTTCCTCAGGCGGGGCTGTACTGGGTGGTAGGGCCTTGGTGACCTGCTGTGTTCTGTGGCTGGTCCACAGCTTCATGGCTCTTGCCTCTGGGTTAATTAAGTTTAGGGGAGAGAATAAATCATAATAACCAAGCTCATAAGAGAATGGCCATAAACCAGAAGCGATCCATATACTAACTTATATTGATCAATGGCTTTTATCCCTGAAGGAGAACCTACGTGGGCAGCCAAATTATAATCAGAATGTTGTTTAGTGAACATGTAATTAGATGATCTTCCGAGGCCTTAAATGTTTGCATTCCCCAGGGTTTAATTCCTGGCCTGCTGTGCTCTTTGTACTCTTCCCGTGCCAGCTCATCATCTCTTATTACTTTACCACCCACTTGCTGATGACTTCCAAAGCCATTCCCTCTCCCCTCTCTCACCACCCAATTGCTGGACCTCTCCGCTTGTGTTTCACCTGTACGTCAAACTCAGTATAGGCAAAACCGAGCTTTCTGTCTCTCCTTGTCCTCTTGAAACCTGCTTTTTGTTTGTACCGCAAAAAAAAAAAAAAGAATACACACAGAGAGAAACTAACTTAGTGTCTCAATGTTTAATATCAGTCTTTCAAAAATAGCTCTCAGCTCTTCTAGTCTTTCTGTTAGAATGATGCTGGTAGTTTCTTATGGTGCCTTCCAGGAGGAAAGAACTAGAAATACTTGTCTCTTGGCCACCTACTCAGCAAACCAGAGTACCTCCATTCCTATAAGTGAAACCCCTTAAATCAGGAGAGCTCTCTTTATACAGTGAGACTTCCTGCCAGTAAGCAGCCGACACCCTGCGTAACTTAGGTGATGAGACTTTAGTTATTTACTCTGTGGCAGAGTACAGGCATATAGCTGCTTTGTAAGTCAAAATAGGATGCCTTTTCAGGTAGAAAGAACATCTGTGACATGAAGACAGGTTGATGGAGATGGTCAAGACTGAGAGTTGATGGGTTATACTTATTGAGTGGTTTCTTTTCAATTATATATTTCCCTATCATAGAAATCATCTTTTTCTTCCAGAAGGTACATTCTGTGATTTCTTTACAAACTTTCTATTCTTAACTTCCTAGCGATTAGTCAGCTGGTTTAATTTAACAAGTAGCCAGGGGGTTTCTGTGTGTGGCTAGTTTTTTTTTGTTCTTTTTTTGTTTTTTGTTTTTTTTTGTGGTACCCGGGCCTCTCACTGTTGTGGCCTCTCCCGTTGCGGAGCACAGGCTCCCGACGCGCAGGCTCAGCGGCCATGGCTCACGGGCCCAGCCGCTCCGCGGCATGTGGGATCTTCCCGGCCCGGGGCACGCACCCGTGTCCCCTTCATCGGCAGGCGGACTCTCAACCACTGCGCCCCCAGGGAAGCCCTGTGTATAGCTAGTTTTTTTTTTTTTTTTTGTTCTTTTTTTGTTTTTTGTTTTTTTTTGTGGTACCCGGGCCTCTCACTGTTGTGGCCTCTCCCGTTGCGGAGCACAGGCTCCCGACGCGCAGGCTCAGCGGCCATGGCTCACGGGCCCAGCCGCTCCGCGGCATGTGGGATCTTCCCAGACCAGGGCTCGAACCCGTGTCCCCTGCATTGCCAGGCAGACTCCCAACCACTGCGCCACCAGGGAAGCCCCTGTATAGCTAGTTTTGAAGTAGGCCTGTGGAATAGCCAAGAGGCTGCTGGGAGATAAGATCCCTGGACCCTGGGAAAGTGAGAATACTAAGTTCTGAGTGAATGGTGCCTGTAGGGGCTCAATGGGGAGGAGTCAGTGCAGGCTGGTAAGATCTGGGAAAGGTGTGGAACTCAAGGAAGGTCCTTAAAGGCTGGGTGGAAGCTTGCAGAGGGAGGTCGAAAGGGCATGTGTTCGATGAAGATTTCTCTCATTCCCAGCTTTGTCCATTCTTACTTGGCTGTGACAACTGTTGCCTCTGCTAATGAGTCTTTCTTGAGTTCTTGGGAATTCCAGAAAGCTCACAAAGAGGATTTAGAGGATGAAAGGTGTCTATTCACTAATTCCATACGTTTTTACTGGAAAGGCAGATAAGGGGGCAAACGTTGACCAGATAAAATAAGGTAGATCCAACCCCTTACTCCCTCCCCTCCTGCTTTAAACTCAGAAATTGCTCTAACACATTTTACCAACTAGAGATGTCTGATTTTCAAGTGTAAAACATCCCCTAGAAGTGTTAAGCTGCCTCAGCTCTTCCTTGGCGTGAAATGACTTTAATTAGATTAGCATTCATCTGTTACCAAGAACAGTGGAAATGGGAGTCATACTGGGGCCAGGGAGGAGGACAGAAGAATTCTGAGCAGGGTCAGGAAGAGGCCCTTAAGTCAGTTGCCTCAGTGCTGTGCTTGAGTTAAGGTCACCACAAACAATTGGGAAAGTTGTAAACATCAGTCTTCCCTGATTATGGGCTGGTCAAGTCTGGGCTCCCGGATCAGTGCACTGTCTTTCCAACCAGTTTACCAAGGGGAAAGAAAGGTGCAGAAGGTGGTGAATTGCAGGTAACGTGGTGGAGATATACCTATAAGCCTTCCATCTCCTTTTGCCCCATAAGATACAAGAGAAGTTTCTGTGTGCATCAGTGTGTACGTATGTGATAAAGGCTGAACAGGCAGATGTGACAGCTGTTGGACTCATGAGAGAGGGGCAGGGCTGGCTGAATTCAGTCTGGCTGTGCCCCTGGGGTCCCTCCACGCCAGCTTTATGTCCCCTCCTCCCCTCTGCCTTCCTTCTCCCAGGCTGTAGAGAACTTCATCTATTCTTGTGCTGGCTGCTGTGTGGCCACGTACGTCTTGGGCATCTGTGACCGTCACAATGACAACATCATGCTGAAGACGACCGGCCACATGTTCCACATAGATTTTGGCCGTTTCCTGGGCCACGCCCAGATGTTTGGGAACATCAAGCGGTAAGTGGTCTCCTGAAGCCAGGATGTGCGTGTAGTCCAGGGAGGTCAGCGGAAATGGTTCGGAGCTGGAACATGAGCCCGTGATGGGAGGGCCCGCACTGCAGAGTGTGGTCCCTGGGCTGAGCAGCTTTGGAGAAGAGAAGACTGAGAAAGAGGTCAAGTCCTTTCAGGGCCTTGCAGAAGAGGGCAGGCACCAGCCATTGTCCCTCCCTGCTGAGGACTGAGCAAAGGGAAATGAGCCCAAACCACAGCAGAAGGGAATACAACTAGATACCCAGGGAAAATATCACTAGCTCACAGGCAAGGAACCAATGAAAGATGTGTTTGGGGATTTTTTAAGATTAAGGGAGGAAAAGAAAAACGAAAATGTTAGAGGAGCCACATCTATCCATTTCACACAGGTGTTGAGGGATGAGGAAAACCATCCCCTGACGCAGCCCACAAAGTGGGCTTCCTCCTTCATGTTGACCTTCTACCTGTATGTTCCCCTTGGCCCAGGGACCGTGCCCCCTTTGTCTTCACCTCGGACATGGCGTATGTCATCAACGGGGGTGACAAGCCTTCAAGCCGCTTCCATGATTTTGTTGACCTTTGCTGCCAAGCCTACAACCTCATTCGCAAGCACACCCACCTCTTCCTCAACCTTCTGGGCCTGGTGAGGAGCTCCATCCCTTTCTGAACCCCTCCTTCTTATCATCTGGCACCATCTTTAAGACTCCCTTGTCTTGCTTCCAAGGATTTCTGGAGATCTACTTCTCTGAGCCCTAGGTAAAGGCAGGGCTCAGACCACCTGGGGACAATGGTGTCTGCAGGTATCTGACTTCCTGCTCCAGCCCCCCCAGTTCCTGTGGACTGCTAGCCACTGCCCACAGCATCTGCCTGCCACCCTCTAGAAGGGTTAGGGAGCCTAGCTGTAGAAAATCTTGCCTTATGGTAAAGAGGAAGCAAGAATTTCTGGTTGTTACAGGCACCCTCTCTTCTTCTTTGCTCTTCTAGATGTTGTCCTGTGGGATCCCTGAGCTCTCAGACCTGGAAGACCTCAAGTATGTGTATGATGCCCTGAGGCCTCAGGACACAGAGGCCAATGCCACTACCTACTTCACCAGGTAAAACTCTCCGTACAAAACAGTGCTGCCCACTCTGGGTAGTTAATTTCCAGGCTGCTGGATTGGGAAGAACAGGGCTAGGGAAACGGGAGAGGCTTAGCTCCGGTGGCAGAGCTTAGAGTTGACAGCGTGGGTCAGTGGTCCCAACTTTACCTTTGACTTGGGTAAATCATTTTACTTCTCTCAGACTCAGTCTCCCATCTGCACTTGGGTGCTGACCTTTACATAGAGGTATTGCGATCCCCTACTTGCATTCTCACCATGTCTCAGTCAAGGGTTTTGTCTATGGGGCAATGTATAGTAGGGATTTTGTACTAGTTTTTAGCTCTCTGGATCAGAACCTTCCCCCTTGTCAAAACATGGAATTCCATGGTTCTGTTTTCCCATATTTGACGTTCTTAGACACACTTTGTGTGAAAGCAGGGAAGTGTCTGTATACTAATGTCTACCGTTTTGTCCATTTTATGATGCACCCTTTTTGGAACTTAGCGAACTAAACTTTCTCTGTTGGGTCTAATGTAGTACCTTTCCTTTTGAACTAAAATCTCTGGATTGAGCTTTGTTTGGTGAGGTTCCATTGTAGTGAACCTTGAAACTCAGTTTGACAGCAGTATTTAGACATTTACATGGTGAGCCCACGGTGGCATCCCTAATTCCTTCCTACCTTGGTTTAACTGTCTTTGGCTCAGGTGGGCAGTGGGGGGAGATAAGACCCCAAGGTTCACAGAAATAAGCTGTATGCTGATCATTGTGTGCAATCATGCACTCTATGAGGATATCACACAGGGAAAATGATCTGATCTGAGCTGAGTATTAGTCTCAGGTGTCAGGGGATATTGCTCGAGATAGCTCTGCCAGGCAGTGGGGACTTGGGTCCGTGGTCACATCCTTTTCTTCCCATCCTCCTGCAGGTTGATTGAGTCCAGCCTCGGCAGTGTAGCCACAAAGCTCAATTTTTTCATTCACAACCTGGCTCAGATGAAGTTCACAGGCTCAGACGACCGGCTGACCCTTTCCTTTGCTCCCCGAACACACACTCTCAAGAGCTCTGGCCGCATCAGTGATGTATTTCTCTGCCGCCACGAGAAGATCTTCCACCCCAACAAAGGCTACGTAAGTGTTTTCTCCTATCTGACCCTCCCTTGCTCCCCACTGCCCCAGCTCGTTGGGGTTCTGACTGTTTCTTCTCTTCCACACTGTGGGCGCTGGAGTTGACTGAACACCCTGTGCTGGGAGCAGTCACACACCCCTTCCTTCTCCACTGCCCAGGTTGCCTGCCTACAATCAGGGAGCTGAGTTGGATGGCTGTTCCCTCTGAGTCAAGGGTCTTGTGAAACAAGGATTCTTGTTCATCTTTGCTTTCATTTTGCTGCATATGTATATTATCTTTGTCTCCATTTAGAGACATTTTTATCCTCTTCCTTCTGGAAAGCGTAACTCCTCCAACACACGTGCGTGTGCGCGCACACACACACACAAACACACACACACACACACACTTCTGTCCCCTCACCTACCCCCTTCATTGGGTGTAGAGGGTTTGGCAGGGAGTATTCTCTAAGATTTGGATTTTGCAGATTTATGTGGTAAAGGTGATGCGAGAGAATGCTCACGAGGCCACTTACATCCAGAGGACATTTGAGGAGTTCCAGGAGTTACACAGTAAGCTGCGGCTGCTCTTCCCTTCTTCCCTCCTGCCCAGGTATCTGTTGCCTTTACTCTCTGCACTGAGGGATACTGGGGAGGGAGAGCGGATGGGGATTGGGCAGGACTGCAGGAGTGAGATACTGCCCTTTGGAGAAAAGACCTATGTCCTTGGTTTTCTCCTCCTGGCAATGAGTTTGATGACAAGTGCTCCCCCTGCTGGTCATGCTCTTCTGAGGCTCTCAAGAGGTCTTCCTCCAGCCTTGAAAATAAGCTTGGGTCCACCTGCCAGGAGAGCAACCTGGGTCTAAAGGCAGGGGATTGACTGAATCTGAAGATTTTTCGAAGTTTCTAATCTTCTAAAGAGTAAAAGTATGTTTCAAATAGATAAACAAAATGCGGTGTATATACAAAATGGAATATTATTCTACTGTACGATTCCACTTACATGAAGCACTTAGAGTAGTCAAATTCATAGAAACAGAAAGTAGAATGGTGGTTGCCAGGAGGCGGGGGGGGAGTTGTTTAATGGGTATAGAGTTTCCGTTTTGCAAGATGAAAAGGGTTCTCGAGATGGATGGTGGTGATGGTTGCACAACAATGTAAGTGAACTTAATTCTGAACTGCACACTTAAAAATGGTTAAGACGGGGGACTTCCCTGGTTGTCTAGTGGTTAAGACTTCCCCTTCCAATGCAGGGGCTGTGGGGTTCGATCCCTGGTCGGGCAGCCAAGATCCCACATGGCTCGAGGCCAAAAAACAAAAACAAAAACAAACAAACAAAAAACTATAAAACGGAAGCAATATTGTAACAAATTCAATAAAGACTTTAAAAATGGTCCATATCAAAAATATGTATGTTAAAAAAATGGTTAAGATGGTAAATTTTATGTTATGTGTATTTCACAACAATTTAAAAAAGCGATTTTTCAAATGAGTTTTTACCTTGATGGGGAAAACTGGGGGCTCAGAGCCGCTGAGGCACTTCTGGAGAGCTGTAGGACTCTGCTCAACAGTTTGGTTTTCTCATCCGGTGTCCTAGGAACTGTCTGGTGTGAGATGCTGCGTGTGTGCCCTTGGCACAGACCTGGGGAGCTTGGGGAGGCATGGAGTTGGGGAAAGGTCCCTGGGAATGGAGGCTGGTGAGAAATGCAGATCAGGTGACTGAAAATGCAAGTGAAATGTGACTAAATCCTGTTGCCTCTTCATTATCTTTCCCCATCTTCCCCCTCCTGCGTCGCCACTGCCCACCTGCTGTCCAGCTTCCCTAGTCGCTTTGTGATTGGCCGCTCACGGGGAGAGGCGGTAGCGGAGCGGCGGAGGGAGGAGTTAAATGGCTACATCTGGCACTTGATCCACGCAGCCCCTGAGGTGGCCGAGGTGGGTGGCTGCCTCTGTTCCTGGCTGTCCCTGGCGCTGGTGGGGGGGGTGGGGGATGCGGACGGAAGCAGGTGGCAATCATGGAGGGGACTTGGCTTTTCTGGGTCTGTGTGCAGGAAGAGGTGGGTGGGTCGTGGCTCCAGCCCCACGGGACTATGCACAGAAATGCAGTGAAACAAACATGCAGCTGGGCACGCAGAGAGACATGTCCGTGTTAGGTGCTTGTAGTGAGCAAGAGCCTGAGGAAATGGAAGGTTTTGAGCAGGTTGAGTGTGTGTATCCGCCTAGATTTTTCTTTAAACAAATGGTACTATAATGGGCATAAAGACAAATACACTCATCCGGAGTCCCATCAGCCTAAAAAACCATCTAACCCCATTTCCATGTTTCCTTCCTATTTATCCATATATAAATGTGACTTTTATAGTTTTATAGTGGTCATAGCTTAAATATAATGCTATATTCTGTTCTTTTTTCACTTAAGTGTTTATAGTAAGCATAACTTTAAATATGTGTACCAAATTAATACACCAACTTGCAATACCATAATCTCCTTAACCATTCGCTTCTTGAAAGATATTTAGATCATTCCCCTCCCCCCTTTTTTCACTCTTAATGCTAGAGTGGGTATTTTCACACATTTTAGTTTTTGTTTTTGTTTTCCCTAATTGCTTAGTAAACATTCTCAAAAGTAGGATTCATGGTCTTTATCCAAGGCTGGGTCAGGCATTAGTTCCCCGACCAGGGATTGAGCCCTAGCCTGCCAGCAGTGAAACGCCAAGTCCTACCCAATGGACTGCCTGGGAATTCCAAGAACAGACTGCTTTTGACCTGATGTGACCTACTTTTATTTGATTTTTTTTCTTTTTTTTAAACTTTTGTATTATGAGAACTTTCAAAACATATAGGAAAATAGAGAAACAGTATAATGAATGCCTATATATCCATCACTTAAACAGTTATTATTTTGACATGTTTGAGTCATCTATTTTTTATGAAATATTTTAAAGTAAATCACAGACATCGTGACTTCTACCCCTAAGTACTTACTATGCATCTCTAAAAAACAAGGACATAATCTTACATAACTACACTGTCATTATATCACCCAAAACATAGTCCATATTCAAAATGTCCCTGTCATCTCCAAAATTCTTTTAACAGTTGGTTTGTTTGAGCCATGACCCAAACAAGAACTGCATATTACATTTGATTGTCACATCTCATAGGTCTCTTTTAATGTGGAACAGTCCTTTTCCTTTTTTCACTGGGCCATTGTCTTCCTGAGGAATGACCCTGTTTTCTGATTCCATTCCAGTGTGATTTGGTGTACACCTTCTTCCACCCCCTGTCCCGGGATGAGAAGGCTGCGGGCACCAGCCTGGCTCCCAAGTCCTCAGGTACAGTGCCTTCTCTGTGAGATTTCTGCCAACCTCTCTGAACCATTCCCAAAGGTCATTTTTCCTGCCCCTGCCTCTTCCCAGTTCTCTTTTCTTGACTCGTCTCTGTTCCTTTGCTTACTGGCTAGAGAATCTGGTTTCCTACTCAGGCTGTGGGTCCACAGCTCCTTGAGCAGATTCCCCAGGGACTGGATATGCTTACACACTGGAATTGGATAGACGCCCCCAACCCAACTCTGAGTCACGTTCGCGGATGCCACTTGGCAGATCCCCGATGGGGTATCATCAGGACTCTGACGTGGAGTTACTGGCAGGGCGTCAGAAGAAAACAGAAACGTCTGCCTGGCACCAGATGGGGACAGGACTGGCCTCCTGACCTTTCTCAGTTTCCTTTGTCCCTACAGATGGCACATGGGCCCGGCCGGTCGGGAAGGTTGGGGGAGAGGTGAAGCTGTCCATCTCCTACAAAAACAACAAACTCTTCATCATGGTGATGCATATTCGGGGCTTGGTAAGTGCATACACAGTCCTCATTTGGATCTTTATCTTTCTTCTGGTACTTTTCTGACTGATCAGACCTTTTCTGCCCACCTCTCGTGAGAGTAACCACAAGGATTACTGAATGAATACCCAATGGGCCTGCTACCGTGCTAGGCCTATGGTATGACCAAGCAATGCTAGACACAGCTTCTTACTACCTGTGGTCTTTGGCAAGTAGCCCAATTACTCTTAGCCTCGGTACAATGAGGATAATGTTAGCACCTATCTCATAGGGTTGTTATAGGGATTAAATGAGATAATGGTCTTTGGCAAGTAGCCCAATTACCCTTAGCCTCGTTAAAATGAGGATAATGTTAGCCCCTATCTCATAGGGTTGTTATAGGGATTAAATGAGATAATGCATGTAGAGCACTTGACATAGTGCCTTGTATTATTATTATGGTGATTATTATAAGGGAGAGGCCCAAGGGGCTTATTTCCTGGTTATAGAGGTAAGGCAGCCATGTGACATCCTTCAAGCATAATCAAGGCAGAGTATAATCACTAAATTTTTGGTATGATTCTAAGAACCTTGTGAGTGGAAGGGGAAGGGAACTCTTATTGAATACCACAATGTGCTGGACTTTTGCAGGTTGCGGCATTAGTATGTAGCAGGAGGTACATGAACTTTGGAATCAGAAAGATCTGGGTTTCACTCTGACAGAATCATTCATTCATTTTATTCAACAAATCTTCATCAACTGCCTACTATGTGCCAGGCACTGATACATTAGCTCTGGATACAAGGGTAAACAAAATAAAATCCCTGCTCACAGGGAGCTTACATTCTAGTAGGAAGAGGCAGACAGACAAATAGTTAAGTTAAATATATGGCAAGTCAGATAGTGGTAAGTGCTCTGGTGAGAAATAAAGCAGAGAAAAAATACTGGGGTGGAGTGAAGCTAGCAGCAATTTTGCAGAGTGGCCAGGGAAACCCTCATTGATGAGGAGGTATTTGGGCAAAGGTGGAAGGAGGTGAGGGAGGGAGCCATGCACATACATCTTGGGGAGGATTGCTCCAGGCAGAGGGAGCAGTTAAACCCAAAAGCCCTAGTCAGGAGCCTGCTTGGGGCATGTCAGGAACCGCAGGAGGAGGCCAGTGTAGCTGAAGCCCCTGCAGCAGAGGGGAGAATAGCAGATGGTGAGGTTGGAGAGGGCAGACCAGAGCCTTGGTCCCACAGTCAGGAGTGTGGCTTCTCCGTGAGTGAGATGGGAGCCCTTGGAGGGTTTTGCACAGAGGCATGACAAGATCTGACTTAAGTTTTAAAAGGATCAGGCTGAGTGAACCACTAACTGGCTGACCTTGAACAAGCAACTTAATCTCTCTGACTCATTTCTCTACCTCTTAGGGGTTACTTGGATCAAAATAGACAAAAGATATTGGGCAGAGATATCTGGGGACCTGATGGTTCATTCAGAACAGACCAAGTTATGGCGTGCCCTGAGCATTCATATACAAAGTATAGACTGGATATCATAGGCAATCTGATGGATGTTTTAGGAGGACACCTAACGTTACCATGGTAGGTGTTTCTAGCAGAATACAATGGGCTGGGAAACATAAATTATTGTGCATTGCAAGAAGCTAGGTGTGGGAGAAGAGGGTCTGGATCAGGGAGTGATCACAGGAATGGTGATAGAGAGACAGATAGGAAAACCTTCATCTTTTGTTTTGGTTTTCATTCCCTTTGTAGCAACTGCTCCAGGATGGGAATGATCCCGACCCCTATGTCAAGATTTACCTCCTTCCTGACCCTCAGAAAACCACTAAGAAGAAAACCAAAGTGGCCCGGAAAACCTGCAACCCCACCTACAATGAGATGGTATGTGGGGAAGGTGCTGGGTGGGGCTGGGGTTGGCCGACTGTGCCAGTTTGTAAATAAAGTTGTATTGGGACGTGGCCATTACTATTCATTTAAGTCTTGTCTGTGGCTGCTTTCATGTTGTAGCAGCTGGGTTGAGTCATCATGACATAGATCAGAATGTATGGCCTATAAAGCCTAAAATACTTCCTATTTGGCCCTTTATGTAAAAAAGTTTGTTGACAATTAGGGTAGGGATTCCACAGCTGGGGCATGGTCTGTGGGGAGGAAGAGCCTGCTGGTCCTTTGCTGATAATGAGCTGTGGCCCCAATGATAAGCCTTCATTTGCTTGAACTCTAAGAGCAGGGGTCTTTATTTATTTTTATTATTTATTTATTTATTTGGCTGTGCCAGGTCTTAGTTGCAGTTGCAGCATGCATGTGGGATCTAGTTCCCTGACCAGGGGTCGAACCTGGACCCCCTGCATTGGGAGTGTGGAGTCTTATCCACTGTGCCACCACGGAAGTCCCCCCAAGAGCAGGGTTCTCTAAGCTTCCCTCGGGCTCTGTCTGTTGGGGAGGTAAAGTGGTCTCAGCCAGATCACATCACACCACCACAGACTTAAGCATCTCCCCCTTCCATGTTCCCTCTCTCACTACTTCCCTTTCTTCCCAATTTTGCATTTGCAGCTTGTATATGACGGAATCCCCAAGGGAGACCTGCAGCAGCGGGAGCTACAGCTGAGTGTGCTGAGTGAGCAAGGATTCTGGGAGAATGTTCTGCTGGGGGAGGTGCACATCCGCCTACGAGAGCTGGACCTGGCCCAGGAGAAGACCGGCTGGTTCGCACTGGGATCTCGAAGTCATGAGACTTTATGAGCCCAGCGGAGCCGTTGCCCAGGACCCCAGGCTCATGGCAGAGCCGGGGGAGAGGACTCTCCCTGCTTGACTTGTCCCTTCCTTGTGTAGGGGCAGGGCCCTTGGTGGGGCTTCCCTCTGTCCCGGCGGATCGGGCCTCCGTGGTAGGAGGCAAGGAGAGTAAAGATGCTCTCTGCTATCTGCTCCTCTGCAGACTGCATTTGGGTTGGTTGTGATGAGCAGCGCCTTGGAGGCTGTGAGGGTGCAGCAAAGTTTTAAGTTTACCTTGTGTCAAGGGAGCAATGCCTGGTTTGGGGTGTGTGTGTGGGGGGGGGCTGTAGAAGTGGCATCTGGGGGGAGGGTGGGTGGATATCTTTATTTTTATTTTTAAAAAATGAAATAGTAACGTTGTCCTAACTGGACAGGAAGCCTTGTGAGAAGGGACTTACATGTGCCTCAGAAGGCAAAAGAGGAATTGGACTTTTTGTATGATTGAGGTTCTTATTGGACTTTTCCCTAGGATTTTGTTTGTTTGTTGTTTTTGCATTTCTATCTATAGGAATAATTTGGGGAGGGGCCCAGTGGGCCCTCAGTTAGTGCCCTCCGTCTCTGAGGCAGGTCGGGAGGGACAAGGAGGGCTGCGTGTGCTGGACTGAGGCCTGCGCCACTGGGCCTTTCTGATTTTGCCTCCAAAGGAGAGCGATGTGATACCTACGTGTGTAAGGAAGGGCCTTCCACATGGAGGTCGGCAGAGGACCTGTGTTCAGGGACCTGGGCTCTTTTGGGGGGAGTTTTTCCTCTCGTCTTCCCCTATTTTGCTGGGACTTGCCCTGAATACTGTCTTCTACCCCTCCATTCAGCTCTTCTGGGGGTCATCTGGTCCCTGTGAATATGCCTGGGTGCTCCCCCATAGGTCTCTCCCTTCATTTTTCTCTGGTGGGATAAACTGCTGCCTCGGCCCTTAGGTTTGGTTTCACCCCAGGGTGTCTTGGCCCTAGGAATGGGCCTCTAGGCTGCAGATGCCAGCGTGGCTGGCTGTTGGGTGGTTTCTGGGAAGCTTTCCTCGTCATCCACCACTCCTTTTGTTGTGCTGCTTCTCTCCCAAACTCCATTTCTGTCACATTTTTTTAATAAGAATTTCTCTCATTCTATGGGGCCATAAACCTATTTTGTCTGGAGCCAAAGGGATACCCCAGCTGAAGAAAAGGGGTGCGGGTGGGAGATCCCATCAAAACTGTTGTTTTTGCCAGTGATTTTCTTTGGTTGTGAGGAGGCTGGATTGAGCTGAGCTGGAAGGGAGAGACTGGGTCTCTGATCTCTTACTACTCTTCATTCCCTACCAAATGGATTTGAAATTCACTCGTGCGCTTTACTCCGAAAGGTTGTCTTCCTTGAAAAAAGGAGAGACTTTGATATTAACTTTCTAAATTGGCTGGTTGTGCCCGGTGACTGGGGAATGGAGTTAAGTGGGGATACGATGTGGACTGTCCCTCCCCAGCTCCAAGGATCAGGAATTCCCCCTTTCGCTGACTCATTCCATAACTGGAGAAAGAAGCTCCATTCATTGAAGCCACAGAGCAGCAAGGAAGTTTAAACTTTTAAATTAAAAATGTCAAGGATAAAGCTGGCTGCTGTGGGCAGGGGTTAGGGGAGTGAAGAACAGAGGTGGAACTTCTCTAGATGAATGGACCAGAGATGTGTTACTAGCTTTTTGCCTGTAGCTCATTTTACTTTGACCCTCTATGCCCCTGTTAAAGAGAGAGGTCTGTGTACTGTACCCACTTCCCAGACATCCTTTATCTCCTACTTTCTCTGGAATTGTATTTTCTAATAAATGATGTTTAGAAAAACAAAACTATCATTTTCAAGATTTGTTGATGTTTAAATGTTTGGATTAAAACATCTGATGTCCATGATGAAGATAATAATGATAGTAGTGTTTCTACAAATGGTAACTTTTATATGCACTGGTGTGGTGCACCAGGCATTTCACACATGTCAGCTAAATCTGTCCTTAAAACAACTTGACCAGGTGAGTATTATCATCCCCAGTTTACAGATGAAGAAACTGAAGCCCAGAGAGATTAAGTAATTTGCTTAAGGACATAGCCAGTCGGCCTTGGCTCTAGAATTTGAACCCAGGTTTATTTGACTCTTGGGTGTTTTAATATACATGATGTCATTTTTAATTGCAACTACCCTGGAAAGTAGACATGGTTCATTTGTTAATTCTGTCAACAAACACTTACTGTGCTTACCAGTGTTACCAGTGCTACCTGGTGGCGTGCCTCCATTCATAAAGAATACAGACCTTGGAGCTGGGCCCTGGGCCCTGTACCAGGTAACCCGCTGTGGGTTACAAAGATAAATTAAGATAGTTCTCTGCATTTAAGAAGTTTACTGCCCAGTGATATTTAACCAACCCCATTTCATAAGAGAAGAAACAACCCCTGAGATGCCATGCAACGATTACGTTGTTAGAGCAGAGCTGTAGCCCAGAACTGAACCCCAAGTGGAAGCTGGAGGTGACATGACCCTTGTTCAAGCAGTTTACCCAGAAGTTTTCAAAACTCTCCAGTGTGGAGTCATATTTCATGCTGGGAAGTTTTGTGGGGCTTCCAAGGGACTTTTAGTAATAGCAGTAGTAAGTGATAACCTACCTGCTGTGTTTCTAAGTGGTTTTGAGGTGTCACTGCAGTTCTGGGCAAGTCCCAATGGACCTTTTAAAAGTTAGAACTTGAAACCGGCAAGAGTCTTAGTTAAGGAAATTTCTTGGCCAAATGGGGTAGAAATCTGAACCACCCAGAGGGAGTGGGAATGAGAGAGCTGGGGAGTTGGGGGAGAGGGGATGCCCAGGGAGAAGAGAAACAAAAGAAGCCCAGGAGACTGGATTTTCTGCATTCAAACAGGTGGTAAAAATGAAGTAACTGGACTTGTTAGGATTTGGGAGCTAAGGGTTAGACTGGACTTGAAAGGTCAAAAGCGAGGCAACATTTTAAGTTGGGAGGTAATTCTGGTGCCTGGGACTTGTCTGAGGTGTGTGTCCACAACATTAATGGCCTTCTCTGGGTCAAGTGAGTACCAGGCACTGTGCCTACTAAGATGACAAAGGTGTGGATCCCGTCCTCAAGGAACTCAGAGTCCAGCTAGGGGAGCAGACATGGAAACAGATGAGTACAGTGCTGTGTCTCAGGGACAGAGGTGGAAAAGGGGAGGGGTGGGCAGGCAGAATGGGAACTATTTGAACTGAGTTCCATCAGAACTCTGGATTTCATTCTTAGTGTGATGGGGATGCCATTACAAGGTTTTGAGAAAGGGACTGCAGCACTCTAATTTATGTTTTCAAAGATCATTCTGGCTGCTGTTTGAAGCAAGAATGGAAGCAGTAGTCTAGGAGGAGAATGAGAGTAGCATGGGGATAGTGAAAAGTAGTTAGATTCTGGATATATTTTGAAGGTAGAGCTGACAGGATTTGCTGTTGGATTGGATGTGGGGTTGAGGCAAACAGGAATTGAGGATGACTCCTAAGTTTAGGGGCTTGGCAACTGGGTGAAAATGTGGGGGCATTATGGGATGGGGAAGATGGGCTTGGTGGATCACAATTAAGAGTTTTGATCATGGTAAGTTTGAGATGTCTGGACATCCAAGTAGAGAAGTAGGAGGATGGAATCTGAAACCCAATGGAGGGGTCAGTCTGGAGTTTAGAAGTGGAGGTCAGCATTTAGTTGGCATTTAGTGCCGTGGAACTGGATGAGATCACCTAGGTTAGAGAGGCTAAAAAGAAAAAAGGCACAGGTGACTGAGCTCTGATACAGGTCAACATTTAGAGGAAGAGGAGGAGTCACTGAAATTGTAGGGAAGCCAAGGGAATGGTGTCATGGGAGTCTAAAGAAAAGTATTGTCAATATCCTAGGGCTGCTGTAACAAAGGACCACAGACTGGGTGGCTTAAACAACAGTCTCCCAGTTCTGGAGGCCAGAAGTCCAAGATCAAGGTGTCAGCAGGGTTGGTGCCTTCTGAGAGTTGAGAAGGAGAATCTGTTCCATGCCTTCTCCTAGCTTCTGGTGGTTTGCTGGCAATCTTTTGCATTCCTTGGCTTGTAAGTACATCATCCCAGTCTCTGCCTTCATGTTCACACGGAGTTCTCCCTGTGTGCGCGCATGTGTCCAAATATCCCCTTTGTGTTAAGACATAGTCATGCTGGATTAGGGCCCACCGTAATGACCTCATCTTAATTTACAAAGACCGTATTTCTAAATAAGGTCACATTCGTAGGTACTGGGGGATTAAGACTTCAATATCTCTTAGGCGAGTGCACACCAACCCACAAGTCAGAGAACTGGATTTGGCAAAATGTTCTTAGTGATCTTGATAAGAGCTGTTTTAATGAGTGTTGGGGATGAAGGCCACATTGGAGTAGGCTGACGACAGAATAGGTGTGGAAAAAGTGGAGACTGTGAGAATAGACAACTCCTGAGAAATTTTTGCTGTAGTGGTGTAGAAACTCAGAGGTGCAGGAGAGGTTTTCTTTTGTTTTTTGTTTGTTTTAAGATAGGTGATATTAACCCATGTCAAATGTGAGTGTTCCACCAGCTTAATGAATAAACATTGTGAAACAGTCTCAGTGTAGGAGATGCAAAGCTGCTAAGGAACTATCTAGGGGGACTTCCCTGGCGGTCCAGTGGTTAAGATTCCGCGCTTGCACTGCAGGGAGGTGCAGGTTTGGTGCCTGGTCTGGGAACTAAGATCCCACATGCCATGCTGCCAAAAAATAAAAAGGAACT
>NW_006798649.1:531687-534773 GCF_000442215.2 Lipotes vexillifer | reverse complement strand
AGGAATGCCCGGCATGGATGAAATTTGTCATTACAAATAGGAAGTGAGTCAGTCAGCATGTCTGAGTGCTTTTCTCCAGCAATGGCTAGCTGCAAGGGGTTAGGCTCAGAATAAGTGGATAGTTGGGTTTCACTAGGGTTGGGGTTTTGCCAGAGAAGAATATTGGTGTAGAGCACAAGAATGAAGGGTCTTTGCAAGGGGGTAGTTTTCATACTGGACCATGGAATTCATGCTTGGGTAAGGAGGGAAGTGAAGGAGGGTGATGAATCACAAAAAAGTGGTAATGGCAATGGTTTGGAGGTTTGCGGGGGTGGGGGGCGGTGATAAGTACCTGAATAGGGATTCCAAGACAGCGAGCTGGAAAGATAGGAGGTGGTTTCTGGAGTGTGGGATACTTGGAAAAAGATTTTGGAGGTGGTACTGACTGAAAAATGAAGTGAAAAGGTATACACCCTTTACCTCAGGCCCTGCAAAATCTTAAAAGGTAAACATAATTAGCTGAGGTTTAAATTATCTTCTGCCAAAGTGCCAATCAGCTGGACCGTCTAAAGACTTCTTGTCTTCACCAGCACGCACACAGCCCTGGCAACACAGCGCTATCTCTGCGAACAGAGCTGCCCTCCCTCTGCCACCTGGTTGATAGCGGGCTGCAGGAGATGGTTCACACTTTAGTTTCCTGCAGAGACTGACAAGGCAAAGTCACATATTCTTAGAGTTTCCCAGTACTTTATGATTGCATTTTTTCCCTTTAGAGCAACTTCCAAGGTAAGGAAGATAAAAAAGTATGTATCCAATGACTAGATGGGGAAGGAAAGGCCCATTCAAGATGTTTTAAGGAGTATTTGCGGGGAGGCTCATGGTGTTAGTGATAAATTTGAGAGTGGAATGTAAAGGTCTTGGCCATAAGGAAGATGCTATTGTTTTAAAGTATTATTACCCTTCCATTCATTCAACAAACTAGCACCTATTATGTGCCAGTCAAGATGCTGCTAGGTCAGTGGTTCCTAAACTTTTTGGTCTCAGGACCCCTTCCTTTTTTTTTTTTTTTTTTTTTGCAGTACGCGGGCCTCTCACTGTTGTGGCCTCTTCCGTTGCGGAGCAACAGGCTCCGGACGCGCAGGCTCAGCGGCCATGGCTCACGGGCCCAGCCGCTCCGCGGCATGTGGGATCTTCCCGGACCGGAGCACGAACCCGTGTCCCCTGCATCGGCAGGCGGACTCTCAACCACTGCGCCACCAGGGAAGCCCCAGGACCCCTTCCTTTATACACTCTTAAGAATTGTTGAGGACCCCAAAGAACTTTTGCATATGTAAATTATATCTATGGATAATTATTGTTTTAGAACTCAAACCTGAGGAATTAAAAAAATATTTATTAATTTAAAAATAACAAACCCGTTACATGTTAATATAAATAACACTTTTTTTTTTTTTTGCGGTACGCGGACGTCTCACTGTTGTGGCCTCTCCCGTTGTGGAGCACAGGCTCCGGATACGCAGGCTCAGCGGCCACGGCTCACGGGCCCAGCCGCTCCGCGGCATGTGGGCATGTGCCACCAGGGAAGCCCCAACATAAATGACACTCTTAATGAAAAAAATTTTTTTTCAAAACAAAAAAGTCTAGCAAGAAGAGTGGCATTGTTTTACATTTTTTTCCAAATGTCTTTAATATCTGGCTTTATAAAAGACATCTAGGATCTCATATCTGCTTTTGCATTCAGTCTGTTGCCAGATCCCATATCATGTGTCCTCTAGAAGGTACATGTCCACTATATACTCATGAGAAAATGAGAGTTAAAAAGGAAAATAGGGGGCTTCCCTGGTGGCGCAGTGGTTGAGAGTCCGCCTGCCGATGCAGGGGACACGGGTTCGTGCCCCGGTCCGGGAAGATCCCACATGCCGTGGAGCGGCTAGGCCCGTGAGCCATGGCCGCTGGGCCTGCGCGTCCGGAGCCTGTTGCTCCGCAACGGGAGAGGCCACAACAGTGAGAGACCCGCGTACCGCAAAAAAAAAAAAAAAAAAAAAAAAAGGTGTTGCCATTTGAGTTGGACCTTGAAGCATGAGTAGGTATATAACAGAGGAGGTGATGGCTTTCTTTGCTGAGGAACAGCGTGAATAGTGGCATGAAACAAGCCCAGTGTTCCCAGAGTATAACCTGCATGAAGGGAAGTTACTGAAGAGAAGGCTGGAAAAGTACAGTGGAAGGACAGACTACAGAGCCTTTATTCTGCAGGTGATGTGAAACAATTGTTAGCTGCTACATAACAAATATTAGCTGATGTTTGTGCCCCTACTCTATCTAGGGTAGGCACGATATTAGGAATTTAGTTCACTCACCAACCCACTGAAGCTTTGAGTATTTAATTTGCATACTTGGATCTCTTGGTCTATTATTAAACTGACTCCTATTATTAATACATTTTTTTCTGAAGTTCTGAAGTTCTTAGGATTGTAAATGAGATATTTCCAGAGATATGGATAATAAGATAAAAAGGGGTAAACCACAGAAATCGAGGACCTCTTAGTTTCCTAGAAAGAAGTGGCTGTTCTCTGAACAGTCCCAACAAAGAGGAGCAGCTGGCCTCCTCTTGGCTCCTAAAAGATCTTACTGCTGTCCCCAGTGCTCAAAACTGCTACACTCCCTCGGTAACAGATACTTGACTTCAGAGGTGTCGATTAAAAAGTTTTAGCAGAAATAAAGAAATGGACTAAGACCAAACTCACAAGAGAGAATCAAATGTAGCAACTAAGATTATGAGACATAATTTTTTCAAAGGATAATGGTCTGTGCTTCCTTCTTTGGGTGTTGTATGCTGTGGTTCTGTGGGCTCAGGATACAAATATGACTTGAATATGACTTGAATGGGAAGTATAAAAGAGAGTAAACAGTTCTGGGGGCTCCGTTTCTTTCCTTCTCTGTGACTTCAGTTTGCCCCACCGAGGGAACTGTCTAACAGGGACACCACCTGAGAAACATGAGTTCACTTTTTTATGAGACATATGTGGGTTGGATGATGAAATACCTCAAAGCTAGATCCTAGGCAGAGCTAAACCATTGGTTAAAAACCCTAAAACCGAGGGGGCAGG